>NC_092413.1:89074602-89674602 GCF_040894005.1 Engystomops pustulosus
GACAAAGGGCCCTGGAAGTGCAGCCATGGGCCAGACCTCCGTATCCACTCTGTCGGAGCAGACGAGCAGCGGTGAGTGTGTGTGGGCAGAACTCCCAACTTGTGGAGAAGTTGTACCAGCGCGATGTATGGAGCCCGGGGGAATATCTGCCACCCGGGGCACCACACTGGGCACTACTGGTACCAGTCTCTGCCAGCCAGGGCACCACACTGGGCAGTACTGGTACCAGTCTCTGTCAGCCAGGGCACCACACTGGGCAGTACTAGTACCAGTCTCTGTCAGCCAGGGCACCACACTGGGCAGTACTAGTACCAGTCTCTGTCAGCCAGGGCACCACACTTGGCAGTACTAGTACCAGTCTCTGCCAGCTGGGGGCACCACACTGGGCAGTACTGGTACCAGTCTCTGCCAGCCAGGGCACCACACTGGGCAGTACTAGTACCAGTCTCTGCCTGCCAGGGCACCACACTGGGCAGTACTGGTACCAGTCTCTGCCAGCCAGGGCACCAAAATGGGCAGTACTGGTACCAGTCTCTGCCAGCCAGGGCACCACACTTGGCAGTACTAGTACCAGTCTCTGCCAGCTCTGGGCACCACACTGGGCAGTACTGGTACCAGTGCCATGTATGGAGCCCAGGGGAATCTCTGCCAGCCGGGGCACCACACTGGGCAGTACTGGTACCAGTGCAATGATTTTGTAATGGCATTTACACCTCTTCTAGAAGCTATGTCCATACATTAGTATCTGTTGACATGTCTGACTGGATTGTGCCAGTATCTTCTGTACCAGCTGATGTAATGCGACAGCTCATAAAACAGAAGGGCTGGACTCCTTATATACAGTACTGTACTGTACCCCTATACACAGTGCCCCCTGAGACATAATAACAAGTGTTGTAGGTACTACAGGTAGAAGACAGTGGGGATGTTGTGTAGTTACCCGCAGGCCATATCTGTGAACATGTCACATCTCTGAACATATTGCAGACTTTTCTTATCAAGCAACATGAAAAAGTCCAGTTCCTGGGCTCTATCAGGCCCATGTCCATGTACTGCGGCCTCTTATGCCTCGTACAGGTGGTCCTCACACTGCTCCACATGGGTAGTGCTTATGGCCCCCCAGTACTATACCAAGACACCATGGGGGACACTTATTTTATGTCTGGAAACGTGTGGTATTTTGTGTAAGATTTTGGGCTTGCCTGATTTATCTTGATAATGTTGATAAATGAGGGATTTGAGTTTTTTGAGACTTTTTTCTTATAAGTTGCACAAAAGTCTGTAAATGGTCAGACGACTACTTTCTTACACCTTTTCTGCAATGGAGGTTATTTGCACAAAAATTTGTGAATTTTGCAGACGTATCTGGAAACATATGACCAATCAGGCTCTGTGATGAAGAAAAACAACATGTGACAAACTATGTGAAACAGCAACAAAAGTCTCTAAAAAGTCACAGCAAAGAAAGGACCAAAAAAGTTTGCTAAATGGCCCCCATGTCTATAAAATGTGCCTTAGGTTATGTTTCTAATCTAAACACTTCTGGAAGGGCAGTGTAGTTCTGCCTTTTTGTGTTCCTTAGGCCCTTTTTACACAAGTAAGATTGTTCAGTCAAACTTGCTGTGTGTGCTGGCCAGAATGCCCGGCCCGTTTATAAACTTTTAATTTTTTAACATATCCAGGTAATTTTGAGATTGTTTTCTCGTCGCACGTTCTACTTCAAATTTGTGGAAATATTTGGATGTTATCTTTTGCATTTAATTTTTTAAGTAGTTAGTCATAGCACCCAAATAACTTTATAAATAACATTTTCAGCTGTCCGCTTCATGTTGGCGTGGGCTTTGGTTGGATGTGAAAATCTTTGTTTTTTTTTTTCAAACAAAATTTTTTACATCGTTCACCGTACGGGTTCAGTTACAATTTTATTTTATTCTACGGGTTGTTACGGATGTGGTGATATGGATAGTATCTTGTCAAGATTTTCACTTTTGTAATGTATAATTTGATTTTTATACAGTATGTGATGAGGCATTAGGGGATATTAATTAATTTATTATTTCTTTTTATTAACACTTTTTTTTTTAACTGTTTCACTTTTTCCCAGGGTGGGACATGAACAAGTGATCATTTGATCACTCGTTCATTGTAATATGCTGCAATACTAATGTATTGCAGCGTATTACATAGTCAGCCTATGCATTCTTCATAGGCTGACAGGACTATGTTAGATTGTGCTGAAAGCACCAACTGCCAGCAGTCCTGGGGACCTTCATAGTAGGATATCGAACGCCATGGGAAGACCTCGGTCACTATGACTGTGGTGTCTATAGGGTTAAACACCCGGGATCGCGAGTATCTCAATCCCAGCTGTTACTGTGGGAGCCCGGCTGTCACATACAGTAGAGCTCCTGCAGCGATTGCACGGCTCTGCTACTGAGCCCAGGTGATCGCCGAGACGTACATATACGTCGGGATGCAGCAACTGACTGCATTTCCCAACGTACATGCACGTCCTAATGCGTTAAGGGGTTAATGAATGCAATGGCAGAAATATTTAATGTTTTCCGTTGTTCCTACAAGAAACAGTAAAGAAACTATCTGTAAAGTGTTGCAGATTATGTAACAGAGAAAAATACATACATTATAGGTGAAGGTGCACTAAAGGCGAGGCTGCCCTTTACAGTGTCATGGGCCGGAGAGGCTGCTCAGAGCTTATCTGCCCTATAATGTGCTTTGAGAATGTTCGGCCATTGTTAGAGAATAAATATGAAGATTAGATGAGAGCGTTCACATCCCACAGGAAGAAATAGATTGTTTAATGTAGTCCTTTGTGATTATTGCTTGTGTACACGGCAGTAAATGACAACAATAGACTGCACCATAAAACTCTATTATCTGGACCTGCCTGGCAATGTAGATAATAATATGGTGTCAATAAAATCCATATAAAATGAGATAGCATGCCCGCTACATTGTAAAGTGTAGTACGTGTGAGCACAACTCCCTGATCTCCGCCGCTGGATTTCCTGTCCAGATCTGTTTCTGGGGCCGCTCTCAGCCCTTCTTACACTTGCAGGACAATGTAGGGTTTTTTTTCTAAATTAAAGGAAGGAAATGGCCTTTGGCACTAAAATGAAATGCAATAGCAGAAATGTGCTTTGATGTGATGTGTGCAAGAGACGCTCATAGGGGTTTTTTCTAAGTAGTCAGACTGTAATCTTTCGTATATATATTAGTCAGATCACACAAGGTAAAGTATAGACTAAAAAGAAAAAAGATTGATAATTGATCTCTGTACCTAAGGCCGTATTCACATAAGTAGGTTTAATCCTCACAGGGTAGTAGCATTTAGAAGCCTTGGGGCACATGCAAACAACACTAAATGTTAAACTTTTAAATGGATTAGTGTCGGCGGCTGTTATTTTAATGGACTGTGCGAACGATCGGTTAAAAACTACAGCACAACCTTGTCAGAACCCTTTTACATCTATCACTAATAGATTGTAGTTTATAAGGATCCGAGAAAACAGATGCTTGTTTTTCATGGGCAATTTTGCCCACGTTCGTGCAGGTAGCCTTAGAGTAGAGGCCTTAGATGAGATTGAAGCAGTCGATCTGGGAGGCCTGTTCTAAGCAATAAAAACACTGAGAAAAGCTTTCCTACATTGACTTGATGGGTTCTGATTCCATTTTCATGTTGGCTGTAGGACCTCATTCACACATCCATTTTTCACAGACTTGTGCTACCCCTATTGAAGGAAAATATGCAAAGTTTTCCAGGATGGGATTAGGAAAACCACACCTCTTTTAGCTACCTGGTAAGGCAGCTCCCTTGACATCAAGCAAGACCTTCAGGAAGCCTTATGACATGATGCAGAATTAAAACCAAACCAGTATATCTATTGAAGAAGGAACAGACTCCCAACTGTAGACAGCACTGTTTTGACCTGGTTGGATCTCTTCGGTACAGTGTAGGGAACTGGCTTGTGATTAGGGTCGGAAAGTAAGAGTTCTCATGTTTTCCAAGAATCCCCTAGTGGAGCATCTATGGCTATAAGATTCTACACACCTACACGGCGGCCTTAGATGGCAGTGTACTTTCTTACCCCTATTGAAAACAGACAGCACATTGCAAATTTATCAGCTTGCCTAAAAGTAAGAATGTTCTTATTTGCCCATGACAACCAATTACAGCTCAGCTTTCATTTTACCAGTGCTCAGGAATATTTTAAAGGGGAGTTGTAATTGGTTGCCATGGGCAACTAGGAACATTCTTACTTTTAGACAGCTTGATAAATCCGCCCCATTGACTTTACACAGCAAATAAAAACTGCACATAAAACTGAGACATGGGATTTTTAGCCTGTATTCAATGAAATGACACTTTCAGTGACAATTCAATGGAATTTTTATACTGTCTGATTGCATTGATCTGAAACTATAGCAAGAATAAAAACTTAAGTGTTAAATATGCTTTATATGTTTTTGCCCAAGTGAAAAATGAATCAACCATGGAGTAAACATGTCCATAACAGTTGAAGGATTGTGTGCCACCTGTAGAGAAGACAGGCCAGTTGTGATAAAATGGATACAAATATATAGTAAATACAGGAAACCCCAAGAGCAGACAGAAAAATAAAAAAGTACTTTAGTTTTCTGGATCCTATTCTCTCCTATATAATAATAATAATATTATTATTATTATTATGAATTCCTTTATTTATAAAGTGCACACAAATTACACAGCACTACACAGATCTTGCCAAATTGGTCCCTGTCCTCAATGGGGCTCACAATCTAATCAACCTACCAGTATGTTTTGGAGTGTGGGAGGAAACCGGAGGACCCGAAGGAAACCCAAGCAAACACAGAGAGAACATAAAACTCTTTTGCAGATGTTGGGCCGCTCTGCTCCCTGTCCTGCGCTGGTATGTGCCAGCATCAGGACCCAGAGCAGAGCTGTCCAGGGAGCAGGAGAGGGGCCTGGAGCGATGTGGTACAGCTGCAGGGGCGGCTCTTTTCTGGTTCCTGATGCAGACGCTTACAACATCAGGAGTCTGGACACAGAGCAGCAGTAGACAACCTGGGAGTTATGAGAACTTCATCAGTTTTGGAAGCGCTCGTTGGACAGTGAGCAGGGTGCGGGTCGCAGCTGTGGCCAATCGGTTGTGGGTTCTGCACTCCTCATTTAGGCTTTTAGTTTACAGTCCAGTGTGTGGTATTTGGTGAACTTATGAGAGTTAGTCTCTGCTCACATTACAACAGTAAACTGGTGTATAAGCCATGATAAATGTCCCCAGTGTGCCAATTTGCCAACGTCCGTGCATACTTACCATTGTGAAACAACGAAGTACAAATTTATGTTGGAACTTAACCTATAAACCAAATACAAGAGATGTGGGCTTGGAATTAATGAACTTTTTTCCATTGAGAAGTCTAAACGGAAGTATAAACCTGTGGGACGTAAGTCTCTTGAACACAATTTTTTCTTTTGGCTTTGTTATGAGCCTGTTACTGAGCACAATGATAATCTACAAGGTATATATTCGAACTGTGATATTTTTGTGATGAGTTACACAGTGTTCAATCTTTTTGCGTTTTACTCTGAAGAATCTAAAACTAACCTCACATGACCAAGTTTAAGTTTCAGGTTACAAGCAACAGTCCCATTGGTCTGTTGCTTGTGGCCAGACATTAATAAGACTGCCCGAGCTGCAAACATGGTCAGGAATAGGACCTTTTTGGAGATTTTTGTCACTGGCAGTTGGCTTATACACGGGACTGTGTAAACTATAGTGCCCATGGAAGACACGGGCGACGTGTACTAGGCATAGAGGTAATGGCTAGTACACTCCATATGTGGCTGTGTAAGGGTAGCCTAAACCTGTTTGTTGTGATTTACTCATTGGGTATTATCCTAGTAGGGATCTAGTGTTGGAATAGAGAATTTGGAAATTAACATATAACCAATGTACTGTATACTGAAGAACCACAAGTACCTGGTACCAGGGTCTGTGTATTTTCCCCACTCCCTCATTAAAAGGGTTGTTCAATGAAGTACACTTGTCCTCTTTCCACAAATAGGGTTAAGTTTCTGATTTCTAGGACCCCTGCCCACCAGTGCATGCACTTCATTTACATGGCTGTAGGTGATAGATACCTAGAAAGTCCCATAAAGGTATATTCGGGCATGAACACCATCACACAGTTTGTAAGGAGCATTTAGGGGCATTTGTGGACCTGTTTTCCTTAGATCATTAGGTGATCCAGTAATCATCCTATTCTGTGGATAGGTTATGAGTGAACTTAGTTGCATGACTCCATTATATTTAAAGAAAAGGAGGGCATGCCCCAGCATTCCCTTCAGATTGTGTTCAGTCATAGAATCTACACTAGGATCTGAAATAGTTTTAGTCTTGAAACCCTGTAATGTGGCCCCACCTGTTGGTGTTTTGCTGTGTTCTAAACTACAGCCTTAAAGGACACCTGTCATCAGGTCTCTGTCACGATTTCTGTCACCAATACCTGTCAGTAGCTCACAAGGATTCCATCCCAGCCTTTATCTAGTCAATTCATACATTAATCATTGTAAAATTATCTTCTCTTTATTATGTAAATGAGGCCGGTCACATGGTCAGAGGCAGTGATGTCACCCCTGTCACCCCTCCCCCTGCTCATGTCTGTGTGTAATGTATAGTAAAGCATTGCTAGTGTCTGTGCTTTATCTGCTGACATGCTCTCCCTCCTAATACACATGTGTGAGACACAGACATCAGCTACACAAGTACCTGACATGTTCTGCTAAAACATGGCTGCCTGGAGCTGTTGTATCGCTCCTACACACATAGGCTGCAGGGGGCGCCAGCACCAGGAAGCACATGGAGCAGCCACTACTTCATTATACAGGCTGTCAGTCAAGCACTGGGGGAGAGGCTGTGCCTCCCACTCATGAGTAAGGTGGATAGCTGAATATGATAATGACTCATTGGACATCTCTCGGGTCATTTGGATACAGCTTTAGAACCTCATTGCTTAAAGAGGACCTGTCACCCTGACTAACAATGCCTGCTGATAAAGGGTTACAAGTCCTCCCCATCTCACCTAAAATTAGCTGCCAGTGGGGCACTGTACCTTAATTATGAACGTTTTTCTGATATGCAAATTCCCTTTTCTGACTCATCTCTGGTATCTGTGACTTCTCTCTTTCAGGCTGGCAATGAACCACGCCCCATCATTCTGACTAACAGCTCTGTGTCTCTTCAAATCACTGCTCTGACTCCTTGTATTTAGGGACCGTCTGCTAATATTCAACTACAGACATATAAAGCTCTATGTACAGATGGGAAATATTGTGTCAATTTTTTTTACACAATGCCTTGTGTTTCATTCATGACACATGACCAGTGACATCATCACAGGTCTCTCAGCCTTCTAACAGTAGCAAACTGTACACCATGTATGTGATTACATGCAATCACAGCAGCCTCCATGGAGGATGGAAAGGAGTAGAAGTCCATGCAGGATGGAGAGGAGTAGAAGTCCATGGAGGCTGCTGTGACTTCATGTCATCAGATACATGCATGGGGTACAGTTTGTATTATTAAGAGGCTAAAGGTCCTGAGATGTCACATTGGTCACATGACCTGAACTGTGACCATTTAGGAGTCATAAGGCATAGGGAGTATTAGATGGGAGGGGCTGGATGAGCAGCACATGCCTCCTCTGATGCCAGGTAATATAAGATAAAAGGTGGTAAAAGATACATGTGGATGTAAGTGAAACAATTTAGGCATGTAGACAGACAATGCAGGTATAGGGGCAATGCTTTCTAATGGCAGTTTATGAAAATATATTTAGTTTTGGGGGTATTTGGGGGAAAATATATTTAGTTTTTGCCTGACAGGTTCTTTTTAACTCCAGTGCCGGTTCTCTTATATGTTATGGAAACATTACTGTATTGTACCTTGTCAGCAGAGCTTTGTCTACACTATATGTCCAACCATTGTCAGAAACTGATCTGATATTATTGTGTTATTTACTCTGCTACGGCCGTTCAGTAATCTGCAAAGTCATTAGTCATTGCTCCCTATGAGATCCCAGTAATGCTGTGAAGGAATTTTACTGTATTATGTCAATTTGTGTCTTGTATGCTGTGGGCACAGCCTGTACAGTCAGCAGTGCTTCTACCTCCAGACTTATTCGAGTCCATGGAGTTTACCACTTTTTCTGTTTGTGGGAAATGCCAACAAAAAAAAAACAGAAACACAATATGAGAAGGGTCAACCAATATGGAATTGTGTTTTTGGTTGATGGAAGTCCTAGACAAGTTTGTTGTCTTGAAATATGTGTATTCTAAGCAGATGTCGCTGCTGCATGTCATGTGAACATAGCCATCTGGTGCTCATGTATGTAATCAGAGCAGAGGCAAAGCTACGTACAGCACGTGCACCAATAAAAGTACCTGGAAAATTTATAGCATAAGTTCACCTTCCGATATCTTATTTCGGTTTGCATAAAGATAATATCTGCATAGAATGTTGTGCAATTTTCCAAGGACTCTACAGTATTAGTACATTAGTAGTATTACAGTACATTATAGCTATAGAGAACTGCTTTGAATTCATTACCAATCATGTAGTAATAGCTTATCCGCAGGATAGGCCAGCAAAAAATATTGAAAAAACCCTTAAGTGGTAAAGAATTGGTCCTAGGTTTATTGTTAATCCTTATTCACTTCTGGGACGTCCACAGATCACAAAATGAGGTTCTTGCTTGATCAAAGCCGCGGGTCGGTCACAGCATTGTCCATCCACTTACTGTATATGGCCACATGCTAATGAAAGCAGAATAAAGCATCAGCGGTACCATAGCGGATGAATGGATCAGTAACAATCTCCATATATGTGAAAGATCCGGATCTCTGTTAAAGTGATCAGAATGGGTACCAGCAAACCGATCCAACCCTTCTGTGATTAGCATATTTTCTGGATAGGGGTTAACATGCTGGCTAGTTGCAAGAGGCGACAATTTGCCGGATTGACTGTCAATCCGGCATTATTTCTGGGTCCCACGGCTGAACCAGAATGTGGACTTCGGGTCCTCCATCTCTAGTGGCCAACACTGACCACAGTCTGGGTGACCGGCATCACTACCTAGGCGTCGGCCATAGTCTGGACACTGGGTGGGAGGGGGTCACCCACGTGACCTGGATTCCTTGGCACCCCACCACAAAAATGGGCCATAAACAGTGGACAACACCGTACACATTTTTTTTTCGTTTGCACACTCTATGGAGAGCCTTCCTCAAAATTATAAAAAAAAATAGGACATGTTCTATTTTTTACACTTCGGTCTTACAGCCAGTTCACGCTGCGGTATGAAATAAGGTGATCAGATGCATAGCTGTATTTCCCACTAAAGTCAATCGGGTAGATTTTTTAGATGGGGAAAGAAAACTTTTGTAGACTTTATGTCTACAAAAACTGTTGTGTGGAGAGCTCTTTTGACTGCATGTTTTCTTCACAGCCAAACTCCAGGCCCTTTATCTGCGTAACTGAGAATGACTTAATGAAGGAATTACCCACAATGTCCCATGAAACTCCCCTTAACCCCTTAATGACCGCCCTATCGGCTTTTTACGGCGGTCATTAAGGGTACTTCTTCTGACGCGTACGCCTTACTACGGCGGCGCGTCAGAAGAAGTTTTCGGGACACCGGGTCTCGCTGGTGCCGGTGTCGGGCTGTGATATCACAGCCCAGACCCAGCACTAACACCCGGGATCAGAAAAACTCCGATCCCGGGTGTTTAACCCCTTACACGCCGCGGTCAAGCCGATCCCTCCTGCCTCAGCCCCGGGTTCCGACGAGTGACCCGGGGCGGTCGGCTCCTCTCTGTGCCGGGTTCCGCCTCCTGGCAGGACCCGGCTGTGTGTAACTGAGCATGCTCAGCATGCTCAGTTACTTACAGTATACACTGCAATACAAGTGTATTGCAGTGTAAAGGCTTGAATAAGCGATCGGATGATCGCTTATTCAAGCCAAGAAGTAGAAAGTGTAAAAACAAGTTAAAAAAAAAATTTAATCTTTTTATAATATAATTAAATAAAATAAAAGTCCCATAATCTCCCCAGTAACACATAAAATGCAAATAAAGTATATAAAACACAAAACACCTACATATTTGGTATCACCGCGTCCGTATTAATCTGTACAATAAATCTAAATCAATATTGAACCCGCTCGGTGAACTACGTAAAAAAAAAAACTCGAAAAACTTCCCATAATATACAATTTTCCATCAAACACCATCACAAAAAATTTTCTAAAAAGTGATCAAAAAAAGTTACGTTCCCTGATATGATACGACTGAAAAGAACAACTGTTTTCGCAAAAAATAAGCCCTCAACCAGATCTGACAACAGAAAAATACAGAAGTTATGGCCCTGAAAAGTTGTCAATAGTAAAAACAATGCGATTTTCTCCAATATTGGTTTTGCTCAGGAAAATTGAGCAAAAATAAGAAAAACTATATAAATGAGGTATCACCGCAATCGTAGTGAACCAGAGAATAAAGATAAAATATTATTTTTACGTTACGGTGAGCGGGGGAAAAAAAATGCTAACAATCCAAAATAAAAATTGATGATTTTGTTTGTGTCCCCCTTGAAATAGTTAATAAAAATCTCAAGAATAAGCTTTAAACTCCCAAAATAAATTATCTATACATTGTATCTCATCCCGTACATAATAAGCCCTCATATGTTCGCATTGCTAAAAAAAAATAAAAATGTATAGGTCGTACAATGTGACAATACAAATCTGCTGTGAATGGCGCCTCCATTCATTCTATACTCGTCCGTGTGCCCGTACAGCAGTTTACCACCACATATGGGGTATCAGTACACTCGGGAGGAATTGGGCATCAAGCGTTGCAGTGCGTTTCATCATTTAATTTATTATGAAAATGTCAGTTTTGGCCTAAATGAATGTATTTTCCAAAAAAAATTATAGTTTCTAAATCGCAGGTCCATATTTTTTAACCCATGTGAAACACTTAAAGGGTTAATGGACTTAGTAGAAGTTGTTTTACATATGTTGAGGGGTGAACTTTCTATTGTGGGGTAATTTATGGGGTTTTACTATTATTTAGGCCTCTCAAAGTCACTTGAAAGCTGAGTTGTCCCTCAAAATGTGAATTTTGGCAATTTTTAATGAAAATAAGAAAAATCGCACCTAAAGTTCTGCACCTCATAACATCCTAGAAAAACAACCGGAAGCATAAAATATCATCCCAACATAAAGCAGATATTCTGTAAATGTTAATTATCAAACTTTTTGGGTAGTTTTACATCTTGTCTGGAAACCAGAACATTTCAAACTTGGAAAATGAAGAATTTTTACAAACTTTTGCCAAATTTTCACTTTATTTCAGAACGAAACGCAAAACTTATCACTTAAATTTTATAACTAACATGAAGTACAATGTGTCACGAGAAAACATTCTCAAAATCACCCGGATATGTTAAAGCGTTCCGAAGTTATAACCAATTATCGTGACACAGGGCAGATTTGAAAAATCGAGTCTGGTCATTGAGCTGAAAACTAGTGTCGGTGATAAGGGGTTAAATCAATTGTCCATTTACTTTTGGTTCTTTTTAAAAACATAGTGGCGCATGTTAAGGAGCTAAAACTGCTAAACCTTTCATCCAATTTTAATGTGGATTTCAACAAATGGACATAAAGTCCAGACTTTCAGCTTTCATCGCCATCATATAACTTGACGTGGCAATACCTGACATGTTTATGATTTTTTTCAGCTGGCTGTTATTTATTAAAAAAAAAAAAAAAAAAAGATGGGGGGGAGAAGATAATATCTCATATATGAAGCCATGTTTTCCCTTTTAAACAAAATTGTTGTCCTTAAATAGTTCTCAAGTGAGAAAATGTCAGCTCATCCTGCAAAAAATGACATTAAAACGGCACCATTAATATCAGAAGATGGCAAAACTAAGATTTTTTTTTCTTTAAGAGGTTTTAGTTTTTAAAAATCTATTAAAATGTGGTTAAAACTGTATAAATGTGTTATCTCTGTAATCACACTGACCCAAAGAATAAAGCAGATGTGTCATTTGGATCACAAAGTCAAAGGCATAAAATGTAAACCTAAAAACAAAAACTGGCATAAGTGGGAAGGGGATAAGTATGTGGGGGTCACCTGATTGGATGCATCCTTGGACCATGCAGGGAGGGTTGTAAAGGCAGCATTGCATCTCAAATTTCAATCCCCTAGTGATTTTAACACAATAAAGATAATTTTTAACCATTTACTTCACAATTTTACTTTTTTTCATCTCCTATCACTCAATGCTGGTCAGTGTAAGATTCCAGGGTGTGGGCGGGGACTCTCTAAGCAGACACATTATGATCCATCTAGTTCTGTGAGCTGACAATGTGGTTAGATTATCAGGGTACAAGGTTTATATACACTTTCATCTGGCTTCTGAACATTCACAAGTATCTCACTCGTATAAAGAGATGAGACCGATCAGAGATGATGAGATCCAATAGATACCTATTGCACACAATGACAATGATTTTTGGTAATAATATTAACCCCTTCACGCTCCGCGGCGGATATATCCGCCACGGAGCGCAGTGACTTAGCGCTCAGTGGCGGATATATCCGCCACGGCGCTTATGCCGGCTCGGCTCTGGATCAGAGCCGAACCGGCATCGGGAAACACGGGGTGCCGGCTGTAACTAATAGCCGGCACCCCAGTGTAACACCCGCGATTGGAGTTGTCTCCGATCGCGGGTGCTTAACCCTTTAGATGCCGCGGTCAGCGCGACCGCGGCATCTAACAAGCATCTGGGGTGTCTTTCCCCCACGATCGGCCCCCCCGAACCGTTTTCGGGGGGCGCCGATCGTTGCTATAGTAACTCTGGGGTCCGATCTGGACCCCAGAGTTACTAGCAAGAATTGCCAGTAAGATGGCGTCTGTGACGTCATCTTACTGGCACAGTGCCAGCCTATGCAAGTGTATAGGCTGACACTGATAATACTCTGCAATACATGAGTATTGCAGAATATTATCATGAAGAAGCAATCAGATGATTGCTTCTTCATGTCCCATGGTATAAAAGTAAAAAAGTAAAAAAAAAAGTTATTCAATAAAAAAATAAAGTCATAAATCACTAAAAATGCCCCAAACCCCCAAAACATATAAAGAGACATATAACTCAAAAAAAAAGTCTAAATCATAACACAAACCCCACATATATAGTATCACCGCGTTCGTAACAACCCGTAGAATAAAAGTAAATCATTATTGAACCCCCACGATAAACGCCGTAAAAAAAAACTGTTATAAACCCTCCAAAAATTATGATTTTTACCTTTTCAATCCCACAAAAAATGCTATAAAATGCGACCAAAAAACCATATGTACTTAGACATGATACTGGGGCAAAGTACAACATGTCCCGCAAAAAACAAGCCATCAACCAGCTCCGTAGCCAAAAACGTAACAAAGTTATGCCACTTGGAAGATGGCAATACAAAAATTATAGATTTTTCCCCACATTAGGGTTTTGTTTGACAAATTTAGTAAAACGTAAGAAAATATATTCATGTCTGGTATCCCCGTAATCGTATCAACCCATAGAATAAAGCTAACATGATTATTAGTCTATACGGTGAACACCAAAAAAAAAAAGTCAAAAATCCAGTACAGAATTGATGCTTTTCTACTCCTGCCCTCAAAAAAAGTTCCTAAATTTTCAACAATAGGTGATACCAACCCCAAAATGGTAACAATGGAAAAAGCATCTCATCCCGCAAAAAAAATGCCGTCACATGGCCCCAATAACGAAAAAGCGAAAATTTTATAGCCTTCAAAAGGGGCCAAAGAGGAAACTAAAATCCTGGCAGCTGCAGGGCGCTCCTTCCCTTCTGCGTCTCGCTGTGCGCCCATAAAACAAGTCACAGCCACATGTGGGGGGTCTTTGTACTCAGGAGAAATTGCAGAACAAATTGTATGGTGGGTTTTCTCTTTTTATATTTTGGAAATGTGTAAATTTTAGTGCTAAATGAACGTATAAGGGAACAGTATGACCATTCTAAATTTCACCTCCATTTTGATTCAATTACTATGAAGATCTCAAGGGGTTAACAATCTTCGTAAAAGCTGTTTCTGATAGCTTGAGGGGTGCAGATTTGAAAATGGGTAGATTATATAGGGGGTTTTGATGCTAAATGTGTAAAATTTCATTCAAAACTGTATTTATCCCCAAAATAGTCAATTCTGAAAATCCGGAAAAGCGCTATTCTATTTGTAAGCCGCGTGACATCAAAATAAATTATCCAGACATTTCAGAAATTATGAAAATGTAAAGTAGACAAATGGGAAATGTTATTCTGCAAGTTATTTAGGTGGTAAATCTATCTGCCTGAAAACGCAATGATTTAGAATTTCGAAAATGGCAAATTTTTCAAAAAATTTATCATATTTTCTTTTTTTTGTAAATAAACGCAAAACTTATCAGCCAAAATTTACCACTAAAATGAAGTACAACATGTGGGGAAAAAACAATCTCAGAATCGTTTTGATAAGTAACAGTGTTCAAAAGTTATAACCATATAAAGCGAAGCAAGTCAGAATCCAAAAAATCGGGCTGAGCCTTAAGCTGTAAAATGGCTGCGTCCTTAAGGGGTTAACATGTGAAAAAGAGAATGTGTTATTTTGCTATCCTGAGTACATATAAGAAATTTGTCTTTGTGGGAATACCCGTTTAATAGAACGACCAACATGATTATCCCAACAAATACATCTGAACACTTGTTGTCTCAGATTTGACACTTTGTCATTTAAAACAGATCTGCGGTGAAGTGCTGAATCTAGGAATAATAATAATCATAATTTGCATGGGACTGCTTTCATGTTAAAGCTTGATTTGTAAAGACAGAATGCTAAAGAATATTAATAAGAATATCGGACAAAAGACTTTCCCTATCATTATTTCTTTCATAAAAGGGTGTAAGTATAGGGAGAATTGCTGCTAAAACCTTGGGTAAGATTCACCAACCTGTTTTTGGTAGAATTAGCGTGTAATCTGTGGCATGAACCACAATGCTTTTTAAATGCAAAGTTGTATTTTGGAAAGTGTGTGTTGTCTTCTGTCAGCATTATGGGAGACTGCAATGTTGTGTATCTGAGTAGATTATGTATTTGTAGGGTTAATGTATTGTTTCTTCCTCTTGGCTGTGTGTGCCTGGGGCTGGGCAGTGACTAGTCCTCTGGGCTTCCTGTCTCACATACTGTGCTTCTCCCAGTGGTCCAGCTGGGAGGGGTAAAGGAAGTTCTTTTTGGAATGACATCCATAAGCACAGAAGCTTTGTTCAGTGAACTAAGTCCTGCCAGGATTCATAAACATTTGGATTAAGGAAAGATTTATCTGTAGACACTATACAAATAAAGAATTATTATTATTATTTGCAGCTTTAAGATGAACTTGCATTATTTTAATAAGTTATGTATGTAATACTGGTGCATACAGGGCCCATTGGATCTGGATTGCCCTTTTTGCTTTTATTGCCAGTGTGTGGTTCTTATTGGCTTGTATGGTATGTGACTAGCAATAGTCAAGGTTTGTCTCTGTTTAAAATGCTAGTTACTGTTTTAACGGCTATTTCTAAGTCAAAAGTAGAGTTAAATCTTAATGGATTAAATGCCTTTTTCTCCACTGCTATTTGTGTTCTGTTTTTCCCATTTATTAATTTATTGCATAAATTCCAAAAATAGAAGTCTAGATTGCCGAGAGATCAGGTTACAATCACAGCCTATACAGACCTATAGATAAGGAAAGCTGGAGGGGCATGAGGTGTTGTAGGAAGACTGAGACTTACACATAGATACAATTGTAGTACCTTACCCCATTGCTGGATACACAACTTCAATGCTCATTACTGCTGTATAATGTCTTCTATTCTACTGCTTCTGAGTGTGTGCTATAGAAAGATGAGTAGTATATATATATATATATATATATATATATATATATATATATATATATATATATATATATATATATATAAAATAATTTTTTTTAAATAATAAATTCAAATAATAAATTCTACAGTTGTTTAATCTAACAAATGGTGTAGCACATTAGAACAACCGTAAAGGAAATGTCACTTATCAAAACAGAAATAAAAGTAACCAATAACTCTAGGAGAATTTTGGAAGGTGGTATAGCAGCAAATATAGTAGGCAGGGCTGTACATATGAGAAATAATAGGAATGTGCTTGCTAAAAAGCACCTGTGTTATTCCCTTTTATTGTGTTGATTGCAGAAAATGTGATATTTAAAGGGGTATTCCAGGAATCAGCATAATTCATATACAAGTGGGCGCTCAAAATATAAGCTAATGTGTAATTCGTTGTTATTTAAAATTTTGCTCCCCTTAGCAGAAAATGCTGATGACATAGACTGTAATGAAGAATTAAAATGCTACTGGCCCTTTAATCAGTCCGTTAATTTCCTCCGCCCTGTCCGTTGCGGAGCAGACACAGGACAGAAGATGGCCGCTAGTCACATGTCCATATCACATGTTCTGCACCTGCCTGGGCAGGTCATGTGATCACCACTATGTTTGGCTGTAGTCGGTTGGTTGCAGTGCATCCAGTATGGACAGTGTTGTGGTGATGGCAGTTACACATCATTACTATGGTAACAGACCAAGAAAGTCTGTTATATCATCCCCGGGAGCAGAGCATAAAAGGCAGGAGGAGTTACTGAGCGCTAAAGGATGATGTAACTTGTAGTTTCCAGTAGCAGCCATCTTAGTGATAACTCCACCTACTTTGGAGAGGCCAAAAATTTTGTAAATCATAAAATCAAACTATTTAAGCTCCGTTTTGTGACTAATGACATTGAGTATTATATACACGTGAGTTTTTAAGTGTTTTTAATAGTGTTTTTTGACGAAATAAAATTGATTGTTTTTCATATATGGTAGTTGCATGTATGAACCGCTTTACACACCACCTTTTTTTTTCTTGAATCAAATATGGTTTTGTATGGTGTGGGTTCCATTATTTATGGACCAAATTCATGGTCTTACTATTGTTAGACTGATTTTATTGAGTATCATTGTACTCATTTATTTTTATCATCATGGGTTTTTGTGATAGATGTTCATATTCCTGGAATACCCCTTTAAATCTAACTAGAAAGGGAAATGCTGTAAAAATGATCTTCTCATATGTCATAGGCCAGTAGTGGCGAACTTATGGCATGGGTGGCAGAGGTGGCACTCAGAGCCCTCACTGTGGACACCCAGGTCCTCAGCATAGAGTTCATAAGACAGGACCCATGGCCTTCTCCTGCAATCCCAGGCCACAAAGTACATTGTGCACTCAGCACTAACACATCCTTGGCTTCCTGGGACTGCAGGAGGAGTGAGAAGATAGGACGTAGCTGGATATAATAATATAATTTGAGCTCTTGCCATGGGCCCTGCATTCTTCCTGTACAGGGGACCCTGGAGGGACGCTACATTAATAATCTTAATTTCTCCTCTTTCTAGTGTATTGATGTCCTCAGGACGCCAATACGATTGAAAGGTTTGACAAAGCAGTAAGCAATAAGTTATTGTTTAAATTGCCATGTTGGCACTTTGAAATAAATAAGTGGGTTTTTGTTGTCCTTTGGGCACTCGTTCTCTAAAAGGTTCCCCATCACTGCCATAGGCCATAGACAACCTTCTCCTGGAAATCTAAGACAACATTTTAGGGTTGATGTTTGATTTTGTCCCTGAAGCACTGACGGTACCAGTCTTTATATCAAGCAATTCAGGGCTGATTATGCACAACCCACACTGGCCTGTAAATTGTAATTGTAAGGAATAGTATGTTTCTTGTCTTTCCAATCCTAGGAAAACCCCTTGGAGTTTAAATGGAAATTGCAGTGGTAGGTGATATTAAGGACAATGGTCATTCAAGCAAACATCTGGTTTTGTCTTTTTTATTTTTATAGTAACATGCATCACAAGTGACAAGGCAAGTGTTATTGCAAAGTTCACATACTGCCATAGGATTCATTCATTCATATAGAATGAAAATTTACATAAGCAGGCGATCCTATGCGTTTTATTATAATATCTAGATTATAGTTTTAGAAGTGTGGCTCATGGGCAATGCATTATTACTGTACTTTTGTCTTGTTTGTGGAGAAACCTGAGCACAAATTCTTCTATCGTGTCATCATTGTTTATCTGCATTCTTACCTTTCAGCACCTAAACATGTTGGGTAATCTTGTCCTCACTCACAGAATGTAGTTAAATCTCTGCTGTTTTGTTTGCCAAGTTTAATATGAATTTTAGTTGTAAGTAGATTACTTAGTAAACTTTTTCATCTAATAAAATGGAAGTCCTTTGGCATCTGTCTCACTACAAAACAACAAAATGCTAGGGATTTTTGGCTTTCGTGTGAAATTTATGATAATACCTCATATTTTAAAGGAAATCTAGTATCACAATCAAGTATGATAAACCAGGGGCACTTACTTATAGATCCAGGCACCATGACTGTGGTAATCTTATATTTGTTATCCATGGCCTCCTTCCTTCTAAAATCAACTTTTAAAATAATGCTAATGAGCTAGAATGGCTCTCTACAGGGTGGTACACTGTTTTGCCCTCACAGGATCCCTCAGCGCACCACCCCTCCTTCCTCCTGCAGTAATCTCACTGCAGTGAAGAAAGTTTCACAACACAGTGGGAGGGGTGGGGTGGGGGGGAGTGCCTGTGAAGTTACAGCATGGAGGGTCTCTGGTCACTCCTACCATAACACTTCTTTCTCATTAGCATAATTTTAAAAGTTGGTTTTAGAAAGCGGAAGCCCATGGATAACCCATGAGTAAGTGATTTATTTTAATGGTAGAGTCCTTAAAAGGACCTCTACCACCACTATCAAGGATTGTAAACGCAAACAAAAAAAAAGCTTTTAACCCCTTAATGACCGCTGTATCGGCTTTTTACGGCGGTCATTAAGGGTACTTCTTCTGACGCGTACGCCTTTCTACGGCGGCGCGTCAGAAGAAGATTGCGGGACACCGGGTCTCGCTGGTGCCGGTGTCGGGCTGTGATATCACAGCCCAGACCCGGCACTAACACCCGGGATCGGAAAAACTCCAGAAAAACTTGGGACGTTTTCTCCTCCTTACACACATGGACTTGGGTGATATTTATCTATAATATTCACATTTCCATTCAGCTAGTATGTTCATCTTCCATTGTTGTATTATTGACCTGTACTATCTGCACTTTGTCCATGTGTTTGCCAGACATTTAGGCATTAGTGAGGAGGATTACTCTGTCTTATTTTTACAGAGATAGGATGGCACATTTTGGGAGTGCCTTTTAGGTGTTTTTAGAGTATACCAATAAATATTTCTATGTTTTATCTTTATTAGTGATTGGTTTTTGGTACATGACACTGACCTAGTAGTTTGTTCAGCAGGGTGTTTAACCCCTTAAACGCCGCAGTCAAGCATGACCGTGGCGTGTAAGCGTGTCCCCGGTGGATCGGACCCCCCCAGTGTGCTTACCGGGGGATCCGATCCCTCCTGCTGCTGCCCCGGGTCCCGACGAGTGACCCGGGGCTGTCGGCTCCTCTCTGTGCCGGGTTCCGCCTCCTGGCAGGACCCGGCTGTAAGTAACTGAGCATGCGCGGTGAGCGGGGGAAAAAAATTGCTAACAATCCAAAATAAAAATTGATGATTTTGTTTGTGTCCCCCTTGAAATAGTTAATAAAAATCTCATGAATAAGCTTAGACTCCAAAATAAATTATCTATACATTGTATCTCATCCCGTACATAATAAGCCCTCATATGTTTGCATTACCAAAAAAAATAAAAATGTATAGGTCGTACAATGTGACAATACAAATCTGCTGTGAATGGCGCCTCCATTCATTCTATACTCGTCCGTGCGCCCGTACAGAAGTTTGCCACCACATATGGGGTATCAGTACACTCGGGAGGAATTGGGCATCAAACGTTGCAGTGCGTTTCATCATTTAATTTATTCTGAAACTGTCAGTTTGGCCTAAATGAATGTATTTTCCAAAAATATTCTATAGTTTCTAAATTGCGGGTCCATATTTTTTAACCCATGTGAAACACTTAAAGGGTTAATGGACTTAATAGAAGTTGTTTTACATATGTTGAGGGGTGAAGTTTCTATAGTGGGGTAATTTATGTGGTTTTACTATTATTTAGGCCTCTCAAAGTCACCTGAAAGCTGAGTTGTCCCTCAAAATGTGAGTTTTGGCAATTTTCATGAAAATAAGAAAAATCGCACCTAAAGTTCTGCACCTCATAACATCCTAGAAAAATGACTGGAAGCATAAAATATCATCTCAACATAAAGCAGATATTCTGTAAATGTTAATTATCAAACTTTTTGGGTAGTTTTACATCTTGTCTGGAAACCAGAACATTTCAAACTTGGAAAATGAAGAATTTTTACAAACTTTTGCCAAATTTTTACTTTTTTTCAGAACGAATCGCAAAACTTATCACTTAAATTTTATAACTAACATGAAGTACAATGTGTCACGAGAAAACATTCTCAAAATCACCCAGATATGTTAAAGCGTTCCGAAGTTATAACCAATTATTGTGAGACTTGTCAGATTTGAAAAATCGAGTCTGGTCATTGAGCTGAAAACTAGTGTCGGTGATAAGGGGTTAAAATAGTACAAATGAGCCTGAGGGGCTTTGGGCTCCATAGGTTTTAATGGAGCTGGATCCCCTTAGGTTCATTTGCATAATTTAAACCCATTTTTTAAACACAAGGGAATAGAAAGTTTAAAGAAGAGTGGATCCTACCAGAGGGGCACATACCGGTATGTCACTTTGCTGGGTTTACAATCCTTTATCCTAGTGGTAGATGTCCTTTAAAGAAAATTGTAATGCATCCACAAATCAAATATATTTGAGTACTGTATGTGTATATATTCAGTTCTGTGTCCATCATTTGCTGGTTTGTGACATTTGATCATGCTAGCCGGGGTTGTCTATTTTTAGAAAATGTTCAAGATGCGTTTTAATCAGAAACTTTAAACTAGTAAAGTGCCCATGATAAATTGTTCTGCGGTTTGATGTCTTGTAACAAAATCATGTTAAAGGAGTCGTCCAGATTATCTTTTTTATGCAACAGAGTTAAAATTTACAAATGCTAAACTGTGCCTTCCCTTGGAATTCAGCGATGCCTCATATGTTATGTCATGTCTGTGTGCATGCTTCATGTTACCAATGCAGCGGTCGCATGTAGTATTGTTTGCATAGAAGCTTTAAGGGGTATTCTGGGAATATGAATGCCTGATGCTATAAATAAATGAATGTAACTAAACTCAATGTCATTAGTCACAAAATGGAGCTTAAATTGTTTGATTTTAGGCCTCTCTAAAGTTATCACCAAGATGGCTAACACTGGAAACTACAAGTCCCAAGATCCTTTAGTTCTCATTAACTCCTCTTCCCTCTTATGCTCTGCTCCCAGTGATGATCTAACAGGTTTTCTTGCTCTGTTACCATAGTAATGATGTGTAACTGCCATCACCAAAACACCGGCCATACTGGCTGCACTGCAACCAACCGACTACAGCCAAACTTAGTGGTTATCACATGACCTGCCCAGGCAGGTGCAGGACATGTGATGTGGACATGTGACCAGCGGCCATCTTCTGTCCTGTGTATGCTCTGCAACGGACCACGAGGAGGAAATTAAGGGACTGATTAAAGGGCCAGTAGCAGTTTAATGCTTCATTACATTGTATGTCAGCAGCATTTTTCTGCAAAGGGCAGCAAAATTTTAAATAACAACTAATTACATAAAAGCTTATATTTTAAGGACCCATTTGTATATAAATTATGCTTATTCCTGGAATACCCCTTTAAGACACATGCAGATACAAATAGACTGAATAATAGGTAGTACTGGTTCCATGAGACAAAATATCCTATTTTTAGGATTAAAATATTTTATTTATTAACCATTCAGCCAAATTGACTACTAGTAGTGACCCTTCCATACTAGAGAACATTAGTAGTTGATTGAGGGGTGTGGCAGTACAATACATTTTGATGCTATCAGGCCTCCCATACCTCCAAACCTTCCTGGATCCTGTAGGACCATCTCGGGTTCTGTGCTCTGTCCCGCTGTCCTGGGCGGTGAGGAAAGGAGGTTGCACTAACCTTTTTTCACAAGTGTAAAAATGCTTTTGAGGAGTATTTTTCACTAAGAATAATACAAATTAATAATTCCTAGCCGTATATAGTGTTAATAGAAGTGTATGTATGCAAATGATTACTACATCTGTGCCTATGGAGGCAATGCTAGTAAACTTGCATCATGCATCTAACAAGGGTTGTCCCACCTTTTTACACCTCATAGACTGTAAGCTCTGGTGTCACCCCCTCATCGTCATAGACTGTAAGTGAGCAGGGCCCCCCATGTAGTATACAGCCTGCCAGCCCCCATTTAGTATAGAGCCAGCCCACCCAACACATAAAAAAAAAAAGTTATAGTAGCCAGCAGAGATGTGTCCGCCGGCCAGTGGATCGCATGGACGTTTCTCTGACGGCTACTACAGCATAGAGAAGATAGAAGAGGAGCCGCGTGGAGCATGTGCTTGTGCTGGAAAACTCTGCTTATACAAAAGAATATATACGGAGCATATAATTTTCCCATCACATATACACTCACCGGACACTTTATTAGGTACACCTGTCTAACTGCTCGTTAACACTTAATTTCTAATCAGCCAATCACATGGTGGCAACTCAGTGCATTTAGGCATGTAGACATGGTCAAGACAATCTCCTGCAGTTCAAACCGAGCATCAGTATGGGGAAGAAAGGTGATTTGAGTGCCTTTGAACGTGGCATGGTTGTTGGTGCCAGAAGGGCTGGTCTGAATATTTCAGAAACTGCTGATCTACTGGGATTTTCACGCACAACCATCTCTAGGGTTTACAGAGAATGGTCCGAAAAAGAAAAACATCCAGTGAGCGGCAGTTCTGTGGGCGGAAATGCCTTGTTGATGTCAGAGGAGAATGGGCAGACTGGTTCGAGCTGATAGAAAGGCAACAGTGACTCAAATCGCCACCCGTTACAACCAAGGTAGGCAGAAGAGCATCTCTGAATGCACAGTACGTCGAACTTTGAGGCAGATGGGCTACAGCAGCAGAAGACCACACCGGGTGCCACTCCTTTCAGCTAAGAACAGGAAACTGAGGCTATAATTTGCACAAGCTCATCGAAATTGGACAGTAGAAGATTGGAAAAACTTTACCTGGTCTGATGAGTCTCGATTTCTGCTTCAACATTCGGATGGTAGGGTCAGAATTTGGCGTCAACAACATGAAAGCATGGATCCATCCTGCCTTGTATCAACGGTTCAGGCTGGTGGTAGTGGTGTCATGGTGTGGGGAATATTTTCTTGGCACTCTTTGGGCCCCTTGGTACCAATTGAGCATCGTTGCAACGCCACAGCCTACCTGAGTATTGTTGCTGACCATGTCCATCCCTTTATGACCACAATGTACCCAACATCTGATGGCTACTTTCAGCAGGATAATGCGCCATGTCATAAAGCTGGAATCATCTCAGACTGGTTTCTTGAACATGACAATGGGGCAGATTTATCAAGCTGTCTGAAAGTTAGAATATTTCTAATTGCCCATGGCAACCAATCACAGCTCCCCTTTAAAATATTCATGAGCACTGTTTAAATGAAAGCTGAGCTGTGATTGGTTGCCATGGGCAACTAGAAATATTCTGACAGCTCGATAAATATGCCCCAATGAGTTCACTTTACTCAAATGGCCTCCACAGTCACCAGATCTCAATCCAATAGAGCATCTTTGGGATGTGGTGGAACGGGAGATTCGCATCATGGATGTGCAGCCGACAAATTTGCAGCAACTGTGTGATGCCATCATGTCAATATGGACCAAAATCTCTGAGGAATGCTTCCAGCACCTTGTTGAATCTATGCCACGAAGAATTGAGGCAGTTCTGAAGGCAAAAGGGGGTCCAACCCGTTACTAGCATGCTGTACCTAATAAAGTGGCCGGTGAGTGTATATTGCACCATCACATATAAGAAGAATATGGCTTAGGTCATAATTTTATGGAAATTGGAGATGCTTCAGGATTAGTCCTAGAAATGATATTGCTTGTCACAAGTGGTTATGCAAGTGATTTATAAAGATTTTTTTTTTCAATTTCTACATGTTGGGATTTGGCCACGAATTTCCGTAGTTGTTGCTACAAAACATCATTGTTAGAACATGGAAATCACTGAAATAAGCCGAACTCCGTGTGATTTTGTAATATGAAAATGCCAACACTTCCAGGTTTGGAGACCTGCGTCACTGAGCCCTGATAGTGTCGTAGTGCTGTATCCGTTAATCCCTAGTAACCGAATGATGGAAATTGTAATCATTGATCTCCCTGTGAACTATCTTGATAACTAATTTAGTTCACCAATGTTGCCCCTTGACTGCTAGGATTGAAGCCATTTTTCCTGAAGGGGAAATTTAGTATCATCCTAATTTATAGACTGATGTCCAGGGTAACACCTTCTGACATGTGTAAGCTTTTTATAAGTGAAACCTTTTAGGAACTGCGAGTTTGATTCATTCATCTTCTTTCATTTTTGAACACTTTTAATACATTCTCATTAGAGTACTACATATAAATATCTGTGCTGTGCTGTGTTGTGTTGCTTGGAAACCATATATAAGTTAGTCTTTAGAAATGTATGTTTTGATCATAAATTATCTAAGCTGGTTTAAGTAAAATACAAAATGCTTTAAGGTACATGATCCTTGTTTAGTAAATATTTTGTAATGGTGATTCCACCTACATCTGTATGCCATGTTAAAATCTCAGGTGGCTGGTAGATAAACCTGCAAGCTTTCTGCTGCAAAAACATCCAATATTGTGCGATCTATATGAAAGTCATTTCTGTAGCAGATATCTCATTGCCCTGTGTATAAGAACAATAAGCTATGGCTGCATAATACAAGCAGAAACATAAGCAGACTCCAACCCAGTCTATGCACTTAGGAATTTGAGGAATGCTGCTATACATTTTCTCTTGATAGATGGAATTTTTAGGAGCCACTATCCTGCAGCAAACCAACCTGTTGAAGGAGTTTACTGAGAGATTCCAGCATTTGTTAAGCTAGTGTGGTGGATTGGTGAAGTCGGAGATGTGCACTTTAATGGCTGCACTGTGGACTCCAGGAAACATCCTATAAACACCCGTTAGAATTATTCACAAAAAACACATAGCAATGTTCTAAATGAATAAAACAAATTATGGTTGGCTTTTTATGACTGGATGCCACGAAATGTGAAATGGGGTTTTCCAGGCTCACAATATAGCTTGTACGCAAACTATTTAGTAACCAACAGGTTCAGAATTTACTGCATAATATATATTGATTTGTGTATTTTTCCCCAGTGTATGTTTAGTGGATTGCAAACATATTTGTATGCGTTGAACTTTCCACATTAAAATCCTCACTGTATTGTAACTTGTTACAGACAGTCACCTACTTAAGAACACACCGACTTACAGACGACCCCTACTTACAAACGGACCTCTGGATGTTGGTAATTTACTGTACTTTAGCCTTAGGCTACAATAAACAGCTATAACAGTTATCACAGGTGTCTGCAATTAAGCTTTATTGTTAATCCTGGTTATTATGACAACCCAACATTTTTGAAATCCAATTGTCACAGAGACCAAAAAAAATTTGGCTTGGGCTACAATAATAAAATATACAGTTCTGACATAAATACAAATTCAACTTAAGAACAAACCTACAATACCTATTTGTACGTAACCCCAGGACTGCATGTACTTGTAATACAAAGTATGAGTAAATGGTGTAGTATAAAAACCATTATTCATATTTAATTCTTATAAATCGTATAGTCAATACTTTTCTCTAGCTTTTCTCTAGCTGTAGCTTAGGCCTCTTTTCTTTTCTTGGATACAGCCATACTTTCGGGGAAAGATAGAACAAGCTAGATAGAGTAGCATACAACCAGAACAAAACATTCAGGGCTTTAGTCAGATTAGTTGGAGAACGTTTGTAAAAAGCTATTTTTAAATGCTACTACAGACTCTAAATGGGATTTAGGTCTGGACTTTGACTAGACTTTTAACACATGAATATGCTTTGATATAAACCAATCCATTGTAGCTTTGGCTGTATGTTTAGGGTTGTGGTCCTGCAGGAAAGGGAACCTATGCCCCAATCTCACGATGATTCTTCCACACATAATGTTTGGAAGTTGGGCCAAAAAATTTTGGATTTCATCTGAGCAGAGCCCCTTCTTTAATATGTTTCATGTGTCAAATGCTTTTTTCAGCGCTTCACCCGATCTCATGGACAGCGGTCAGGAAGATTCTGGTAGTGTTGGATCCTCCTGACCTTCAGATTATAAGACGCAGGAAATTTTTAGAGAGATTTTTTTTTCTTGCTAATAAGGGTGTCTTATTTTCTGAAAATTATGGTTGTTGATTTTTAGAATACTGGTCCTGAATGATTTTTTTTATAATGTGAATTTTGTCTTTGTATTCTGTTTTAATTGATTGCGTTTATATTGAAGTTTATAGTTGTTAATCTGTATATTTTGGGTAAATATATTAAATAATGGAATGATTTTTTTTGGATTTTAAAGATTTTTGTTGTTGTTGCACCAGGACTCACGAACGGAGCCGGTACCAGAAGCAGCAGCTGTCAACTGTCTAGTACAGCTGACACCGCGCTGTAAAGCATGACCGCGGTGTGTAAGGGTCTTCCCCCTATGGATCGGATCCCCCGTGCCGCTTACTGGGAGATCCGATCCTCTTCTGGGCAGCTCCGAGAACTGCCATGTGCCCCGGAGCTGCACGCTCTCCTTGCCAGTCAGGCCCCTTCCGGGTCTGACTGTAAACTGTCTGAGCATGCAATAGTATTGTAGAGCAGTGTATAGAACTTGACCCAGCAATCAGAGCATCGCTGGTTTAAGTTCAAGTATGTATAAGTAAAAACATGCAAAAACACTTAACACTACACATTATAATAAATAAAAAATAAATACATAAAAATATAAGCCCCTAAAATGTCACTTTCCCATAAAAACAATAAAGTATAAAAAACATAAAAACACAAAAACCCCCCCGCATATTTGGTATTTCCGCGTCCGTAACAATCTGCATAATAAAACAGAATCGTTATTAGATTCGTAAAGTGAACCCTGTAAAAAACAACCTCAAAAAACTCTCTGAAAAAAAGATGATTTTTTATTAATGCCCTTTAAAAAATGCTCTAAAAAGTGATTTTAAAAAAGTTAAGCAATCTAAAATAAGACCACTAAAAAGAACAATCCTTCTCACAAAAAATAAGCCCTTAAACAGATTTGTGAGGGGAAAAATAAAAAAGTTATGCATATGAAAGACGGTGATGCTAAAATTAACAACAATTTTGCCAAATTACTTTTTATTCAGTAAAAATGGGAAAAAATAAAAAATATACATAAGTGAAGTATTTTCGTAATCTCGGCGACCCATAGAATAAAAATAATATACTATTTTTATGGTATGGTTAACGGCCAAAAAGAAAAAACACAAAAAAATTTTCCTAAAAATTGATGATTTTCATTTCCTACACCAACAAAGAGTTAATTAAATCTCACCAATTAGTTATAGATGCCCCAAAATTACATACCAGAAAAGTGGTATTGTGGACCCTATAGGTCCACAATAAAAAAACAAAAAAAATTATAGCCTGTACAATGTGACATAGCAAATCTGATCTGGATGGTGCCTCCTTCCCTTCTATGCCCGTCCGTGTGCCCATACAGCAGGTCACCACCACACATGGGGTATCGGTGTAAATGTTTAATTTTCCACCCAAAATGAGTGTATTGTGAAAAAATATTACAATTTGCAGACTGCACCTCCATTTTGTTTTAACCCCTATAAAACACCTAAAGGGTTAACAAACTTCTTAAAAGTGGTATTTCATACGTTGAGGGGTGTAGTTTCCATAATGGGGTAATTTATGAGTCTAGCTATTATTTAGGCCTCTCAGTGTCAATTAGAAGTTGAGCAGGTCCATCTAAGTACAGGTTGTGGTGATTTTACAAAAAATGTGAAAAATGATACCTAAATTCTGAGCCTCATAACATTCTAGTAAAATATGTGGAATCTTAAAAAAACATCCAACATAAAGCAGACATTTGGGAAATGTAAGTTATGAATTTATTTGGGAGCTTTGACTATCTGCATCAAAAGTAGAGAATTTAGAACGTTGAAAATAAAGCATTTTTCCAAATTTTTGCCAAATTTTTTTTTTCATAACTAAACCCTAAAGATTTCATCCAAATTTTTAAACTAATTTGAAGTACAATGTGTCACGAGAAAACAATCTCAAAATCCCCTGGATATCTCATAGCGGCCCAAAGCTATAACCACTTATAGTGACACAGGCCAGATTTGAAAAATGGGGCCGCGTCCTTTAGGCCAAAAGGGGCCGAGTCCGTTAGGGGTTAAATATCTGGTATAATATCCGGGACTGAATGGTTCTCTTGAAACATGGCATGATAAATTTGTATTGTAGACCTTGCTACATTCATGCAACTGTTTATTTTTCTTAAACCAGCGCCATTCTATATACAATTTATTACCATATTCAAACAAAACCGTGTTCTTATTTAAAATATTATTTATTTTCAGTGAAGGCACATTATAACCACATTCGCTTACAATATAACTGTTCAGTAATCCCCTCTCAAGGGGAAACTTCTATATTTGGAAAAGCTAAAAAAGTTATGTTTGCAGAATATCTGGAAGATTTGCTTTTGCATGCTAGTATGGTTTAAGAGGGTTGAACCCACTTTTCCAGTTGTGTTGGAACCACCACCAATCATGAAAACAGTTATAGTACGTCCTGGTGCACTGAGGGGTTAATACCCAAGATTATCAATAATACTATAACTCCTAGTCTAGAATTAGCTTGCTATATATAGGTATGGAGGATATATCCCCAAAATCCAGGTGGGCAGTAAATAAAAAAAAACAAAAAAACTCACTCTAGTATGGCAGTACAGGCGGTCCCCTACTTAAAAACACTCGACTTACATACGACCCCTAGTTACAAACGGACCTCTGGATATTGGTAATTTATTGTACTTTAGTCCTAGGCTACAATTAACTGCTATAACAGTTATCAAATGTGTCTGTAATGAAGTTTTAGTGTTAATATTGATTCTTATGACAACCCAACATTTATAAAATCCAATTGTCACAGAGACCAAAAAAGTTCTGGCTGGGATTACAATGATAAAATATACAGTTCCGACTTACATACAAATTCAACTTAAGAACAAACCTATAGACCCTATCTTGTATGTAACCCGGGGACTGCCTGTATATGATAGGATCGTACAGACAACCTTGGGTTAAAGTACCCTAGGGATTCTGAAAAATAGTAAAAATGAAAAAAAGTAAAAAAATAAAAAAAAATTGATGCCACAAGATGGCAAAATTAAAAAAAAAAAAATGTGTACAGGAGGTTTTAATTTTTGTAAATGTATGAAAACATTATAAAACCTATATTGGTATCCCTGTAATCGTATCGACCCAAAGAATAAGGTAGACATGTTATTTGTGGCGCGCTGTAAAATCCAAGCCCAAAAGAAAACGTTGCAAATGCGTTTTTTCACCATTTTCACTGCATTTGAAATTTTTTTCCCGCATCCCAGTGCACGGCATGGAATATTCAATACAGTCAAAAAATAAGCCATCACAGAGCTCTTTATGTGGAAAGATTTTTAGATTTTTGAAGGTGGTAAGTGAAAAAAGGAAGTGACAAAAGTTGTTAAAAAACTGGAACAAGGGCGTTTTCATGTCCTTTAAAATTAATGTTATTGCCAGTAATAATTTTGGATGTAACTCTGTTATGTATTGTAGGAAATGTTATGTATATGTATGTAATTTTGTATTAATCATTAATAAAATGATAAAAAAAAATTGAAATCACAGTATGCCTCTGCAGACTTCTACTCCTACCCATGCCTCCATGGAGGCATGCTGTGTTTTCATGTGATCAGATACATACATACATGCATACATAGCGTAGATGTTAACGTTACTGGGTAAAGCACCTTAGATGACATCACCCTGTCACATCACATGAAGTGCTTAATAATGAGAAGGCATATTGCATGGGGAAGATATATGGGAGGGGCTGGCCATGCAAGAAGCGCCCCCCAGGTTGGATAACATAAAGTCACATGTTGTTTTTTTGAAATGCATCCAAACCAAAGCTCAACCCCTAGGACTACACAGAGGATTCTGTGAGGATGCAAGGTAATTTATAACACACAATTATATTGTAATGCTAATGCTTAGAGAAAGGGAGAAAGGAATATTTGCAATGTAGCTGTAATGGGCTTCTGTAACCTGTCTTTAGTGAAAATGAGGTTCCTGGTGACAGGTTCCCTTTAACAGTACCATTATAATTGTATGTTTACCATAAAAAGTGCCTCAGTAAAATATGACACCTAGTCTCACAAATGTATGTGACAGAGTTTTCATGTACATAAATTGTTTCTGTGGAATGACTCAAGGGAATGTGTATCCTTATCCTGACTATTAAAATGAAAGTCAGACTGTGGCAATGTTAGAATAAATGAAAAAGCAGCTATTACTCAATGCTTTAAGCTGACAAGAGATAGAAAGATAGAAATTTTATGCCAATATGTATCTAATAAAAACCTTTTGGCTGTATCTAAAATGAGCAGTTATGTCAAGATACATCTTTATGTACTGTATAATATATCTGCAGATGTGTGCAGAGAGAGAAAAACTGGCCTGGGTGTCCACTGTTTGATAACAAGAGCATTTAGTTGTAGGTGGAAAACCAATTTTTATCATATTTGGCAAAAGAGAGGGGGAAATAAAAACTTGTCTGGATAGAGTTAGCATATATACCAGAGTATAAGCTGAGACACCTAATTTTGACACAAAAAATTTGGAAAACTTATTCACTCGAGTATAAGCCTTGGGTGTTAATCCTACTATTGGAATGAAAGAAAAACGAATCTCCGCACCAGTGTAGATTAAAATCTTTTTGTCTTCTATGAAGCTTTATCTAATTTCCAACAATCTATTTAAAGTCCAGATTTTAATCCACACTGGTGCGAAGCTTCGTTTTTCTTTCGTTCCAATACAGCAAAACAGACGCTTGTGGGAATCTCCAGCACGTGAAGGACGCGGTGAGCTGTACATATATTTTTTTTCTACAATATTGGGATTCCTACTCTTTAATAAAATGTCCAGCAGTGCCACCTCAGTGATGGTCAATGTAAGATTAAAGCGTAACTGTAAAGCTATAGTGGTTTTACCAAATTATTATATGTGATTCACCCTTTGAAAACAAATAGAACAATGTCTACTTTGTGCTGCTCGTCTTTTTCTTTCTAAATTCATGGCATTTTCTGTTCTGAAAGTGTTTGACAAAAATCTTTCTCACGAGAGGTGAAGGGGGCGGAGACTAATCTGTCTATGCCCTCAGGCTGAGACCCGTTAGCTTGCCCACAGATCCCATGATGCTTTGTGTTTTCTCTCCAAATAAATTTATAATACAATTTATTCAGTTTCCCATAAATAAATCCAGTGAACACTGCACAGTGCACATATGGGTTGTATATGGTGACTAGCCTGGAAGCTTCTATCACATGGAGGAGCATGGAACATGTAATAAGTGGGAGAAATAAGTAAGTAAATCAGTTACATGCAGTCTATAGCCTGTGCTGTGTGAGCACTAAGGGTTAAAAGCTTATCTACACAGAGCTGATACTGCCGATGACAAGTTCGGGAAAGTGAGCAGAGACAGGCAGATAGTTCTGTAGAATCACAAACGGGGATGGAGGGACTAATAGGGAATAGGCAAGATCTTGTACATCACTATTCTGTGTAGGAGACTCTGCATTCACTGTTCTGTACACTTCCAGCTGTGCTACATTCACTGTCACATGACCTCTTCCCCAGGAGCAGGGAGCAGAAGCTCCTTCCATCCCATGAAACCGACCAGAAACAAAGTGTAAACAACATACTAATTCATAGGGCTTATCAGCACAGGGAGAGGAGCCAGCCATTGCAGCACTAAGGTAATCTGAGGCTTATAGCAAATAAACTACTCAATATAGGTAACAAAGATAATAGGCAAAGTTTTACATCCCAAGAGCTATTGATTTGTGAAAAAACCTTTACAGTTACTCTTTAAGCTCTGTGGGCAGGCACTAGCTGAGCAGACACATCATGATTTCTCAGTGCTATGAGATGCAGTGTGCTGACAATGTGATTAGATGACCATGATACAGGTAATTTTCATTTACCTTCTGAAGATTCTGCTAATTATCTGACAAATGTAAAATGAGAGATGAGACAGATCAAAGTCATGAGATGGATAGAAGACACAATGACACTCTCAGCTCTGCTTACTCGCCTAATCAATCAGACATAGCCAGCCCTACTATGCCTCCCTTCCTCTCAGATGAAGACCTTGGGGGAGATTTATCATTAGGCTTTCTACGGCGACACGTCGGAATAAGATTTAGGGACATCGGGTCAGTCTGATGCCAGGCTGTAATATCATACAGTTATATCAAAAAGTTACGTTCCCTAATATGATACGACTGAATAGAACAACTCTTTTCACAAAAAAATAACAACAACAGAAAAATACAGTAGTTACGGCCCTGAAAAGTTGTCGATTTCCTCCAATATTGGCTTTGCTCAGTAAAATTGAGAAATGATAAGAGAAACTATATAAATGAGGTATCACCACAATCGTAGTGAAGCAGAGAATAAAGATAAAAAATACCATTTTAAGGACTGTATAGTCTTTTGTTCATGATGAAGGGATTGTACCAAGTTTACAATTTATCATCTATCCAAAGTATCAAGATTAGTTTTTCATCCTAATAGTCAGACCTTTACTACTTATGTACTACTTATGTATTTCTGACTGAATGGGGCAGTGGCAAGTTGCCTCTCCATTCATCCCTATGGGTCATGCAATTGCTATCTCTGGCAGCTCTATAAAGTTAAATGGAGCGTCACATATGCACAAAAACTATAACCTTCATATGTGGGATTGATTGGGGTCTCAGTGGTCTGTCCTCATCATAGGTGATTAGTTATAAACTAGAAATGACCCCTTTTTATCCTCTTACCTTGCTATATCACAATATTGTTGCACCAAATAGAACCAATTATAGTAAACATAGTAGTTAAAGTTTTTGGAAGGGGAAATCTGTTTTCATTCAGTAAAATGTCTATATATGAGTCTCGGAGGGCAGTTAGTTGGTGTCTCTGTAGTAGTAGGGATTTCTCAATACTTTCTGTATAAAATATTGACTTTGTACATTGATACAATACAGTATAGAGCTACCTGTGAATGGCATAATATCTGGGTAAGCATAAATATCCTCACTGGCTTAGCAAATCCTCTGTATGAGGACATGACCATCCACAAAAGCCGCTCAGTGCAGAGGAAAAGCGCAGGAAGCCAGCTGCAGTTATAGAAACATTTACGTCACTTTACAGTAACTCACTGATGGAAAAAGAGAGTAATAGACTGTAAAGGATATTCCTTTCAGAGTTCACTAAATATATTGGCAGACACAATGGAAAATATTGGTTTTCTGTTTCACTTTTAGTGCAACCACAGTCTTTTATGTATGGTTATAAACTATATTGTAACACTGATGAAATAATAATAGTGAGATGGCACTATCAGAAGATCCCATCTAGTCAGCAGCTACTTAACATTGAGAATGTTTGTAATGGCCAAAGAGTCAAGAAAAGATGCTTCAGAATTGTTATTTTATTTAGCAACACATCCTCCCTAATAATAAATATAGTAAATAATGGTAGGTGACCTCCTGCCTTCAATATGACCTGACCAGGTCATTACCGTTTACATAGAATATATCATATATCATAGATTGTAAGCTCATGTGAGCAAGCCTCTCGTTTTTATTGATTCATCTGACCATATTATCGCTGTGTAGTGTCTTATTTTATTCATACATGAACAGTGCTGTGAATCTGTAAATCTGTAAAGTGCTGTGGAATAGAATGGTGCTTTTTGGAAAGAGATTTATTATTATTCCTAGCTGAAATTAATATTGATCTGCGGTGTCTTTCCACAATATATTTAAAGGGGACATACCACCACGATACTACCTATAAGGTAAAATGGGTGGTAGGTGGATGAATAGGACGTGAGGATAGCCCTTTTTGGGCTATCCTTTAGTAAACTTTAATGCTGGTATATGCAAATTTTGTTAAGCGGCTACTGGGGCGTGGAGTAGCCGGACATGAGGCTACTAGTCACGGCTACTCCACGCCCCAGTAGCCTCGTTCCTCCGCCTACCATGTAATCTCGTCCGAGTACCCGGCGTTCTGCGCATGCCCAGTAGCGCCGCCCTCGTAGCTGCGGCCGCGCACCCGTAGGCCTGCGTTCTGCGCGCCGAAGATTACATGGTAGGCGGAGGAACGAGGACCTCATGTCCGGCTACTCCACGCCCCAGTAGCCGCTTAACAAAATTTGCATATACCAGCATTAAAGTTTACTAAAGGATATCCTCATGTCCCATTCATCCACCTACCACCCGTTCTACCTTTATAGGTAGAATCGTGGTGGTAGGTTCCCTTTAATGTATTTAATTGAATTAACAAGTGGCCTAGTCTTTACATGTTGCCTGTCCTTGTCCCTACATGTATTCATCCCTCTGGCCAATAATTAGCTAGTTCGGCTTCTCCGAGAACTTCCTATTTGTTGGGGGACACCAGAAAGAGGAGTTCAGAAGGGAGGGATCAGTTAGTTGCAAGTAATCATTTGTTTTATTAATATCCGAATGTGAAGCTTGTATTAAAGTAACTCTGAAGTTACCTGTCCAAAAATGGTTTTAGCAAAGCTGAAGATGTCCTTTGACCACAATTTTAACACTAGCTATTTTATGGTGCTTGTATCTTCCTAACCTGAGATCCAACCTGGTATATCTATCAGCCCTTCTTATGAAATCATTTCCAGCTTCTACTGAAGTGGGTTGTGACATCAACTAAGGGCATTAAAATGGTTTGCCCATGAAAGACAATTCTCAAATTTTAATCCCCTGGGGATGTTAACACAATATATATCTTTTTTAACTCCTTACTTTACAATTTTACTCAGTTTTATTGCTGTTTTAGCTCCTATCACTCCCTAGGCTGGTCACTGTAAAATTCCAGAGTGTTGGCTAGTGAGTCTCTAAGCCAGTGGTTCTCAACCTTTGTAATGCTGTGACCCAGCATTACAGTTACTCATGTTGCAGTGACCCCAAACCATGTGATTTGCAGGAAAAACACAATAAAATCGCGGCTCCAATGGCTTTGGGCGACCCCTGTGTTTTTGGTCGTTTGACCCCTGCTGGGGTCACGACCCACAGGTTGAGAACCGCTGCTCTAAGCAGACACTTCATGATTCCTCTAGTTCTGTGAGCTGACAATATGGTCAGGGGACAGATTTATATACACTTTCATTTAGCTTCTGAACTTTCTACTAGGAAAGTGAGATGAAACAGATCAGAGAGATGATGAGATCAATGAGATGCATATTACACATGACAATCTCCCCTCTGCTGTCTCCGCCATTACATACTTTCAGATCTAATATATAACTCCCTCCCTCTCCTAGGGGTAAAGATCTTATCTGCTTGTAGCTTTACTCTCCTCATGATGCTGCTGTTGTTTGGTGTCAGGAAGTCTCTGTGTGTGAGCTCTTCCTGAAATGCAAGGGTGGGGGCTAGAGGCAGAGAGCAACTCAGTGCAGCATCAGACAGAAGAACAATATGTCTGCAAAACCTAAAGTCAGAAGATCCTGGGTCGGGTCCAGGGGCAACCAAAATTGTGTACACCAGGACAGATAGAATTATATCTGTGAAATGCTGTATTTTTGCTAATAACATTGAATTAGAGAATGTGTTATTTCATTATCCTGGGTACATTTGAGAATCTTGTCTTTGTGGGAATACCCCTTTAAAGAATAGAGCAGCTTTTCTTACTTCCCACAATGCTGAGCTCTACTCCCTACCGCTAGCTTTTCTAGCACACAGATTATATACACACACTGTAACATAGATAGACCTAATATGTACTACAGCTTTATGAAGCTATACACCCTACCTAATATGATGGATATGCCGCAGGTGCTTTTATTTTTCCCTCATCCCAGGACAGTAGATGAGGTGTACAGAGAATGGAGGAGACATGGCACACACAGAAATAAGTAGTCTTCATCCTGTGCATCACATTGCAGTGCTGTTTCTACCCTTTTCTCTTCACTGATCCGGCTACAGCCTTGTTAAAAGCCATGTGGTGTGCAGGGAACGCTTATGGATGATTATAGATTCTTTATTAAACTGATCAGCTGCAGGGGGAGTGTAGACGGAGCAGACATGACAGATCTGCTGTTTATTTCTGTAATTACTGAGCAGAGACCAGAACTAGCACAGTGCATCGCTCCACTCCCTCACCCTTCTGTCCCCTCTCAAACTGTGGACTTATTTTCCTGTTCCCTCCTCTTTCACTCTAAGGCAGCATTCAGACGGCCATGGTGGGGACATATATCTGGCTACAAGCATCCCAATAGACGGCTATGGCGACCCTGTGGCACCGTACACAGGGAAAAGTTAGAGAATGCTTATCCTTTCCCCGTGTTTGCGGCCATGTGGCGCTGAGTTTCATGGAGAGGGGAGGGGTGAGCAGCGTTTATCCCTCCTCTCCAGCACGTTTGTGTAAATGTAACCAAAGGATCCCTTTTGGCAACCAAAATGCCAATTTGACAAAAGAGAGCTGAGACCGGATGATAACAGAGGGTTAGCAGAGAAACCCCTGCAATAAAATATTGGTTTTCAGTTGTTGCTGCTATAAAAAAATGTTATAACTTTACACTTGTGCTTAAAAGTACAGAAATAACTCTGCTAGTCAAAGATTGTTTACTACTGTATTCTGTATCCACTTCTGCTTTTGTTTTTACTCCTGCTTCTCTTTATCATTATCGCTTTCCCCCAGGGGAGTTGTTGCCATGGAACCTCACATTTTGATTTCTGTTCTGGTCTGAAAATGGTCTCAAGCTTTTAGGAAATGTTTATGCAGCTGCATATAGTCTCATGTGACTAACATGAATACATACCCGTTTATACAGATCCCTTGTTTTCTCTCTCAAAGTAATTTAGCATTAGGTCCATTTAGTTTCCCACAAGTAAATCCACTGAATACTGCACAGTGCACATACATGATGTATATGGTGATTAGCCTGGCAGCTTCCATCACATGGAGGAGCAGGGAACATGTAATAAGTGAAATAAATCATAAGTAAACCAGTTACATGTAGTGTATAGCATGTTCTGTGTGAGTACTAAGGGTTAATAGCTTCTCTGCACGAAGCTGATAGTGCTAAGTACAAGGTAGGGGGAGTGCTGCAGCATGAGGTGCAGAGAGAGACAGAGAAAGTTCTGTAGAATCACACACTGGGGAGATCTTGTGCCTCATTATTCTGTGCAGAAAACATCTGTATCCACAATTTTGACCACATCAAGCTCTGTTAGATACATATAGAGACCTCTGGATATAGGTAACAAAGATAGTAGGCAAAGTTGTTTTACATCCCAAGACCTATTGATTTGTGGAAAAAAACTTTACATTTACTCTTTAAAAGAAATCTACCATTTGATTTCATGCTTTATGAACAAAACATACCTTGAGAATTCTGTAGTTACACTGATGCAGAAATATATCTGAGTGGTTTTGCTGAATTAACAATTATGATAATGAAGCCCTGTCCCTTCTGTGCCTGGTTATGGTGCTTCTCCTCTTACATTAATTATGCACTGCTCCAGAGAATGAAGTACCGTATATACTCGAGTATAAGCCGAGACCCCCAATTTTGACTCAAAAAAATAGAAAAACCTATTGACTCGAGTAGAAGCCGAGGGTGGGAAATGCATTGGTCACAGCCCCCTGGAGTATATAGCCTGCCTGTCTGCCCCCTGGAGTATATAGCCTGCCTGTCTGCCCCCTAGAGTATATAGCCTGCCTGTCTGCCCCCTAGAGTATATAGCCTGCCTGTCTGCCCCCTAGAGTATATAGCCTGCCTGTCTGCCCCCTAGAGTATATAGCCTGCCTGTCTGCCCCTAGAGTTTATAGCCTGCCTGTCTGCCCCCTAGAGTATATAGCCTGCCTGTCTGCCCCCTAGAGTATATAGCCTGCCTGTCTGCCCCCTAGAGTATATAGCCTGCCTGTCTGCCCCCTAGAGTATATAGCCTGCCTGTCTGCCCCCTAGAGTATATAGCCTGCCTGTCTGCCCCCTAGAGTATATAGCCTGCCTGTCTGCCCCCTAGAGTATATAGCCTGCCTGCCTCCCCCCTCGAGTACATAGGCTGCTTGCCTGCCCCCTCGAGTATATAGCCTATCTGCTTGCCCCAGACTGCGACGGACTGGGACCCAATGTCGGGGCTGCGATGGATGCCGGGGAGCATCGGAAGATGAGTTAACTTTTTGTTTTTTCCCTTGACTCGAGTATAAGCCGAGTTAGGGGTTTTCAGCACATTTTTTGTGCTGAAAAACTAGGTTTATACTCAAGTACATATGGTAGTCACTGTGTTTCGCCTGACAGGCAGAAGTAATCAATAGCTACACCATCCCCGCGCTGCTGTATTTGATCGATCCAGCTCAGGTTGATTAGTCCTGTCTGGACAGTTCAGTAAGCTCCATGTAATGTTGCAGGCTGAATGCCATCCAGCTTTCCCAAGGTCCTGAATTGTATAATTATTTTTTCAGCAAACCCACTCAGCTCGGGGATTAAACCAGATATTTGCAGTGTAGCTACATCATTCTCAAGAAATGGTAGATTTCTTTAAAACAAAGTGAAATAACTGTATATTCTGTTTAAAACGTCAATGCCAACCAGGAAACAGCCCATTCTCCTCACCATAATCTCAGAAAAACCTATTTTTCCCCCTGTTCACATACATAATTTTTGGGGTGAAATTATGACCTATTTATTGAATAACTGGCAAGTATCTCAAGAAAGTTCTCTGCAGTCTTATTTTATAATTTGTTGTTTTTGGATCCAAAAATGGGAAAGCATGAAAAGAATGTTTGATACATTTCGCCTCATCATTTCACTTAAAACGCAGCTTCATGGGGGCGCAGCCATATTACTGCTAATCAGCACCCCTACCCCCACAACATCATCAGGGGTTGCTGATTGGTTGCCATAACAGCTGGGAAGCTGCTATGTCTATTAAATAATGCTCCCTATGACAGCCTGCTGCAGGCATGCCAGGTATCACTGTGTCCCAAAAATCCTGATCTATGAAAATGGTAAAACCGTTATTTCTGGTGGTGAATCCTCTAACAGAAAATAGCGCCCAAATGTTAGAATCGCCACTTTTTGCCATTTTACAACAGATAAAATTCTGAATATACAGTGGTCAAAAGTCGTACAGTCTCCAAAATGGTACTCTGTTTGCCTGAAAATAAGACCTATACATGCACATCATACATTAGTAATTGCAGATAATTTATATACTGCACAAGGTTGTGACATGGGGACACTGTAAAAATGGTGTACATAAGAAAATGGTGCAAATGTGTATTTTTTTTCCTATAATTTCATCTCATTTGAATTTTTTGCAGAAAACAAGCCCTCATACAGCACTGTTAAAGTTATTGATTTTTAAAGACAGTGCATGAAAATGCAAAAAAAACAAAATGAACCTGGTCCTTAAGCTGTTATTCAGATGTAATGTTTTTGTAAAAAGGATGTTAAATGCTTAGGTCCCCTTATTTTTACTTTGTGCAATAATATCCCTTTTTTCTGGAGGTGAATGTTGATACTGATCATTCTTGTTAAATGCATAAAATCCCTGCTTGTCTAATTACGACTTTCTGCAACTTTTCTTTTTTCTGTTAACACAGTTGATGGTTTGGACAAAGCTTCCATTGCAAACTGTGATGTTCCGAATACAGACAACCAGTCACCTCCTCTGAAGAGGAAAGGAAGGCTTTCATCCATTGGCAAAATTTTCAAACCATGGAAATGGAGAAAGAAGAAGGCTAGTGAAAAATTCTGCGAAACCTCTGCAGGTAGGAACTTTATATGGTTGTTGAGTAATAACAGGGCAATAACAGGTAGCCATGAATATAAACCATTTAAACTGGCCTCCTCAGTCCCATGTAGGTTGCACTTACCTGGTGCGCAATGGGCTGAATGGCTATATACTGGGGGGAGGGGGGGAAGGAGGCTGTGACCAATGTGTTTCCCACCCTAGGCTTGTACAGTGGTCATTAAGTTTTCACAATACTTTGTAGTAACATTCATGTCGGCTTATAAGAGCTCTTGGACTGAAAGCCCACTGTTCAGTACCCAAACCTGTCATTACCAGAAAAAAATCAAAAGGCTGCATTTATCTTTACTGAGGAGCATGTTGTGTGGACAGAGGAGAAGTCGTCAACAGTTCATTTTAGTGAAGAAAGCAAGTTAATTTATTTGGGTCTGATGGGAAACATGATGTTTATCCACAAACTGGGGAAAGACAGAACCCAAAGAAGTCAGTGAGAGGTAGTGGAGGAAGTGTCATGGTTTGAAATATGTTTTCTGTAGCAGGAGTTGGACCCCTGATACAGCTACATAGTGAATGCAAATGTCTTTCAGAACCTCAGGTGCTTCCTTCTTTGCATTCATCACTCAATCAGCCAGCAATTCCAATGCATAGCAATGCCCCGTCATACAGCAAAATGGATAAAGCCGTTCCTTGAAACAAAAAACATTGAAATAATGAACTGACGAGCCAAGAGTCCTGTTATAAACCCGATAGAAAACATCTAGAAAATCCTTAGTGACAAAGTTATGTCACTAAGGTTATTGTAATAAACTTACAACAATCGCAGAACTGTGGAAGAGAGTGGAAGAAGAGTGGACCAAAATCTCAGTAGAGCAGTGTGAAAGGCAACCAGTGTATTACAAAATTACCACAGTAGATCACCATAAAACCTTTATTTTGCAAAAAAAAGTGATCATAATAGAGAACAGCCATGACTCTAACAGTCACCAATCAGTAGGACGTGTGGAGGCCTTTGCTTTGAATGACTTTAGTAATGTCCTGTGGCTGTAGATGTGCTGAAATCATTCAAAGCAAAGACCTGCACACGTCCTACTGATTGGTGACTGTTAGAATCACGGCTGTTCTCTAATTAAGATCTTTACTTTTTTTTTTTTTGCAAAATAAAGGTTTTATGGTGATCTACTGTGGTAATTTTGTAATACACTGGTCTTGTGGTATGGTGTACCCTTCCAAAAAAATCCTTCAAATGTTGATGATGTTTAGATCTTCAATCTGCAGTGTATGTATGTGTGTATGTATATACCTATACAGTATGTGTGTTTGTAGGTGCTATGGTTCAGAAGATATAACCATTTAAAGTGGTCCACTGTCTTGACATCTATAAATGTGTTTTCTGTGGGATTAGGATGTTTATAGCTGTATGGCAGTCATCAAGGGGTTAATGTACAGGTCACCAGTAATAGTTCTTTAATCCAATATGCATTGTGTGTCAATGGAAAGAGCTGTGCTGTCTGATAATCCTTTGGTTACATAAGTAAAGCTTGTATTGAATCCCACTGATAATATCTTTTTCAAGGCATGAATTTTTATTCTGTATTTTCTGGTATTATTATCACTTGTTAGTTTTGGGGCGTTAGCAGGGAATGATGGCAATGTTTCTCTGATTATGCAAACAAATTCCTTTTGCTATAAAGTGCTTGATAAGTTCTGGTTCATCAGATATTGGTGACTAAAAAAATATTTAAATGTGCAACATATATGTAGTAAGTTCCAAGAACAAAAAAATATGCTGACAACATAACCCTATTTTTTCTTAAAGGTCACCTGGACACAATACCTGTGGCATTATATTGCTGGGGAATAGCTTTATTTAGATATGTGAAATATAAACTTCCAATGTAGTGTGCACATTATGCCAACTAAAGTAAATGTAGCATTCTCATCTCTGTTAGGAAGATACGTGTAAAATGTGGGAATATTTATATGGCCTCGCGCACACAAACATTAGTTGTATGGTTTTTTTTCTTCTGTATATACAGCTGTATTTTGGCTGTAAATGCAGCATGTTTTCCATCCATATGAGCACATATGGCACTGTATGGATATGTAACCTTAAGGCCTCATGCACATGAACGGAGCTGGGTGCAGGAGAGTTGAGGGGTGGGTGCATCTCAAACCTCTCCTCTCCATAGAAGGTGCAGCAGCCAGTGCCGTAATCTGGCAAAATATAGGACGTGTCCATGTCACGGTGAGACGACGTGTACTCTCCACACAGTGACCAGGTGCCACCATTACTTCTGGGTGTGAGACGAAAAGAAAAGGTCCTCCCACAGCTACTATCTGCATTTACAATAGGCATGCGGTGAACAAATGTATGTTGCATGTTTTTTTCTGTTCTGATTCACTTATTTAGGGCATAAGGAACAGAAATACTTAAGAAAATAGGTCATGCTCTATATTTTTTTTTTAGGTTTTGCTCACAGGACAGTAGGCAATACATCAGTTAATATGAATGAACGTATTGCCCATTGTAGTGAATGTGGCAGTGTGCTACCTGTATGAAAATGGTACGGCACACAGACTGAAATATATGTCCGTGTGCATAAGTGTAGCACGCAACCACATTCTCAGCGAGAGAGGTTCAATACTGGGTTTCTGTCATTTTCGGTACTGAATGAGTTGTGCAGTTGTACAGGCTTCTTGTAGTTGTCTGCAGGGGATTCCTCAGATGAGACATCGGGTAGGGAATCTTTTGTATAAATGAACAGGGACCACCTCATCAGGGAAATATCATAAACTATCCAAATATGGTGTCTCTACATCTCCCAAGGCTTCCTCTTACACAAGGAGGCACATTTACTAAAACGTATTATAGATTATAGGCATGTATTAAAACCAATGCAATGTATAAGACATTATCTAATTGTGTCCTTTTTCTTTCTATAAAGCATTTACATATATCATGAACATTAAACATTTTTTTTAAAGGAAGTAACACTAGGAATAAGTACAAGAACAAGCAGTAATACCATAAAATATTTTCATAAATAAACATGAATCAAATAAACATGAATCAATAGTGCATGGATGACCTCTTGTTTTTTATTAAGCCCACATGGAACGCAAGTTTTTAGGGTGAAGACCCAAAAAGTTTTTCTATTTAGCAGGGTACATCTTTGATCACCACCCATTTTAGATATATTTCCCTTTTCTAGAAATGTAGGGAACTACAGTCTCCAGAAGTGTCAGGGTGCAGCTGATATATTGAGAGACAGATGCCTTCGTATTCAGACTTTCAATGGTCCTGTGGTGAATCCTCTGAACGGAGCCTGGCCTAATGGTTTGGGGGAAGCTGGTTTCCCCTGCTAGCTAAGTGGCTGGCTTTGGTGCTGCCAAGCATCAGACTTTCGACTAGGGTTGCAGGATGCATCGAAATCTTGGTACTTGTACGATACTTTCAAAGCCAGAATGTTTCAATACTAGTTTTCTGTTACTCGCGCTACTGAATGACTTCCACAGACTCTACAGACTACTTGTATCTGCAGACTTCAGGCAGGGAATCCTTTGCATAGAAGTGTCGGGTTACCGGCAGTGCAGGGAACGCATCATCAGGGAAATGCCACCATCTGTCCATATATGGTGTCTCTACATCTTCCAGGGCTTTCCCAAAGCAGACAGGGGGCAGGGAATCCTCTATATAGAAGTGTTGGCGGCAAAGCAGGGACCACGTCATCATATCACCATCTGTCCATATATGGAGTCTCTACATCTCCCAGGGCTTCCCCGGACACAAGGCTCTAAAAATTATGCAATTAAAAGATTTTTTGCGCAGCCCGGGATTTGAACCTACAACCTCCACACTCCACCTGCCATAGCGATACAGGACAGAGCCTCTATCCACAAGCCTATGGGCTTAATGGTTGTTGGAGTGGAGGATTTTATGTAAGCCTCACTATTACACTGTAACACAGGCTTATTATTATGGAAATGATTATTATGAAGGAGATTATTATTATTATTATTATTATTGAGATTATTATTATTATTACTATAGGATTATAATATTTTAAGCATATAATACAGTTAAATTAATTAAAATGTATTAGACAAAAAAATAAGGGCTCATTCAGATGGGTGTATCTGCTGCTCATCTGATGTCTGTGATCAGTCCATATCGTATCTGTATGTCATCTGTTTTTTTCACCTATGCACCTATGGCCTGGGGGCCAGAAGTGTTTACTTTGAAAAAATTATAATTTTCAAAGCAGGTGGGGTCGTTTGAATATTTCACCTAGGAATAATGGAATGGAATGCCCTGACAACAACTTCACCACTGTCTGACAACCGTGTCTCCTCATCGTCCGACACCTCTTTACACACTTCTTCCACTATGTCAATAATGTCATCATCACCCACAGACTGCGACCGGTGGAAAACCTTGGCATCGGAAAAGAGCTCAGCAGCAAACGGACAAGTGGTTTGTGACCTTGGGAAGGGTCCAGAAAACAGTTCCTCAGAGTATGCCGGTTCAAATGCCAAATTTTCCTGGGAGGGGGCAGACTGGAGGGAAGGAGGCTGAGGTGGAGGAGTGCTGATTTCGGTGACATGGGTGGACTGCGTGGAAGACTGACTGGTGGACAAATGGCTAGAAGCTTTGTCCGCAATCCACGACATCACCTGTTCCCACTGTTCTGGCCTCAACAGTGCTCTACCACAAGTCCCAGTAACTTGAGACATGAACCTAGGGAGTGTAGCTCTGCGGCGTTCCCCTGCTCCCTCATCAGCAGGTGGTGTCTCACCCCGCCCAGGACCACGGCCTCTGACCCCTGCAGTAGTTGGACGCCCACGTCCACGCCCTCGTCCTCTACAATCTTACAGGTCAACCAAACATCACAGGTCAACCAAGCATTATTGCGATCCCATTCTTTATTGTCCAAGACAGTTATCACAAGTTTTGTGTCATTCAAGTATCTTGGTAAAATCGTGATCAGGGGCCAAATACAATAATCAACCATTTCACCCAATGGGGCAGATTTACTTACCCGGTCCGTTCGCGATCCAGCGGCGCGTTCTCTGCACTGGATTCGGGTCCGGCCGGGATTCATCAAAGCAGTTCCTCCGCCGTCCACCAGGTGGCGCTGCTGCGCTGAAGTCCGCTGGAATGCCTCGAAATACACCGGCCTATCCAGGATGAAGGTGAGTGAAATTTTCGCGACACAATTTTTTTTTTTAAATGCGGTGGTTTGTCCGAATCCGTCGGGTTTTCGTTCGGCCACGCCCCCCGATTTCTGTCGCGCGCATGCCGGTGCCGATGCGCCACAATTCGATCGCGTGCGCCAAAAACCCGGGGCAATTCAGGTACAAGCGGCGCAAATCGGAAATATTCGGGTAACACGTCGGGAAAACGCGAATCGGGCCCTTAGTAAATGACCCCCAATCTCTCAATAAAGACCCATTGTTGTGGGTATTCGGTTAATAAGGGGGGTTGTGTTCCTATTGAGACAATACTAATTAGATTATTGAGATAAAATAATTGTTGGATTGCTAGATAATGATTTGTAGGTAGTCGCATCTTACAAAATTTCAAAATTAAAGTACTACTGTAAAGTTTAAAAACTTTTGCCTAGCTCTGCACTAAGCCAAAATAAGCAATTCTCTAATTTATACTCATTAGATATCTGCAGCCGTTTCTCAGCTAGCTTTACCCTCTGTCTGTCTTTGGTTGGTTGCCATGGGAATCCGTAGCTAGACAGAGGAGGATGGGTAAATGTTGTCGGGAGGGCTCACTTGCAGATGTGAACGCTCCTAATCAGTAGCTGCTGGGTGCAGGAGAATATAAGTTCCGGCAGCATGTAAAAAAACTCCAGGACTGGAAGCATGTGACTGATCACATGCTTCAGGTTATCCAATTACATACCAGGAATGGTATCTAGCAGGGCTGTTTTGTCTTTGTATGAACTTTTGAATTCACAAAATAGACAGAGCTCAGGCTCACCAACCGTTCTAATGTGCAGATCCTGCACACACAGCACAGAGTCTGTACAGTCCAACCTCTTTGAGCAGATCTCTTTGTAGAGGAAAGGGTGGTCTGCAGATAAGGGGCTTCTTCCACAGAGCACAATAGCAAATGTGTAAGTCTTTAAGGGAGGGTATTCTTTCAGTGAGGTGGTATTCTGGAGAGGTGCTGCCATGTCTTCTTATTGCTATGTAGGTGTTTTATGGTGTAGTTCGACATGTTTTCAAGGGGTTGGCTATTCTTTAACTTAAATTCCCCATGTGCCTTTACTACCTGAATGTTCAATTGATTCATCATCCCTGATGCTTCCTTTAGTGCTGTGTGCAGACTCTCTGTTCACTCTGTAGGATATTTAGTTACATGTCTCTTCACTGAGGGACCTGTAGCAGGAGATTATGACTCATCCTGCTCCTCCCTTCCACTTCCCTGTCTATATCAGTGAGACGGAATGAGAAAAAACACATTGGAGGTTGCCATTAGGACGGGCTGAAGGAGTGAGAAACAGGAGTTTGTGTATATGCATATGTGCATAGAGCTGCGTAGAGAGAACAGGGAAAGAATAAAGCTCTCCCATGAGTCAGACACAGGAACATATACATGCAGCGAGTCAAATGGAAGAGATTTATTTAATAGTGACCAACCCCTTCAATATATCTTTTTTTTGGTGAAACAATGGGTCTATTAAACGGGCACAATCATATATATATATATATATATATATATATATATATATATATATATATATATAGTATGTGTGTGTTAAAATAATAAGCATTTCGAGTCCTGAACTGGGCTCGTCCTCAGTCAGTTCCAGCACTCGCCCTTGGATGACAGTTATCGATTGTGACCGGAAGTGACTCACTGATGCTTCCCTCTCTTAAATGAAACTGTTTGGTATGTGTAGTTAACATACTAAGTAAAACTGTGTTGAAACTATGCCCAATGTTGTTATTTGGTAGTCACTGGTGGGAGGATGTAGGAAGGGGCAATTTAAGTGCTCTCTTTTATGTCCATATAGAGGTGAAAGGGCATCCTCCAAGTGGGCCGTAATGGTGGACTAATAGAAACTGAATTACCGGTAGGTACTATATCTCCACTTTTGTTGGGAATGTCAGTACAAGATGCAGTTTCTTTCTTGGGTTTCTACATGACGCATTTTGAATCTATGGGCTGTCTAGCCAGTTTTCAAATGATGATGCTGAGAAGAGGCATCGATCTGTCTACAAGGAAGATATATTTAGCTCAGTTCAATAAAAACTGCAAATGAGCAACAACAAATACAACTGATGTGGTGCAGGGGCCTGGTATGTGTATATTTACAAAATAGAAAACAATTTAATAACTTAAAGGGAACCTGTCACCAGGAGACCCATTTTTAGCACTCCCCCAGTCCCCACAGAGCATAGTACATACACTGCCAAAGTGCTTTTGTATAACAAATTGGTTTTGCAGAAAAAAAGATATGTTATATTGTACCTTTCATTAGCATGTGCTGTGTGACTAGGCAGTTGGCCAATAGGAGGGGCTGGAAAGGAGCAGTTCCCCCCCCCCCCCTTGGGAAACATGTGACCTTTTTCAAATATATGAATAACTCCCCACACTCGGGATTGGCTGTAGAGGAGCAGGGGGCGTCGCTAAGCCAAGTAATGGGTGTTTTCATATATTTGAAAAGGTCACATGGAGAAGCTGTTCCCCAAGGGTGGGGGGGGGACTGCTTCTTTCCAGCCCCTCCTATTTGGCAACTGTCTAGTCACAAAGCAGATGCTAATGAAAGGTACATATCTTTTTTTCTGTAAAACCAATTTTTAATACAAAAACACTTTGCAGCGTATGTACTATGCTCTGTGGGGACTGGGGGAGTGCTAAAAATGGGTCTCCTGGTGACAGGTTCCCTTTAAGGCTGTATTCAGACATTCTGCTTGTGGTTGCATACTATGATGATGGTTGGACCTGTGCTGAATCAGAAAGAGTTGACCACAGCTTTTTTTTTTGTTATTCCCCCTGGACCCATATTTAAAAAAGAAAATGAGCCCGGCAACCCCTTTAAAACCACTTCTGAATAACTGTGTACAATTTTGAAATGTGCTTTTTGATCATCGTATTTGTATAAGAAAATATACCTTAACCCTTCAAAAATCTATAACTTTTTTATTTTTCAATGTAAAGAGCTATATGAAGGCTTGTTTTCTGTGTAACAAATTGCAATTCATAGGGACAGTATTTAAAGAGGACCTGTCACCCCGCAAAACCCATCCACCTAATGTGTCCCCCATAATCTTCCCCCCCAGCCCCTTTCTCGCTAGCCATTTTTATTTTAAATTTATGTGCAGTATATTTATTTAAACCTAAATAAGAGGTTGGATCGTGTATCTGGCGCGCTGGCAGTCGGGCTTATTCATTAGGGGGAGTGCCGACACACCCCCAGCATGCCCCCGCCAGTGATCACATTGTAGGAGAAGCCGGCAGCATCGCATCGCTGCCGGCTCTCTGCGCTGCTGTAAATAAGCCCGGCCCGACCACAGCCGCTGACAGTGCGGGGCGGCCGGCAATGTGAATAAGCCAGTCCGTGGCCGCAGCCGCTGTTAGTGCGGCGCGGCCGCACCCCGGAGAGCCGGCAGCGATGCAATGCTGCCAGTTTCTCCTACAATGTGGCCACTGGCGGAGGCGTGCTGGGGGTGTGTTGACACGCCCCCTAATGAATAAGCCCGACTGCCAGGGCGCCGGATAAATAAATATACTGCACATAAATTTAAAATAAAAATGGCTAGGGAAAAGGGGGCTGGGGGGAAGATTATGAGGGGCACATTTGGTGGGTGGGTTTTCCAGGGTGACAGGTCCTCTTTAATATTCCATGCCGTGTACTGGTAGCAACAAAAAGTATTTTGCAGCGAAAATAGTGAAAAACGCATTAGCACCATATTTTTGTGGGCTTGAATTTTACAGCTTTCATTGTGCACCCCAAATGACGTCTAGTTCATTCTTTGGGTCGGTGCGATCAGGGGAATACCAAATTTTGTATACCGGTAGGTTTTATAATGTTTTTAAATCATCCTGTACCCAAAAAAATGTGGTGTCATTTTTTGATGACATTTCAATGCTACCATTTTTAGGACTGTACGGTTTTTTGATTACTTTTTATAGAATTTTTAAATATTTTTTAAAATGGCAAAAAAGTGACATTTTAGACTTTGGGCGCTATTCTATTACGGGGTTAACCGCCAGGTGTAACCGTTATTATAGGGAAAGGGAGGTTTGAATTTTTAATTTTTTTTTTTACAATTTTTCAGACCCCCCTAGGGAACTTTAACCCTAGGTTATCTGATTGATCCTACCATATACTGCCATACTACCCGCGAATATGAAGCAAATGCCTACCATGTATGGAGAGGGCTCAGTCCGTGAGCCCTTTCCATTCACCCGCAGCCGACATGTGACATAGTAGTAAGTCATACGTTGGAATGGGGTTTAAAGGGTTCAGCAAATAATTATTATTGCTTGTATAATAAAATGTGTTATAACAAGCTGTGCACATATGTGACATCACATGACCAGGGATCACTTAATCTACACAGGAAGTAAACAATTAAACTTCCTATAGAATGATGGCAAGCCAAGATCTAGAAAACCCTTATGAATTGTTGCTGAAAGTATATTGGGAAACTGTATAACTTATGTGTTAATTGGCATCAGTCTGTAGGGTTTTACTTCCTCTGGGTCAACACTGTAGGAATACAAGTTGTACTTAATGGATCTATTTCTTTATTGTATCTACTTTGATGTTGCAGTGCAATATTAGTGCTTTATTGATTTGGCCTACTTCCAGATTGCCAATGTTACAAAGCTTGGCAAAATAAAGTATGGAAAACTTTAGGATATAGCCCTTTGAGAGCTGTAAGCAGCAACAGATTAAACAAGAATGTTGGCCTGTAGTATTAGCTAAGAGGAAGTCTGCCTTGCTTGGGTATGTGGAGGGTAATACAGGGCGCAGGTAATTCAGAGAACAGTGGAGTAGGTTTTGTGAAAATCTACAGTTGAGACATTTGTATGCCAGACATATGTACAATGATACATTTTCTCTCTTTCTCTATTTTGTGAGTGGAGCAACAGTTTTACCAAACCTTTGCCTTTTTTCCAAACTGTTGGTAGTGCAGGAGACTGACTAGAAAACTGTCTTTTAAACTGATTTGAAATAATCTTTTTTTCATCTTAACACTTAATGTCATGTAATTTGCTTTTCTTTTCTCAGTATTAGAACGCAAGATATCCATGAGACAGAGCCGAGATGAACTTATAAGAAGAGGGGTTCTCAAGGAAATTCCAGACCATGGTGAGATTTGTGACCAGTACTCATCACTTCACAAGGCTACAGATGCTTTTGTTTTCTGAATTACTGATTTGTATTGTGAGAAAATGTAGCTTTTTTTATAGCTTGTTTATGGAATAGAGTCTCTTCTTCTCCCATTCCATTCTTATAGCCACAGTCTTATAGTCTAGTCATGTGTAACAGATCTATAGTATGACTAAACAGGACTAAAAATGGTGCCTGACATCTGGCACTTGGTCTACAACAACATAGTATTAAAATCTACTTCCAGGAATACCCATGGGTATGGCTCCAGCTCTAAGCTGTGGGACCAGTGTATTGTAATAGTGATGGGTGATGGACGGCCCAGACAGGTCTGATGGCCAACAAGCAAAAGAAGCTCCTACTGTTTTTTTGGTCCACCATCCAGACCGTGCTGGGAACACCACTTCAATCATTTTCTTTTCCCTGTAGCCGTTTCAAGACACTTGTCAGAAGAGAGTTGGTTACTCCAGCAGCCAGTGGTGTCCTACCATTGACAGCCATCGTCTCCTTCATTCCAGGCTCAAATGGAATTTTGGTGTCACAGCGCCCATTAAAGAAAATCTACCATTTGTTTTTATGCATTATGAACCAAACATACAGTACCTTGAGAATGCTGTAGCTACACTAATGCAGAAACATATCTTGTTTGATCCCTGAACTGAAAAATCAATTATAAAATTATGATAATGAAGCTCTGTCGCTCCTTTGCCTGACTTGGCACTTTTCCTCTCGCATTAGTTATGCACTGCACCAAAAATGATGTAATCACAGTGTTCTCCCTGATAGACAGAAGTAATCAATCGTTGTGCCATCCCCCAGCTGCTGTATATGAGTGATCCAGCTCAGGTTGATTAGTCCTGTCTGGACTGTTCAGAAAGCTCTGTGGAGTTTGTTTATCAACGGCAGGCTGAAGCAATGCAGCTATCCCAAGGTCCTGAATGTTGTAATTGTTTTTTCAGCAAAACCACTGGGATCAGGGATTAAATAAGATGTGTGCCTGCATTAGTGTAGCTACAGAATTCTCAAGGTATGTTTGCTTGAGAATAAATTAAATCAAATGGAATATTTTCTTCAAGTGCCCTGTCATTGGCAGTCAGTCACTGTCATTGATGTTTACATTGGTTAACGAATAAGAAACCTGAAATCCAACCATATCATCTTTAGCAACAAATCCAGGTTCTGTTTTGTTTGTACATAGAGGCCATTAAAGTGACATACTTCCCAAAGTTCTGCCTCTGAAATGTTTTAACAAGTTTTCACCACAGAGGCATGCAGGAAGGTAGAGAAGAGCTGTCACAAGTCCTGGCACACTATATATGAATTCTTCCTGCCCTTGGAGTGCACATAAATTTGAGGGGTGGTCCACCTTGTTGGTTACCTTGCCAGTCTGCTCCTGCCCAGAATGCAATTGTTTATCTACATGGCCAATATCCGATCAGGCGGTAGGGATAGACAGGAGGCAGGTACACACCAGAAAATACTGGTATCAGAACCTGTACTGCTCTTCTCTTCCCACGATCCATTTGTAAGCCCCCGTCCTCCTTTTTTTGTCTTTTCCTTTTTATATCACATCTTTTAATGGTATCGGTACGTTTTAGAAGAAATTTTGTGTTCAGTATACTGATGGTCTAACAACATCTAGAAGAAACATGTACATATTAACCATAACATGTGACTGACATTTATTTTACTTGTATAGATGGTGATGTTCCAAATGTTGTAAATATGGGAACGTCAAACGGTCATACCGTGCCAATCACTGAGGAGACACCAAATGTACAGAAACCTATAACTGGAAATGGAGCAATAGCATCAAAAGCACCTGCAGGAGAAGAGAAGAAAGACAAGGATAAGAAAGGTAAAATCAGTAACATATGTTAGTTTATTTCAGATAGGACATGATCATACTGGTAATACCTTATGTTTTATGCTGGGTACTGTCTCATACTCCATACTGGAATAAACACTATTTGGTAAACCCCACTACATCCACATTCCTGTCCTTCAGGAATACATTGTATTTTATTATTTATAGAAAATGTGTGCCATGAACCCTGCAGAACCTTCGCCAAATGACAGAATTATTTTGTCATTTCACCCTTTCTTCTATCCCCTATCTAAAGTAACTGTCCCCTAAATTTTACATGTTAAGAAGTGCTGGTGATAACAGGAACTTTGTACAATATGGACATTGGCACAACAAAGTCAGACAGCTGTTGAAATGTCTGACAGCTTGTGAAGAGGAGGACATGGGAACAGGCAGGTGGTCAGACTTTAACAAAACAATTGAGCTGTGTTGGGTTATGTTGGTGCTTTTACTGAGCTGGGTCATGTCTGCAAATTCCTCTGATATGGAGATTTTCGAGTCAAACCAAATATATGTATCCTAAGTCTTTATGGCATTTGATACATTTCATTCAATTATATATAATACTTGCATGTGCACCTCAGCCACAGTAATATGGTCCAGTAAGGTAACTGAATGGTCATGGCTGAATACTAGGGGTCACGTGGCTGTAATCTTTGGGCTGTACTGCATTGGTATTAGAGAGGTGTGTTTACAATTAATTTTTTTTTTCAATTTTAGTATATCAGAAAACTGTAACTTTATATTCTCTGAGTTAATAAATGTAAAGAATTTAAAGGGGTTGTTTCCTTTTAACATACCAAAAGAATATTTCACTTGATAATTTAGCTCTGTATGCTAACAATTTCAATAGTCCCATCCACATGAACATGTTTTTCAAGGGTCCATGCCCATCAATGGGAAAGTGAACAATACTGATGCCACACAGATGACACACAGTTATCATCCACATACGGTCCGTTTTTGCAAAAAGGTTATTTGACACCATAATTTGTCAGCTTTAATTTTTTCTTACTGATTCGCAAAAATGGATGACCTACGGATGACACACAGACCCTCATACAACTCGGCATCAGTGTGAGTAACAAGGGAAAGCCAATTTATACACATTGCTAAAAGCAGGAAAAAGAAACCCTTGCGGAGGAGAGGAGCCTGGCCAATAAATAACCATTCTTTGTTACGCATATATATATATATATATATATATATATATATATATATATATATATATATATATATATATATATATATATTTTATATATATTATAATATAATTTATATTATAGATAGATAGATATTACATACACACACATATATATATGTTTATAGCTTATAGAAGCAAAGGCTACTCCACGCCCCAGTATCGCTTCTGTCATGGAAGTGCTGATATTGGCGTGCACGCCACTGGAGCGGGTAGGTGGGACAGCATAGGGGTTACTGAGATGTGGAGTAGACTGTGCTCCCATAGCCCGGCTATGCGCCAGTAGCCTATGCCAAAAAATTGCATATTAGTTAAAGTTCACAAGGATTTGAAAGTATTACAGGATTAGGGAAAGATGAATATTCCTAGGAACCTACCATCCGATCTCTTTATTTTCAGCCAAGTTCCATATAAATTTTGACATTTCGGCTGTCAAACACAAATAGCCAAATATGGAGTGGTAGCAGAAGAGACGAATTGGGACCCCAGTAGGCACTAGAAGCAGTACCTATAGGATGTAGCGCTACATCCCATAGGTAAATTCTGCTGTGACAGCCATAACATCAAAATTTATACAAAACTTGCCAGAAAATAAATATTAAGTTGCATACTAGTGTGCTTGGACTAAATGACAACTGGGTTGGAACCCTAATCTACAGCACCCAGCATTACTTAATATGCAGCTTTACTAGTGAAGATTTCTACCATCAGATCTACCTTAACAGGTAGATTACTGATGGTAGGTTTCCTTTAATGGAAAGTTTGTATTTGGAGGTACAAACCAACATCAGTTGGAGCTACATCAGTTCAAATCGAATAGTTATGGGCCTGAATAATTTGGTGAAGCTTCTACAAAGTGAATCTTTGATGATTCACTCACCTCTGGTTGTATGTTTTAAGTGTTCCTTTATGACTTAAAAATGAGAACAAAATGCCCGTAAAATATTTTTGGTCTGCAACAAAATGGTTTGTCCATTCCAGATTTAACACCATATAACTTATTGGGATATTTTAGAGTGCTATTCTAATAAACATTTTTAGTTTATCAAAATTCTAAATGGTTCCACATAATTTAGTAGCTTAGAAACCATGCCTGGACAGGTGGCCATCTATCGATCCTAGAACTTGCATGCCTAACCATATATTTCCCTTTTTATCCACTGAAAATGAGTAATTTTAATATATCTACAGGACCCCTCTCTTGTTTTGCATGGCTTTCTAATATATGTACATCTTTATAGTGGGACTTTCTGTCAACTTTTCTTCTTTGTAGATAGGGGTCGTCCAGAATTGCCTCCACCACCTGCTCCACCTCCTCCTAAACCAAAAAAAAATAATGCCACTCACAAAAATGTTGCCTCTGCCGGCACTCATAAGAAAGGTGAGGCAGCTGTAAAACAGACTGCAGGTGGTACTCATAAGCAGCCACCAGCCACGCTTCCAAAGCTGACAAACCGGGCAGCCTCCCGCAGCACTGGTAAGTGTGGGTAGAGTTGCTGGGTTACATTGCATGATCGTGCCGTGCATTCCTGGATCCCTAGGCATGTGTTCCCAGTATCCTTTTTTCCTTTTTCGTAATGGTATAAGTAACTGATATAAGTTTTGAGATATTGGTTTAAATGAGCAACTCCTTCTTTTTATAGAAAGCACAGAGAAGACCCTAGGTGCACCTGAGACCAAACCAAAAAGATCAGCCACACCTTCAAAAAGTTCTGCTGCTGTTTCTGCTGGGTCAAGCCATAAGAAGGAAGAGATTGCCAACAAAAAACCAGCCAAAGGCATTTCTAAACAGCTCTCTGCCCCTGCACTTAAAACTACAAGTAGAGGTGCCACACAGGATGGTGGTGAGTTACCAGTGGAATTGTGATTGTAACTGGATATGTGCGGACTAATGTACTACTCATTGGCAGGTCTGCCTAACAGTAGCACTAGGTCACAGACTAATCTTGCTGCAATAAGAATCCTTTTAATGGCTCATCTTTGCTGTTCACTTGCTTTTTCTACCTTTGTGTTTGGTTTTAATATATGTAGGTGGATATTCTGTCTCCCATAGAGACATTAATCTGGTTTCTGATGTAAAATAAGTTGCACTTTGCTGTATTTTTTAACCAGGCTTTTCTCGTCATGCTTTCATAAATCATCATTTCCAAATTGCAGCATCTACTACTTTCAGAGTTTTGGCTGTGGGTCATTCCCTAGAAATGTGTATCTTGCATGCATTAAACCTTCTGAGGCCCCCATTCTCCCATCTTTTCACTAATTCCCTACATCAGTGTTTTACATGGAGGAGGGGTGTGCGAAGGTTCGGAAGCTGCAGCATTGAGCGGTAACAGACTTGCTTGCTTTACTTTCAGCTGCTTCCAGTAAGAAGCCTGCTGCAGCCAAGACGTCCTCTTCCACGTTGATCTCTTCATCACGGTCCAAACCTCCAAAGGAGCAGTTGTCCACTAAAATACCCACATCAAGCAATCCACGGGCCAAAAAATTGGCCTTCAAGTCTGAATCCGTGGATGTAACTCATCTACCAGTGTTATCTCATTTGACTAGTAATTCAGGCCAAAAAAAAGTGGATAGGACAGAGCAAGCAAAACGTCATTTGGACTCTGAGAACTCAGAGACAAGCCAGGATCATTCTCTTGCTGAGCTTCAGCCTAGTCCACAGTCCACGTCCCCTGCTCTAAAACATCAGATAAAACCAACAAATACCCCAACACTTCCAGTCCAGGAGGTGAAGCAGTCTGAGCACAATGCTGGCGATTCTGAGGATACACAGTCCCAAGAAAATGACAACAGCGAAACCGTCTCAGTAAATGAGGGGGCAACATGTGTTACAGAGGACAGTGAGCTCAGGTAAACTATAACATGTCAGAAATATTACTTTGTAGAGGTGACTACTTGTTTTTAAGATATGTAGTTGTAAAAACCCAATGCATATGTGACATGAAAACTTGTCACATATGCAAGGGTATGACTTAATGGGGGAGATGCATCCACAATTTATGAAATACCTACAACAGAAAATAACAGGCTTTATAAAATCTCAACAATGTAAAAGTAGAGAACACATATGTTTTATAAGGAGTCTACTTCCATCCCAATCTGTTGGCAACACGTTGGCGAAAAAATAGTTTTGAAATCCCTGTGCTTGTATTCCTGTCCATGTGATGAAATACATGCATCAAGCACCAATATGCATACAAGTCCTGTGTAATCAGTATAAGGATTCTGACCACCAGCATGCGCCTGCTACAACAGGAGTTCAGGCAGTAGCAGGGAAAGCAACATTGGTCGGTAAACAAACAGAGGCCGATAGTGACATGCGGGAAAACTGGAGCACTTGAGGAGGAGAGTATAAGTAGTTTGTTTTTAAGTCCCACCCAGCCCCCTTAATATTCATCTGTGACAACACTTATACTGATTTTTAACAAACTTGAATGCATATGAATTGGGATTGATATGATTATTAATTGGTTTATATTTATTTATTGATTTTATTTTTGCCACATATTGGTGGTTGATATGTGTCACTGAACCGAATCAGATCAAAATTGGAGAACAATGTCTGATCACTTGTTTTTTTCAGTATTAATGTAATCTCCATTGATCAACATGTGATGGATATTTTGGAAGGGGTACACATGCCACTAGAACAGTGTTTTACAAAATTACCAAAGTAGATCAACATAAAGCCTTTATTTTGCAAAAAAGTGATGATCATAATTAGAGAACAGGCATGACTCTAGCAGTCACCAATCAGTAGGAAGTGCACAGGCCTTTGACATCAGCACATCTGTAGCCACAGGACAGCACTAGTCTCTCACACTGCTCTTGTGTGATATTTGGTTACTCTTCTTCCAGTCTCTTCCACAGTTCTGTGACTGCTGTTTGTTTATTTTTGGTTAGAACTTTGTCACCAAAGATTTTCCAGAGGTTTTCTATTGGGTTTATTACAAGTCTCTGGGCTGGCCATTTCATTGTTTCAATGTTTTCTGTTTTAAGGAACTTTTTTGCCAATTTTTCTGTGTGACAAGGGGCATTGTACTGCTGGTTGATTGGATGATGAACTCAAAGAAGGAACCTCGTGTTGTTGAAAAATATGAAGAAGGTTCTGATCAACACTTGTATTTACTCTGTTACATAACTGTGTGAGAGGTCCAGTTGGGTTGAAAAGATCACACGTGGAGATTCTCTGCATTATCCTGTCCTCTCTTGGAGGACTTGAACAAGTTTATTATGATGTAAAGATGCAATAATCTAGAAATCACTAACTTGGAATAACCAACTTCTCCAGATATGGTTGCTAGGGTCACCCCTTTGGCCAAAGGGTTTCAGTCACTTTGGAATGGTGTGCAATTTTTGCAAAGATTTGTGAAAACTGGAAAGTTTGGCTGCCAGTTAAATAGGGTTTGTCAGATAATTTAGGAAATAGGCACCACGTTTCAGATTAACACCAATAATTTGCAGTATCTAAAAGTATTCTATAATTGTGAACAGTTTTCATTTACAAAAATCTCATTTAAATTTTTATTCTATTCTTTTGAATATATACAATTTATGAAATAAGCTTAAAAAACAGCAATTTTACTCATGTTAGGATATATTCACATCGGATTACACAAAAACCTTGCCATTAAGGGGATTGTGTGTTCTCTAATTTTGATCTTCAGTGTATGTATGATGTATGTAGGGATATTTTAGATTATTTTAGATTTTATGAGTGCTATTTAAAGGCAATCTACCATCAAAATCAAGCATGAAAAACTAGGGACACTTACTCAAAAATCCAGGACTGTAATCTTCCTATATTTGTTATCCATGGCCGCTTTCCATCTAAAAATCAACTTTTAAAATTATGCTTATGCGACTGGAGGGCTCCTGGGAGTGTTACCAGTGTCCCTCCATGCTGCAGAGTTACTCTGCAAGGAGAACTTCTCCTTTCACTGTGCTGAATCTTCCTCTGCTGCAGTGAGATTATATAAGGCAGTGAAAGTGGGAAGTGCTGAGGGGGAAACAATGTAACAGACTGTGAAACCTTGTATTAACCCCACCACCAAAGCTCTTAAGGCTCATTAGCAGAACATAAAAAGTTGATTTTAGAAGGAAGGAGGCCACGGATAGTAAATTTAAGAAAATTACTACAGTCATGGTGCCAGGATCTATCATGCTTTATCATGCTTTATTTTATTGGTAAATGTCCTTTCTTGCAGGCCCCGGGCCACACCAGAACACATCTACACCCTCTCACCACAACCACTAAAACAGACTACACTGTGATGCCCGTGTATGCATTTTACTGTATCCTCAAGACTTCTTTCTGTTCTCTATGGGGTTTTCTTTCCAGGGTATGCAAATAATTCTGCTAACATTTCTCTGATGAATGAGAAGGTCTCAAACATCTCAGCAACAAATATGGGACATTTTTTTATATTCTCTGACAGTTTGACTACAAAGACGAATATGATTTACTAAATCCAGTAGCAGTGATAGTCTGATTTATGACTTGTTGTCCAGAGAATGGCAAAGCCATGAAAATATTACTAAATGAGCATGTATGTAAATGTGCCATCATTAAAAATGTTAATAGGAAGTTGTACTCAATGTTTATTCTAGCGAAAAACCTGAGAAAAGCCAAGAAGACCTCTCAAGTTTGACAATTCAGGAAGTGACGGATGAACCTTCTGATATGTCAAGCAATCCTGATGGAGAAAGTGAAGGCAAAGGAAGCCAGACCAGTGACTCCGACTCAGATGGACCCATTCTTTACACAGATGATGATGATGACGACGATGATGACAGCACAGGAAGTGAGAGATTCACAAATAGTTTTGTGATTTGTTGCTTTGGAGAAATCAATATTATTCATTTAGTTAAAACATCTAATGAGAAATATGACCTTACTAATGAAAAGAACATGTAGGTGATCCTGATTTCTGCATTAATAATAATCAGTCATAGTCTGATCTGTTCTATACATCCAAATTATAGACAAACACAATCCCCTGTCCATTCAATATTTTCACAGAATTGGCAATACAGGCAGTCCCCTACTTAAAGACACTTGACTTACAGACGTCCCCTAGTTACATACGGACATCTCTGCCCACTGTGACCTTTGGTGTAGCTCTCTGAATCCATTACTTTAGTCCCAGACTGCAATGATTTGGTGTAAATGTCTGTAATGTAGCTTCATTGATAATCCTTGGTCCCATTACAGAAAAAAAATGTGAAACTTCAATTGTCACTAGGGCAAAACATTTTTTTTCTGGATCTACAATTATAAAATACACAGTTTCAAATGACATACAAATTCAACTTAATTAACTACATGTAGTCTCTTTTGGGAAGGTTTACTTTGTTTTTCCTTCTGAACTGTGAATGATAACTAGGTGAGCTGGCCATATTTTGTATTTAACCAATTCATAAATCCATAACAAAACACAGCTTTTACAAGTAAAATGGGCATAGTAAGGCCATGTAACATGCCAGTGCGGACAATTGTTTACTCTGGTTTCCCAAAATAATGTTAAAAGGTGTTTTGTATACTGTAAATTCTATAATGCTGGAGTAAATGGCCAAGTGTTTTTATTGCAAAAAAAACCTCACTTGTTGCAGTTCAGCTTTTGACTCAAATTGTACTTTGAGACTTACTGCATAGCCTTCTCCTTGTATGTACATATTTGTAGTATTGTGCTGGTAAAATATTTAGTGTCGCCTACAGATCTTTAACTTACTGCCAACTGTCATAAGTTATTATATGATAGAACAGTTATGGTATTCAGTAGTCAGTTAAAAGGAAACCTGTCACCAGCATTTTAAAAGGGTATCCAAGGGTATCCACTGCTGTCATCTTCAACCATACTAATATTGTCCTCTTAAAGATGAGTATCACATTCCAAGGTAGTGGCACCTGAAGTGTCGCTCCCTCTCCTACCTCTCAGCATGACTAATCTCAGGAAAAATGTGAAACCTTCTAGCTAATTTGCATATAACTATGGAGGGGATTTTGTTAATGAGCTATTTTTAACATAAAAGATTAGATGCTTGAGATGATATTTCATGTACTACGCTGTTAGTTTATTGCTGAAAACGATTGGGGACAGGTTCCCTTTAAACTAATATGAAAAATATAAAAACTTATTACTCTGTTATTGCTTGCCAGGTTCCTTAGCAAGTAAAATCCGTAGAAGAGATACCCTAGCTATAAAACTTGGCAACAGACCATCTAAAAAAGATTTAGAAGACAAGAACATTCTACCACGCAATTCTGAAGAGGAACGTCAAGAACTCTGGCAGCAGATTGGAACAAAATTAGTGAGGTATTTATATACACTCCACTGCATTATAAAAGAGAGAGCTGTTACCAGAAAATGACCTGATTTAGACATTAAAGGCTATATACAACTTAGCTAACTTATTACTGTACTGCCTGTTGTGTAAATGTAGATACTAAAATCATTTTACCAGTGGGAATGCATTTAAAGTTTTTTAACCTTTTGAGCCAGTTTGCATTTGCGTATATACTCTGCATCCCAGGTAAATTTTTTCTGAGTAAGTTTCAGATGGTGCACAACCTCTCTCTTCTCATGCATAAACCTCCAGTACAAAATAATTTTATTTATTAATGCAGTGCAAAAAGCATCTAAGTGCATCTTATCTTACTATAGGTAACCAGGACCGTATGTGGTTAATAGTTTCTCTCCATAGGATCCACTCCTGATTTTGGTTTACATACACTCATGTAAAATATTGTCCACAATACTGCATTGTGAAAACTGCCCAAAATAAGCAATTCCTATTAAGACTACTGAAGGAACCTGACAGTAGAAATGTCATTAGTGGCATCTGATGTTTTGGTGATGTGTTACATTTTATGGAGGTAGAAATAAAACAGTGATTTTCTTGTATATGGATATTGGATAAGTGAAAAGTCTGCGGAGTTTTACAAGGACAGAGAACAATTAACAAGGGGGTTCATTAAAGAAATAAGGGAAAGAGGATAGTGGGCCCCAGTGATGATGAACATGGTGGTGAGAATATTTTTATGTAAATCATGTGCATTCCTTTTTTAGGAGATTAAGTCAAAGGCCAACTTGTGAGGAACTGGAACAAAGGAACATCCTAAAACGTAAGGAAATTTTATAGTATGTAATTATCTAATGTGTTCAAAAAAGGTTTCAGTCTATGTATTTTCCTGACCTACAATTGGCAATGACTTTTTTATATATACACAATTTTAATGCTCAGGTGTATCCTAACTAATGTTTATTTTGTCTAGTTGCAACGGTCAAAGCCGTTTAGAAATTTAACTAGACCTATATGTTACATTTTCCAAACATATTTATCCTATCTGTTTCAGAAAAGTGACCTTTCATAGTTTGTTTTTAACAATAATAATAATATACAGCACACAGATTACCAGGCGCTGCACAGAGCTTGCCAAATCAGTCCCTGTCCCCATAGGGCCCACAATCTAATCCATCTACTAGTATGTTTTTGGAGTGTGGGAGGTAAACCACGCAAACTCTGAGTTTTTCCATTATGCCCATGGCTGTGCACACTAAGAGACCGGCTACAATGCAGTACTGGAGATAGGAACACATTTTAAAATAATTGATAACAAAACCTCTCCATGTTCTCCCTCGGAGCACTTGCTAATTTGCACAAGAAGCCCATAAAAATATAAAATAAGGTCGCATCCAGACTTGGTGCCCCCAGATTAAAAAAAATAGCCAATGACTATGTTGGACCCAGATGGCAGATTTTTTTAAACGTATCATGAGGATTCTAGACTTTACTTAAAGCCTCATTGAGAAGTTTATCCCTGTGGATACAGTACATACTAAGCATTGCCTTCCAAGGAGTATGGGAACCCTATGTTCGTATCAAAAGCTCTCCCTATTTTTGCTGCAGTTCTGGGCTTCTTAATATGTGAGTTGCTGTGCAGAAGAGACTGATGCCACTACCTGAGGACCAGCTATTGTGAGTGATGCAGTATTTAGAAGGGAGGTTTCTGGGCAGGCCTGATTCCCTAGGGGTGCATGCACAAAAACCTGTGCCCACATGGCTACGACCGGACAGGCACACGTTGGTCAAGCAGGAGAGGTGGAGAATAGTGGCGCACGACTGTGCTTAGAGCCAAAAGATAGAGCAGGCTTTTTTTGAGCACACGTTATTGAGAACTATAGGGGACATATATGCGGCTGTAAATTTGCAGCCATGTATACATCCCCCAAATGTTTGTGTTCATGGTCCCTAACAGTGAGCTGCTGTGATTACCCTGCCTATTCTAACTTTGACTTGTATTGTAAATAACTTCATCCCTAAGCAGCCATATTAGGTCTGAAAATAGCACAATATGCTGCTACACTGTTTCTTTGTATTCCGCTGCTGTTGACATGGTCATTAGCTATCCAGTTGTGTCTTCAGAGAGAACATAGAATAGTCTTATCATCACCTTCTCCTTGCTGCAACCCCTACCCACTTCTCTGCTGCTGTCAGATAAAACAAGAGTTAGAAGGAAACTACTGTACGGTATATACATCTAATGAAATGAGTAGTGAAAAGTCAACAAATTTTCCTCATATAGCACTAAAAGCCAAAATCAACTGATCCTAAAGAGGATGCATGGTACAGTTACTCCATTTGCACTTTTATTTCATATATATTGTATTATAATTCCACCTTAGAAAAGAATGAAGCAGAAGAACAGGAAGCAAGAAGAGAGCTGAAGCGAAGGCTAACACGAAAGGTATTTGTTAGTTTATCTAGAACATATGGTGCTATAAGTAATATGTTATCAGTCAGCTAAAGATAAAATGGTTATGTAATGGTATAAAAAAATGTTCAACAAAAAAAAATTTGATAAAAAAAAAAGATAAAATGTTTCACTCTATAAATACAGTGGGGCATTGAAACTACCTTTACAGATTATCTAGTGTAAATGGAAATTTCCCATTCATAAAAGATAGTGAAGAGGGTCATAATTTACATGAGCCTATAATCCCATTGTCTAAGCATCAGATGTCAAAGTCAAAAGATGAAGGGATATGGAGCCATTGTAGTAGACAGGTAAAGTGATCACCAGGTATCCTGACACTGGTGGAAGTCAATGCCCTGCAAGCTCCAATAAGGTGACACCACAAAAGTAACTAAGCTTTTCTCAGTGCCCATAGTTCCATAGAAATGTTTCTGAACTTTTGCTTTAACATAAATGTCATTTCCTGAAAGTATTGTCTTACCTTGATCCCAAAACCATATGAGAAAATAGACGAGCAGTGTATTTGGATCATGGTTTAATAGGTTCATTTGTAAAGATTCTTAATTTAACAAGTGCCCTTATTAGAAGAATAGTGTTCTCATTTTCTTAATATAGGGCATGGGCTATGTTATAACCTCTTCTTCTATCTGTGCTCATTTACAGCTCAGCCTGAGGCCTTCAGTGGCTGAACTGCAGGCCAGACGTATCTTGCGCTTCAACGAATATGTGGAGGTTACTGATTCTCTAGACTATGACCGCCGCGCCGATAAACCCTGGGCAAGGTTAACTCCTGCTGACAAGGCAAGGACAAACCACAATACATACTGTTTGGTGGTGTTAAGATATTATTATATTTACTGTATTCTGAGGATGAGGACACCATACAGTTACTTTAGACACAGTGAAATTATTATATTGTCATCTCCATAAAAGCCTGAGAGAAAGATGAATGCTTTCTCAAATTTAAATAAAAAATACATAAAAAGTTGGTCAAACAATATAAGAGCTGTCCATTTAAAAGATACATTACAGGGTAGGCACTTAGTGTTTGGTTTTTACCTACACTCATTGCATACCCTGTTATGTATCTTTTAAATGGTTGAAGAATAAAGAACTTTGATTTTATTTAGGATGTGCCATGACATGATATTGTTGAGCCAGACCCCATAGTGCACTCCTTCTCGAGTGTTTCTGCTCTTCCGCTAAAGCATGGGTATGAAAGACTATTTTCCGTTCTACGTACATTACATAAACAAATTGCTAGATAATATGCAAATATGTTTCCCAGGTTGGGATAAGGAAAACTTTGCCTCCTAAGCTACTTTGTAAGGCCCTCTTCTCATCAAGCATGACTTTTAGGAAGCCTAATGGCATGATGTGGGATTAAGGCTTCATCATGGTATTAGGCTTTCTGAAAGTCATGCTTGATGTTAAGAGGGCTGCCTTAGAATGTAGCTACAGAGGCATCATTTTCCTTATCCTATCCTGGGATATTTGCTTACTTTTTCCCAGAATCCCCTAGTGAAACATCAATGGCTGTATGTTTTCATATGCCTGCAATGTGGCCTTAAAACTGTAAAGTTAGTTGACAAAAAAATAGTTGTAGCACATTTGGAGAGAGCCTTTGACAACAATTCCAGCAATGCCCATATCATGCTTCTGGCTTTTTCCTATCCTGAGATATAGCGTCATATGCTTCCTGGTTGCTTCCTGGTTGTGACATCAGCAAAGGGAAGTGAGGCCACAGCTCTGAGGGCGCAAGCAGCCCAGCCAATCAGGACACAGAATGATCATTACTGCTAGTGCAGAGATCTAGTGCAAGGAAGACACAGAGCACTGGATCTATGCATCACCTACTGTATTTTTTGGACTATAAGGCGCACCATCAATAAATGCCTGCTCAAATGTCTAGGTTCATATATAAGGCGCACTGGATTATAAAGCGCACCATCAATAAATGCCTGCTCAAGCGTCTAGGTTCATATATAAGGCGCACCGGATTATAAGGCGCACCTGATTATAAGGATGAATGACCAGCAGGTGGCAGACCAGTGCACAGTTCAAGGCAGCTGTTGTCTATAAGTATGGTTCATATATAAGGCGCACTGGACTATAAGGCGCACCTTTGATTTCTGAGAAAATTAAAGGATTTTTTGTGCGCTTTATAGTCCGAGAAATACAGTACACAAAAAAAGAGAAAGATGTATTAAAACATGTCTAACTACACTATAAAACAGATCAACACATGCCAATATCACAGTACAGTATGTGTAGATAAATATACTCTGCTTTGTGAAAGTATTCGGCCCCCTTGAGCTTTTCTACCTTTTGCCACATTTCAGGCTTCAAACATAAAGATATAAAATTGTGATTTTTTTTTTTTGGGTGAAGAATCAAGTGGGACACAATTGTAAAGTGGAACAAAATTTATTTTGATCACTTTTTATTGAATTTTTTAAATTTTTCAAAATTGGACATTTTGGGACACAGCGATACCTAACATGTTTATGATTTATACTGTTTATTTATATCAGTTCTAGGGAAAGTAGGGGGGGGTGATTTGATTTTTTTTTTCAAACTTTTTTATTTTTACTTGCTACTTCTTAAACCCTGTAGGGTACATTAACCCTAGATGATCTGATTGTTCCTACCATATACTGCAATAATACTGTATTGGCATAGGATAAAGAGGGAGAAAAATGGAGTCTCGTCACTGCGATGCTACACTGAATGAATCCCAACTGGTGGTTGATCACAATTTGAGTTTATTGGTTAAAAATCAGACAATGGAACTACGCATTTCAGGAGCGAACCGCTCCCTTCATCAGGTTAAAAAAATCTCTAATAAATGATAACAAAAATAATCAAAATTCTCATAACAATAACATTATCATTACGATAGCAATTGAACCATACAAATGGAGTACATCAGAAATATTTTTTTCCTCGTGTAGTCTCAGTAAAATTAATAATACCGTTTATAAAACAAACTTTTATATGAAGAATAAGAAATGTAGGGATATATCTTCCCTATATCTTCTTCTATAACATTGCTGGATCGTCATTAATTAACTTTAAAGGGGTTTTCCCACAAAGTCAAGTTAGCCCTTATCCACGTGATAGGGCCTAACTTGCTGATCAGTGGGGGTCTCAGTGCTGAGACCCTTGCAGATTGCGAGAATGAGCGGTCCGACCGACCCCTCACCGCTCCTCAGACTAATGGAGCAGACGGTCGCACATGACCGTTCTGCTTCATTAATCTCTATGGAGCTGACGGAGATCGCCGAGCGTAGCACAGATAACCAGCAGGATTACTGGGAAACAATGTTAGATCCCCAGGAAAGGGGACTGATATAGGTGAAGTCAGGGGACATCTGGTAGACCTCGATGTTATAATGGTATAGTACAGTGGTGGCGAACCTATGGCACTGGTGCCAGAGGTGGCACTCTGAGCCCTTTCTGTGGGCACTCAGGCCATCACTGCAGGACAGAGTTCACCAAACAGGACCAAATCCACCAAATCTTTCTGCAGTCGCAGACAACTTATGAGATGCTGCTCTCAGCGCTATTTTTGTTGATTGAATCTCTTTCTGTGTATTTTGTAAGGAATTGCAACCAAATCACTAGATAGATAGATAGATAGATAGATAGATAGATAGATAGATAGATAGATAGATAGATAGATATGTGATAGATAGATAGGTGATAGATAGATAGATAGGTGATAGATAGATAGATAGATAGATAGATAGATAGATAGATATGAGATGGATAGATAGATAGATAGATATGTGATAGATAGATAGATAGATAGATGGATATGTGATAGATATGTGATAGATAGAGAGATAGATAGGAGATAGATAGATATGTGATAGATAGATAGATATGTGATAGATAGATAGATATGTGATAGATAGATAGATATGTGATAGATAGATAGATAGATAGATAGATAGATAGATGGATAGGAGATAGATGGATATGTGATAGATATGTGATAGATAGAGAGATAGATAGATATGTGATAGATAGATAGATAGATAGATGGATATGTGATAGATATGTGATAGAGAGATAGATAGAGAGATAGATAGATATGTGATAGATATATAGATAGATAGATGGATATGTGATAGATATGTGATAGATAGTTAGATAGATAGGAGATAGATAGATATGTGATAGATAGATAGATAGATAGATATGAGATAGATAGATATGTGATAGATATGTGATAGATAGATGGATATGTGATAGATATGTGATAGATAGATGGATATGTGATAGATATGTGATAGATAGATAGATGGATATGTGATAGATAGATAGTTAGATAGATAGGAGATAGATAGATATGTGATTTATAGATGGATATGTGATAGATATGTGATAGATAGATAGATAGATGGATATGTGATAGATAGATAGATAGATAGATAGATAGATAGATAGATAGATAGATAGATAGATAGATAGATAGATGGATATGTGATAGATAGATGGATATGTGATAGATGGATATGTGATAGATAGATAGATAGATAGATGGATATGTGATAGATAGATAGATGGATATGTGATAGATAGATAGATAGATAGAGAGAGAGATAGATAGGAGATAGATAGATAGAGAGAGAGATAGATAGGAGATAGATAGAGAGATAGATAGATAGATGACAGCTTCTCACATGTTGCTGATGTTTAGCGACTTCCCTGCTAGTCAGGCACAGGGGCCCCTTTGCAGGAGAGCAGGGTAACATGAAGGGACAGTGAATGGTGTAGAGTACAGGGGGAGGACAGCAGTGTAACATGGAGGGACAGTGAATGGTGGAGAGTACAGGAGGACTGCATCAGGAGAGATCAGAGCTCAGCCTGTTACTTGTGTTATCTCTGCAGCCTCCTGTGTGACCTGACTAATGGTGGAGGGAGGAGAGGGCTGATACATTGCTATGATCCATGTTAGGGGAGGACTCCTCTGAGCAGACGTCTGGCTGCAGTTACCTTGTATCTGCTGCTGTAGGCTCCTGTGTAGCTGGTGAGCAGTGGCCATCACAGCACAATCTCTGCCCCTCCTCCTCTCTCACCTCCTATTGGCTGCAGTGTGTCAGGTGATCTCTCAGTGTGCAGAGGAGCTGTGAGCCCCTGGAGTGATCTGTAGTGCAGAGCAGCTGCTGACTCCTTGTGCGCCGACTCGGCCAGATCAGCTGTTGCTCAGGACGGGACACAGCTACCACCGGGGGGCGCCAGCAACCAGAACAAAAGGAGTTATCTCAGTAAGCCTACAGATTTTGTAATAAGTGTAAATGGTGAAAGTAATTTTAACAATGCATTGGACCCAATTACAGCAATGTGCAATGGTGACACAACCCCTTTAAATATCTCCTCCTGTATGTTCTCCCCTGTACACAGGCTGAAAAGAGCTGTTGGTATATGCATCTTCCACTTTTTCCAGTTAGAAGAGACCTAGAGACACAGGGGCTTATTTACTACGGGCCGCAGATCGCACTTTTGTCGGACTGTTTTTAGGGGATTGCACGACTTTGACAGGTATTTAACAGGTGTCTGAAATGGGATTGCTTGGGATTGTTTGTTGGCACAGCTGTGCTGGCTTCCATGTGACATAAATTGGGGGGCGTGCCACCAGACGATGTGACAAATTGTGTCCCACTTACATGCACCACTGAAAAGAAGGTGAACTCCGTGGGGACCTGAGTGGAGAACACAACGCATGATATAAGGCGCACATTCTTAGTGAATAATGTAGTCACAATGCACTTTCGGTGAACTCAGTCGGACAGGAAAGTAAATGTGCCCCACTGTTTTACTTTGTTGCTAAACTAAACTCACATGCACTGTAAAATACTTACTTTTTCCGGCTTGCTAAAGACAGTTCACAGTGGGATCATATTACAGCTCATAATAAAATCTACATAGTGGAGAGGAGGAAAAGTAAGCATGAGCCCACTAAGAGGCTAAGTAGAGTTTAAAGAAGAGGGCATAGTAGAAAAAACTGAGATCAACAGATTTTCTCCTATATTCTGAGTGCAGTCTGATAAAACTACAATAACAGTCAGTCTTCACCTGCCAGCTCTCAAGCACCTAAAAAAAAAGATATAATTCATATTATTCCTCATGTACCCAAACTGTGCCGTTAACACTAGACCAAAACCTGCACCTGTTCTACCAGAGGTTCGGTTCCTTTCCCAAACAATCAAGAGAACTTATACAGGGCGAGTCCATCAAGTCCAACCTTTAAGAATTAAATAAATGTTTTATCCCCATAACCCGTGGTATTTTTTCTCTCCTGAAAGGCATCCAGGTCTCTCTTGAACTTGTACAAAGAATCTGCCATAACAACCTCCTGCGGCAGAGAGGTCCATAGTCTCCCTTCTCTTATAGTAAAGATCATTTGTCTATGGTGATGGTAGAATTGCCTCTCCTCTAGGTGTAGAGGATGCCCCCTTGTCCTGGTCACAGGCCTTGGTATAAAAAGATCTTTGGAGAGATTCTTGCACTATCCGTTCAGGTATTTGTACATTGTAATGAGGTCTCCTCTCAGTCTTCTTATTCTAAACTAAATAATCACAAATTTTGTAATCTGTCATTGTATTCCAGCTCCCCCATTCCCCTAATAATCTTGGTTGCTCTCCTCTGCACCCGTTACTATGTCTTTTTTATACACTGGTGCCCAAAACTGTACACAATATTCCATGTGTGGTCTGACAAGGGATTTGTAAAAGGGCAAAACTATGTCTTTATCATGAGAATCTATTCCTCTCTTGATACATCCCATGATTTTATTTGCTTTAGCAGCAGCCGCCTGTCTCTGGTCACTAAAATAAAGTTACCTCCAAGTCCTGTTCAGCTCCAGTTTTACCAAGTAATTGACTGTTTAGAACATAATTATACTTTTTGTTTCCATGGCCAAAGTGCATAACTTTACATTTATCTACGTTAAACCTCATCAACCATTTCTCCACCCACTCCTCAAGCTTCCACAGATCCTACTGTAATGCTATACTTTTGGCCTCAGTATTTATCACATTAGAGCTAGCTTAGTATCACTTGCATATATTGAAAATTGACTGCGTAAACCCACTACAAGGTCATTAATTAAGATATTAAAAAGTAGGGCCCCAATACTGACCCCTGTGGCAGTCCACTGGTAACGTCAACCCAATCTGAGAATGTGCCATTAATGATGACCCTAACACACATATATTCCCCTAGTCCCAGCAGTCTCATTTAATGTACCAGCCTATTATGCAGCACTGTGTCACATGCCTTTGAAAAATCCAGATATACAACATCCACAGCGTCCCCCAGATCCAGTCTGGAACTTACTTCCTCGTAGAAACCAATCATTAGTCTGACAGGACCGATATCTCATAAACCGATGTTGACGCTGGGTTATAAGGTCTTTTACTTATCTTTCTTGCGAGATCCAGTTTTGGCAAGAAACTGTATATTTGCTTCTAGCCTAAATTAAGTACATGAAGTTGTGGCAGTCCTGTTGCAGAAATATTTTTAATATCATGGATTTCTGCAAGAACTTTTCAATGTGTGGATATACCTTTATTACATTCCAAATATCTTTCCACATAAACGGCCTTCTAGGAAGCTGGAAAAAAATGGGTCAGCAGATGCCATGCCTTTCATGCATAGCATATAACTTCACTGGATGTGAACATATTAAAGGTTCATGAGCAAGGTTTTGTTCTGTCAAACCCAAAATCAGAGCTTATAATTTGTGTTAAATTTTAGTAAATCCGAGTCATTCCTTCTGTAGGTAACATCCTGTCAGCCCGAGGCCAGGGAAATAGAGGAATTCAGAGCCGCTAATTAGAAGACAGCCTTTCTTCTCATCTGTGCTCTTAAAGGATTACCAAATGTCTTGGATATGTTTTTCCAGCCTAATTAATGGAGCTGTCCTCTGAAATCAACCATCTGTTTGCAGATTGCGGGAAGAACATTACTAAGGCTTACTTGTCTCCAAAATATTCTATGGAACTTTAATAACGATGATACAGAAAAAAATACAGTCTGTACTAAGGCAGGTTTACCATTGTGGTCCAAAATGTATTCAGTGCAAAGTCAGACAGTCTTAGCCCTCATACACATATACCCTTTTTCACATGTTTTTAGTAGTTATTTATGCATCTAGCTCACATCCCCTGTACACCTGCTACAGCCAGCAACCGTTCAAGGTCTACAGTCCCTGGTTAATAGCAGAGTTTGTAGCCAAGCAGGACCTGGCATACATTTGTACACCAGCGTAGCCCATAGCTGCATCATATGACAGTGCACAAGTGAATTTTGCACACAAACATAGAAAGTTGTCTCACCTAGATAACGTTAGCAATTCACCAGAATCCTCTGAGCAAGGATCGATCTAAGCCACAGCAACATTAGGTGGCTGCAAACTGGGCATTTGCCCTGGGCCCCCTGTCCACTGATGACTTCATAGTGTGCGCCAGAAGTCAGAGCGCATGGATGCGTCTTTGCCCAAGGAACCATGGGGAGCGCCAGAAGGTGAGTATGTAAGTTTATTTTTTTATACACTTATAATGACCTCCTCTTTTGGGTTTAATAATCTTTTCATTATCAGAAAACTGAGAAAGAACTAAAATCCTCAGAAATGTTTTGATGCTGCTAAAATGTTGACTGCGTTTCACATTAGACAAATGTCTCCGTATTACAACTTTTAATGCATTTGTCACGCAGCAAACTTCTTTTTTTGTGGATTACAGCTTCTGCATGTGATCAAATAGACCGATTTGACCTGCTTTGTGCAGCGCTGCGTAATTTGTGTGCGCTATATAAATAAAGAATTATTATTATTATTATAGACCACAAACCCTGCGGTTCAGTTTACAACCTGTGTGGCCACATTTATAACATCTGATAGTTATAAGCTAGTGGCTTTTTTGTGTGTTGCTGCTTTGGAAAAAGTTAGACAATTGCATCCCTATAGTAAGAGCTGTTGTATGACACACATATTGTGAGTACGGTAGCTTCTTCAGGGTAAGGAACCCCCTGATAAAGCTACTCACGAAACACACGTCAGGGCTTCCTGACCGTGTCCAACTATTCACCTGCTATGGGTAAGACTTGGTTTCTAAATTACTGCTAACTGTACTAGTCCCATTGCTCTTGTTTTGTATATTAGGAAATTCCTACAGCGGTTTAATAGTTGTGAGATTGTGGTTTTATGACAATGATGAATTAGGCAAGATACATACTATATATAATATATAATATATACTAACACGTGCATTGTTATTTACATAGTCACCTTTTAACCTAGTCATTGTGATATAGTTGGATACTATATATATTATTGTATATATTTTTGGCATTTTTATTATTTTTATTAAAGAGATTATTTTCTTTTTTTATGGCAAGAATGACTCCCTTGCGGTTTTTGGTAAAATGATATTCAGGGAGATGTTGTACTATGGATACAGTGTGTAGTTCAGCGCTTGAGAATGTTTTGCTTACTGTTACGTTGTAGGAGTAGTACGGGTCTAGGAATATACTTGTACAGTAAATGCACCAGTTGTGGTGCTGTCAGTTCTGTGAAAATAATCGCATTGCTGCATCATGTTGTTGTGATGCTTTCTCTGAAGTGGCTTGTATTACAGGTGGTTTGCTATTAGTTCAACTGTTTTTGTCCTCTTATTCACTGTCTGCATTTCTTTTGTTTTCAGGCCGCCATACGGAAAGAACTAAATGAGTTCAAGAGCACAGAAATGGAGGTGCATGAAGAAAGTCGCCAGTTTACAAGGCAAGTGGTCTCATTCTTGGATATGTTCTTGTACTGTACTCATAGTAAACTAATGATGTTGGTTGAATATTAGGGCTGTCTTCTTAGCTTGTGACTAATAGTATATTTGCTTATTGCAGGTTTCACCGTCCATAGAAGAGAAGTGAAAAATGTTGCCAGGTCACACCGAAGAAATGTATTTTCCTCAAGACTGCTCTGATTTATCCTTTATATTAGTAAATGCGCGTTTCTTGGAGTCTTACATGATATCAGAGAACAAGTAGGGGCTGCGCTGAAAGCACATCAGTCTTTTCATTCCTGCTCTCACTTACCTAGTTACTTCTCTTTTAATATGTGACCAGACAATCAAGTATTATAAGTAATTTTAAGAGAACTATGCCTTAAACTCCTGCAGAAGCAATGTGCTATCTGACCGCTGTGGTACAAATCGGCATGTTGGCTTCCACTTCTAGTTCCTGCAAACTTCTCAACACCGCATTAACGCAATCAGTGCAATATATAGTTGATAGCATTCATCCATTATATGCCGTTTGGCTAGATGTATCAGGAGGAAGTCTGAAAAAAATGAAAATGTTTTGTCTAGTATTTGTACAATTGGAGTTGGAAGTGAAGGTTACTGGCACCTACTTCCTCTGAGACCACACTGAAGTTATAGGATTTCTTCATCCAACAAGAACTCTTGTATATCAGTCAATGGATACAATGTTCTGTATAAATGTGATGTAAGAAGGTATTCAGCCATAGACACTCAACACTAATTTGGTAAATCAGAAGGCAGGCGATCTTAGGCTGCTGTGTATTTGCAAATGGTTTTCTAAGGTATCTGTATTGCTATCAGGGCTGTAAAGACCAGTATAGCTGAAATGTGAGTCAGAATTGGCAGTGTAACTAGTATTCATGTGCGTGTATTTCATGGGACCCACTGTGTTTACAGTAATAAATAGCTAGCACTTACTAATATTGCAGACCAGAATATATGCATGTAACATTGCACTGGATATCATAACTGTATGAAAGGGTTACAGTAGTTATTCTCCATGCACAATCTCTCCACACATCCCCCTCCAGTACTGCCTAACATGATGTCCTACTGTGCTCACCTCCTGCCTTCAAGGATCAACACCCCAGAGAAATCCTAAGCATGAGAAGGCAGATACAACAGCACGTCCGCACAAAGTGACATGCATATGTCCAAAGGGTCAGTATCGTCCGCTAAGTGCACTTTATGTCAGTGGCTGGAGAGGCCTTTTTATTCAGCAAACTTTTCCCAATTCTATTTGATAATTTTCTGCGGTCATCCTTTCCTGCAGCTTTAATTGATTTGACATCTGAAGATTTCTTCACCCAGTCATGTGTAAAGAGAACCACTGTTATAGCTGTTTAGCTGTTATATATTACAGCTAAAAAATAATTTATTTACAGAGATGCTCCAGCTTTTCTTGACACAGCTACTTGCATGTACTGATATGTCAGGAACATCAGTGGGAAATGTCAAGTCAGGACGCAAGCTGAATGTTTCTGTCCCTTTACCGGTTAAACAACGGTAAAGTATACTGCTAAAAATGAACTTTTATAGCAAGGTCTTTTACTTTCCCTAAACTAATTTTGGCTGTTACAAAACTAAGTCCTTCCTTCAGAATTTTCTAGCAATGAAGACCATATATCATGTTCTGCATCTAAAGCTTCCCATAAACATTCCCCCGAAAATCATATTGGCATATGCTTACATCCTTATACAAGATGGGGCTCAATTTTATTTTTGCGAAGATATGCCACTACCATAAGGGTTAGCAGAATCTTATTCTCCTTTCTGCTCGACCAAATATTCATATTTATAAGGAAGTCAAGAAAGAGTGTAGATTGCCAAATCGGTTAATTTGACAGCTTTTGTTATGTGTATTGTGCCATTCAGAGACCTTTATTAAGACAAGGGAGGCAAGGTGTCTATACACCCTCAGTAGCTGAATGCTTGGCTGATCCATAGACACACATGTTTGCCTTGACCATGGATAGAACATCACGGACACACACCTTTTCCCGGTATCCTATCTCTCAGAAAAATCAAGATAAAATGTAATATGATCATTTCTTCCTTTCCTGACATCATATGCATACGAATAGTCTGGACACCTCCTAAGACCACTGTTATTCTCCGGTTCATATGTTTTGGTCCTCAACCTACCTGGATCTGAAAACTTCGCCACAAATTTCCCAATATTTCTCTGCATAACAAAACTGACTTTTTGTAGGCTAGAATTCATATTAGGAGAATAAGCTGAATACAACAATTTAGCAAAATCATTAACTATCGAAAAAATCAATCTCAATCCTCTTGAGAATTACTTATGAAAGGCAAGAAGAGACTGTGCTGAATCCTGTAGACAGGATCCTTAAAGGGCTATTCCCATTTCAGCAAATTAATGTCATTGTTTGTATTAAAAAAATTTCCTATATAACTTTTGTATCAATTCTAGATCTCTGCTTGCTGTAATTCTATATAAAGCTTCTGTTTCCTTCCAGTGGACAGAAATCTGTCCATGATCACACAGGTGCACGGCTCGTTTATTAACACAGCTCTGATTACTGTCTATAATACTAACGAGACGCACACCTGTGTGATCATGGTCACATTTCTTTCCACTGGAAGTAAACAGAAGCTTCCTATAGAATGACAGCAAGCGGAGATCTAGAAAACCGTGAGAGATTGATACAGAAAGTATATTGGAAAATTGTATACGTTTTTATAATGGAAACAATAACATTAATTTGCTGAAATGGGAATACCCCTTTAAGACAAACATATTTTTGATGGATGTATTGTTGCGTGCCAGTGCATGTTTTAGTATTGTCATTGTAAATATGGGCCAAATTACTATAAACCATATAACTGCTTTTCTATTCTGACCAGACTTACATTGTTTTGCCTTTGTGTGGTTGCCTTCATTTTTCTGCATTGATTGGACAATCTACCCACATACTGTACTTGTATGTAATGTTGCAGTATCCGTGTTATTTATATAGTGCTTTCTGTATGTTGAGGATCATCATATTCGCATAGCAAGCTAAAAGCTCACCATAGACAATAACTACTGTCTGTATAGTAAATTGTGCATTGTTCAAAGACTTGGAATGTTGTAAAAAATCATGTAACATTTTTTCCTTCTGGTGGCTGCACCAATGGATGTATATTTAATTTAGCTGATACAGACCAATGAATGGCATAAAATGTTTGTTTCTAGTTGTGTAGGATCCAAAAAACATGATAAAAATGTTAAACGAAAACACTTTACCCTCATTCTTAAGACTTTGATTAAAAAGGAATGCCAAAGTAGAAAGCATAGCTCGTATTGGAGACCATTGATGCTATATTTTTTTCTCAAGGAGAGCTATGAATTGCTTCTTACTAGCTTCAGATAACCCAGATCAAAGAAGAACTTATGTCCCTCTTTTAGGTATTCCCATTTTGGCCAAACATGAATGAGCTGGGAATATGTTTCTCCTTCTCCTGTTGTTCCTGGTGAAAGTTCCATAAGCAGGTCCTTATTAAATGACTCCCATAGAGGTAAATAGGAGATCTGGATACAGCAGAGAACAGACAGGAAACTGAACAGTATTAATATATGATCACTAGTGTTTTATGTTCACATATTTAATTCCCAAATAGTTTTGTCTAGGTATTATTTAATATAGTTTTTTTTTTTAAGAATAAATGTTGGCATCTGTGTGTCTGAGGCCTTGCTATAAAACTGATGATTGTCTCTTTGCATTTAGTTCCAGTACAAGTGCAGCGGTCCTGGGGCTGCTGTCTTTATCCGTTCAATGGCAGTGTTACTGCAGGTGTTATAAAGCAATATATGGTGCCCATTGGAGGAGATACTCTGTGTAATGCATTGACATGCATATCGCCCAACGAGATACTCTTATTTGTAGGCATTATACAGATACAAATCTTATAAATGCAGTATTTTCATGTCACATGAATGTGCCAGGTCCATGGAAACTGACCTGTGTGCCGTCCTGTCTTATGATGGCGTGTACAGGCTAATGTCTGATTGGCCGTTCACAGACGGTCCAGCAATTTTTCTTTTCTGTGATGAAATATCATCTGAATTACAATTTTGTTGCCAAAGTTTTTATTTACTTGTCTAAGTTAGAAAATCCTCCCAGTTCTAAATGCTATAAACCTGTAATAATGGTATTGTATGCAGCACAATACAATATAACCTGCTCAGCATTTTTCCTTCTGAACATTGTAGTTGTGCCTTATTTCGGCTTATTATCATTTATGTCTCCTCTATGAGGGATACATTTTGCATCTTTAAACAGATTCTTAGCTGCCCCAGGAGCTTTGATAGACAGACATATCACAAAATGGTCGCTAAAGATTTGTAAGGATTTTAAAGTATTTCCGTATGTCCAAGGAACAACTTTCAAGCTGACATGATTTGCCTCCCATGGCGGCCATAAACAGGACAAAGCTGGTGAAAACGGCCAGCCCTAGTACTCTTTTGGGTTTATATTTGGCTACCTTGTATAAAGGGGTTGTCTGGTCCTATGTAAATAACTTTACATTTTTTGTATTTATCCTGTATTAATTTCTCAACCTGCACAAAATCTATACCTGCTATAAAAACTTTGTTTGCAACAACAACACGTGTTGAAGTATGAATGTAATGTCTGGCTAAAACCAGTCGTATATTGTACATGTGCTATAAACAGGACAAGTGCTGTTACACATTTGTGACTGAGCTGCCGTACATGAAGACGGATTACCACCGGTGATCTCCAAGGCTTCATTATGTATTATTTATCACATTTCCATAAGACTAGACAAGCCTGTAAATGTTTCTGTACCCATTTGTGTGCCCTATGGCTTCCACAGTAGTGTTTGAGATGCCAGTCTATGGCTCCTTCACAAGCAATATGGTGCCTCCCACTGGCGGAAAGCTGTAGCACTGATAAGAGTATGCTTTGGTGATCATATGTATAGTACCTAGTTACCTGTGTAGTGATCTAGCCATACTTGTTGCTTTATACAAAAGTTGCTATCTTTTACCTAGCTGTAAGTTCTGACTAGTAAAGCATGGCATAAATATATATGTAACGCATATAAGACCACATCTGATCAGTTACATAGCAATATTTGCCTTAACACCTATGGGGTGTACATTGTGGTTTACTTGTGAAAGTGCTGACGATTTCTTTAGAGTGGCAGCTGTAACCCGTAGATGAAGGTATATTTTGATTTGTAGTGAATAGTGACCTATTGCTGTATGTAGGATGCACAGAGTATTTTCTGTCATTTGTAAATAACTGGAAATGTACACTGGTTAAATAGAAAAAGATATTCTTTGTTCTTTTATCTGTACTGTAACACAACTTGCATATATGTATTATAATATATATTTTCCACTGGTGTAATCTGAAAGACAAGAAATGTATTATCTTTTTATATCATGTACTATTATTATTATTATAATTATTCTAAGTTTATTTTGTGTTAAATACTTCATAACAATCAAACTTCAGTTCAGTATACAGTCTTACTATATTGTAGAGTTTAATGATGTGCACATTTTCAAGTGCCTTAGAACAATGTGTAGATCTTATTATATAATGAAATACAATTGTTACCTCAATAAAAAAAAAAAACTTTGAAAAGCATTTGTTCTGCCTGAGTCTGTTACAACTTTGGTGGGGCTAGAAAACATTGGGGCAGATTTATCAAGTGTCTGAAAGTCAGAATATTTCAATCCCAGCTCCCCTTTAAAATATTCATGAGCACTGGTAAAATGAAAGCTGAGCTGTGATTGGTTGCCATGGGCAACTGGAAATATTCTGACTTTCAGACACTTGATAAATCTGCCCCATTGTGTGTGACTTGATACCTGGTCCCAGAAAATTGGGATAGGTAATGAAACCCCACCCTCAAACGGAACTGGGTGGGGCTTGACCTCTTCACCACTGCCATACAGCTATATATGTCTTATTTGCGAAAGCCCTGTGCAGAAAGGATGTTTATTAACTTCATGACAGTGACCAACTTCAAACAGCCATATTTCCTGAACCCTGGCACCTAGACACACAATTCTGATGTCATATATCCACTCTTAAATTTGTAGTGGTATTAGATACAGCAGTTCTGTGAAGCATCCATATAAAATCCAGATATGTAGAAATATACTGTGATGAACAAGGGGGATCCACATGCCAGATTTTGTCATCAAGCCACCCATATCCCTTACTTCCCCCAGTCTCAGATTAATTAGCCTAATTGAGCTAGCTAAGGTGTTAACTGTTACTCCAGGAGAGGTAGCTTCAAAAGATTTCCGCAGCTTCATCGACTCTTTGGATCTCTCCATGGATCTGCCTCCATTTCTTAACCCCTTAATGACCGCCCTATCGGGTTTTTACGGCGGTCATTAAGGGTACTTCTTCTGATGCAACGCCTTTCTACGGCGGCGCATCAGAAGAAGTTTTCGGGACACCGGGTCTCGCTGGTGCCGGTGTCGGGCTGTGATATTACAGCCCAGACCTGGCACTAACACCCGGGATCGGAAAAACTCCGATCCCGGGTGTTTAACCCCTTGCACGCCGCGGTCAAGCATGACCGCGGCGTGCAAGTGTGTCCCCCGTGGATCGGACCCCCCCGGTGTGCTTACCGGGGGATCCGATCCCTCCTGCCGCTGCCCCGGGTTCCGACGAGTGACCCGGGGCTGTCGGCTCCTCTTCTCGCCGGGTCCTGCCTTCCTGGCAGGACCCGGCTGTAAGTAACTGAGCATGCGCAGCATGCTCAGTTACTTACACTTTACACTGCAATACAAGTGTATTGCAGTGTAAAGGCTTGAATAAGCAATCGGATGATCGATTATTCAAGCCAAGAAGTAGAAAATGTAAAAAAGTAAAAAAAAAAAAAATTAAATCTTTTTATAATATAATTAAATAAATAAATAAAATAAAAGTCCCATAATCTCCCCAGTAACACATAAAATGCAAATAAAGTATATAAAACACAAAACACGTACATATTTGGTATCACCGCATCCGTATTAATCTGTACAATAAATCTAAATCAATATTGAACCCGCTCGGTGAACTACGTAAAAAAAAAAACTCGAAAAACTTCCCATAATATACAATTTTTCATCAAACACCATCACAAAAAATGTTCTAAAAAGTGATCAAAAAAAGTTACGGTGCCTAATATGATACGACTGAAAAGAACAACTGTTTTCGCAAAAAATAAGCCCTCAACCAGGTCTGACAACAGAAAAATACAGAAGTTATGGCCCTGAAAAGTTGTCAATAGTAAAAACAATGCGATTTTCTCCAATATTGGTTTTGCTCAGGAAAATTGAGCAAAATAAGAAAAACTATATAAATGAGGTATCACCGCAATCGTAGTGAACCAGAGAATAAAGATAAAATATTATTTTTACGTTACGGTGAGCGGGGGGGGGGGGGGGGAAATGCTCACAATCCAAAATAAAAATTGATGATTTTGTTTGTGTCCCCCTTGAAATAGTTAATAAAATCTCATGAATAAGCTTTAGACTCCCAAAATAAATTATTTATACATTGTATCTCATCCCATAAAAAATAAGCCCTCATATGATCGCATTAGCAAAAAAAATTAAAATTTATAGGTCGTACAATGTGACAATACAAATCTGCTGTGGATGGCGCCTCCATTCATTCTATGCTCGGCCGTGCGCCCGTACAGCAGTTTACCACCACATATGTGGTATCAGTACACTCGGGAGGAATTGGGCATCAAGCGTTGCAGTGCGTTTCATCATTTAATTTATTCTGAAAATGTCAGTTTTGGCCTAAATGAATGTATTTCCAAAAAAATTCCATAGTTTCTAAATCGCAGGTCCATATTTTTTAACCCATGTGAAACACTTAAAGGGTTAATAGACTTAATAGAAGTTGTTTTACATATGTTGAGGGGTGAACTTTCTATAGTGGGGTAATTTATGGGGTTTTACTATTATTTAGGCCTTTCAAAGTCACTTGGAAGCGGAGTTGTCCCTCAAAATGTGAGTTTTGGCAATTTTCATGAAAATAAGAAAAATCGCACCTAAAGTTCTGCACCTCATAACATCCTAGAAAAATGACCGGAAGCATAAAATATCATCCCAACATAAAGCAGATATTCTGTAAATGTTAATTATCAAACTTTTTGGGTAGTTTTACTTCCTGTCTGGAAACCAGAACATTTCAAACTTGGAAAATGAAGAATTTTTGCAAACTTTTGCCAAATTTTCACTTTTTTTCAGAACGAATTGCAAAACTTATCACTTAAATTTTATAACTAACATGAAGTACAATGTGTCACGAGAAAACATTCTCAAAATCACCAGGATATGTTAAAGTGTTCTGAAGTTATAACCAATTATCGTGAGACATGTCAGATTTGAAAAATCGAGTCTGGTCATTGAGCTGAAAACTAGTGTCGGTGATAAGGGGTTAAACAGGAGACTATGATTCATTGAACTTTCGGACCAATATGTTCGTTATGGAATTATGGTCAATCTCGGTCAAAGGGGAACTACATTTTTGGATTTGTTATCATCAGGTGATCAGTGTCCCAATTTCCAAGGCTCTAGCACCCGTGGCTCCAGAGATGTAAATATGGGTCAGGTTTGGTATCAATTGCGATCCAGGGATTCACCTGAATTCAGGGATTCACAAATGATACCAGAACTCTGACCCTATGACTTCCCCTTGAGAAGCTATGATTTCTCCAAGGTTCTGGACTTAATACCAGGTAGGAGGGACCTATGAGCCCTCCTGGGAGTGTGCAAAGGTGTGTCTGCACCTGATATAATCAGAACACCATCAAGTGCAGAAGAAAGATCTAAGGTTCCATTAGGCTCAACCCATAAGCTAACTAACATAAGGATTGTTGATACTTGTAGTTTTACCTGTGTATTTGTACTCTGCTTTACTGTGTGTGTGTGTGTGTGTGTGTGTGTGTATGTATATATAGTGTATACTGTTTGTCCAGTGTGCCCTTAAGGCAATTAAATATAAAATGTAACCTGTGTTGCTCTTTTATCTTGATCCAGGAACCACAACATCCGTGTCTCGGTTATATACATGCTACTGAGTTGGTTCCTCACCCTATATAATCCCCATACGGACTGGGATTATATTAAAGGAGAACTGGTGGCATCTTAATTGTGTTAATAAGGTTCTGTTTCACTGAGGCCAGTGAAAGAGGTTTTATAGCTTTTCAGGGTTGTGATTTATTGTTATGCCATATCCAGAAGTTGCATGTACAACTGTAAATCCTTTCCTGTTTCCTGTCTAAAAAGGAACGCAAAAACTGATAGAACAGCAGGCAGTGTGTCCATATAGTCGTATAAGTACAGTTACATGAGGTGCAGGATACAAGACAGAAAAATACATAAGTACATAAAGTGCACAGTGCACACCATCAATATGCCAACTGATAAGGCCACAGATATAACAATAAGTATAATGTTTATAACATAATGCAAGCCAGTAACAATATACCTACACATGTAGAGGGTGAAAGTCATAACACACTGCCTGGCGTCCACCCTGACACGCGTTTCAACCGCACAGGTCTTTATCAAGTCTTTATCACCCTTTGATAAAGACCTGTGCGGTTGAAACGCATATCAGGGTGGACGCCAGGCAGTGTGTTATGACTTTTTCACCCTCTACTTATGTAGGTATATTGTTACTGGCTTGCATTATCTTATAAACATTATACTTATTGTTATATCTGCGGCCTTATTAGCTGGCATCTTGATAGTGTGCATTGATTTTTGTGTCTTGTATCCTGCACCTCAAGTAACTGTACTTGCATGACTGTATGGACACACTGTCTGGTGTTCTATATGATTTTTGCGTTCCTCTTCCTGTAGTATCCACATATTTGTATGTTAATAAATTTTGATCAATAAAACAATATATATTTTATACAATAAGACTTTGTCTTTGGCCTATGGTTCTTTGATCTTTGGTTGGGAGGATTATATGGTCATTTCATGAGAGTAATGGCAAATGTGTACCCTGGTTTATTGATGCACATTTGTGCATTACCCATTGTATTTCACTGTGTATATAGTGTTTTTGCATTTGTACTTTGTGTCTAAAAAGGTTAATTAAGTGACCTTGCGTACCCTTCAGGGGTCTGGAACGCCACGGTTTTCTTCCCATATACATATAAAGGGGAGATTTAATATGATACAAGAAAAGTGTTTTCATACAATTACAAAAATGAAATACTCCTGTACAATTCAACTTTGGGTGTTATTTTCCGTTACAGAGTTAGACGCCGGTAATAACAGTTATCACATTTTGGAAGATTGGACATTTTGGGACTCGGCGATACTTAACATTTTATGATTTTGTTGTTTATTTATATCAGTTCTAGGGAAAAGGGGAAGATATGAAGTTTTTTTAATTTAATTTTTTTAACGTTTTTGTTCTTTAAATATATTTCAGACTCCGTAGGGTACTTTAACCGTAGGTTGTCTAATTGATTGATTGGCAGTATATGAGTATTTTTTCACATCTTCTATTACAATGTGCACATTCTTATTGATGGTGTAAAATGAAACAGCCTAGGGTCTTTGTATGACATAAGGCTTTCATGGCAATAAATTGCCGCCCCCTGATGACTTCAAACGGGGCGGCGATCAAATCCAAAATGGCGCCACCAGTATCTCAATGCCACTGGCAACTTTGCAGAAGGGTGTTACCAGTAGGTGTTTACTGCAATATTTATCAAACACCCACCTTGTATGGAGGGGGTTAAGTCCATGAGCCCTCTCCATACACCCGCAGCCGACGTGTGACGTATCTGTAATGGGTAAAGTGTGCCCCCTCCAGCCGGTCAGCGGAAGGCAGAATGTACAAGGAGCTGCAGCTTAGTCTGCAAAATTGCTGCAGTACATGCACCCTGTGCATCTGTAGCTGGACTTAGGGAAAGGGGGATGGATTGTTGCTGTACATATTTATAACATATTTGGGTAAAAGTTTATTCAGTTTTACTACTTTAAATCGGAAAAACTACAAAAAAATTGTCATAGGTCCCGAAATGGGCACATGTGTATTGAGTGCAGAAAAAAGTTGTATAAAGATTTATTGGGTTAAGGGCCATCTCAGTATAAAATGTGGTAGATGGTTTGGGCAGCCATGGGCCCACTACAATGCTTGGGCCCAAAGTACTCCTCATCCGCCTATATTATAATTCACTACTGCTTTTACCAGTAACTAGATGACTTAAAGCAGTTCTTTTTGAGACCATGAACAAAATTGTAAAATCTCACCTATTTGTAAAATTTAAAGGAGACTGGCATCATTTAGTAAGGACAAGGATAACCTAGGTCTACCACGCACACTCAGGCAGTTTAAATTAGCAGTAAAGTAGATGGGATTTATTCTTTATAAATTTCATATACTTGATGCAACAAAAACTACTACAGAAATTCAGTCCCGTGATATGAGGTTTGGGGTGGGAAAACCCTCCAGCGCATGAGTTTTTATCTGAATGCACTTGCTTGTGGGCTAGCGGTCGTAGGCCTCATGCATGTGACCGTTTGTTTTGGCTGTTAGCTAGCGACACAAAGACTAGACTCGGACACAAGTTTGTGCATGGGGCCTTAGTATATAAATACAGACAGTCCCCGGGGTACATACAAGATAGGGTCCGTAGGTTTGTTCTTAAGTTGAATTTGTATGTAAGTCGGAACTGTATATTTTATAATGGTAGATCCAGACAAAAAAAAAATTGTCATTTTTTTTGTCCCAGTGACAGTTGGAGTTTCAAAAATTTTTGCTGTAACCAAGGATAATCAATAAAGCTTCATTACAGTCACCTTAAAGCAGGTCATTGCAGCCGGGGACTATAGTAAAACATTCAGAAAGCTTCACCAGAGGTCACAGTGGGCAGAGTGGTCCGTCTTTAACTATGGGTCGTCTGTAAGTCAGGTGTCCTTAAGTAGGGGACCGCCTGTAGTATTGATAAATCTTTTTTTTTTGTAGATTTTGACTTTGTTTTATGTCAAATTCTAAATGAATGTTTACAGAATTTCTAGTAACATCGAAACGTCAGATGACATTAACAAATTACCATTACCAGCTCTAAAGAAAACAAAGAAATGTGACAGGACTGGATAAAATCTATTCACTGACTTGTACGGATTTCTTACATTCCATATTTCAGTTCAGGTAATAAAAATAGTTTGGAAAGTTCACTTATAGGTTAAACACACGGGAAGTAACCAGCTATTAAAATGCCTACAGTAATGCAAATAAAAAGATATTAAAGCAATAGCTTAAAAAAAAACAATCCAAAATAGTTTAATCTATCTTACCTTACTGCTGATATAATTACTGACAGAACAGCCATTTTATCTGGCACATGGTGATTTGGGACACTGATGGCTGCAATAGTCACATACTGACAATCTGTGAACAAAGAACCAGGAGGCCCGTGGGAGCAGCGGCCTAATGGAAACTGTAAGTAGTATTTTTACATCTTATTAAGTGTTTTTTTTTTTAGTTTAAACAAAATTTTATGGAAGGAAAACAGAATGGTGCCTTACAATAGGTCACAGCAAAACACCTACCCTTCGCAGGGGGAATTCACTGAGTTTGGTATAATACATAGCCAGCTACTGTATCAATCAAAAAAAGAGAGAAAACAGGAGGTTACAGGGGGGTTGGAAACCTGGAAATGGGATTAGTACAAGATCAGTATAGTTGTATATGTGTCAGTATAGATAACCGGAGTAGCCATGTTCAGATATGCCATGTGAGATTACTAAAGGTTATTAAGGGGATAGAACTAGAGCCCTCTCTGTCCCATTCTCAGGTCTTTTGCAGACTCCAACAGGTTTTCTTCCAGTCCTGTATTGGGCTCCATCCATCTGCCCTGTCCCTGCTGGCCCAAAAAAAGCAGGGCCAAACCGTGATGCTGCCACCACTATGTTTGACAGTGGGGATGGTGTGTTCAGGGTGATGAGCTGTGTTGCTTTTACGCCAAACATATCGTTTGGCATTGTGGCCATAAAGTTCGATTTTGGTTTCATCTGACCATAACGCTATCAAATGGGGCAGCGTTTTACAAATCATAGGGCACATATACAAATATAATATTACATTACAGAGTAAAAACAGTTATATAGAACAATAGGAGTGAGGGCCCTGCTCGCAAGAGCTTACAGTCTATGAAGGAGGTGACACGAGATATAAGAGCTTGTATAATGGTCCAATGATTCTTTATAAGGGAACAGTATAAAATAATTTAATAAATAGAAATTCTGCTGCTTGAACCTTCCTTCAGCTCCCATCTTATATACATATTCAAGGTGAAAGTGACTGCAGGGAAGCATGCAGTTAGCTAAGGCAGTTAGGCAGTTGCCTAAAAAGATGGGTTGTAAGGGCACGTTTGAAACTTTGGAGATGCTTATTAATAAGATCGGGGAAGGGCATTCCAGAGAATTGGTTCAGCTCGGGAGAAGTCCTGGCGACGTGTACGAGAGGTTCAAATTTAGGTAGAGATTCATGTAATATAACTGGCAGATCTAAGAGCACGGGTTGAGCGATAGACTATGATGAGAGAAGAAAGATAGGGAGGTGCAGCATTATGCAGAGCTTTTATGGATGCAGCAAGTGCAGTGATGGCACAGATGGGAGGCATCAGTGTTGTATGTGTTCTGAAAGACGAATCTGACTGCTGCATTAAGAATAGATTGCAGAGGAGAGAGTTTAGTGGGTGGAAGACCGATTAATAGGGAGTTACAGTAGTCTTGTCAAGAGTGTATCAGAGCAACAATTAGCACTTAACAGGTTACAATTGTGATAAATGGGCAGATTCTGGAGATGTTTCCGAGATGCATGTGGCGAGATTGAATATATGGTGCAGTAGAGGTCGGAGTCCAGCACAACCCCAAGACAGCGGGCCTGCAGCCTCGGGGCTATAGTGATCCAACTGACTGAGATGGAGAGGTCATGGTTTGGTTGTTTAGGAGATGGTAGAAAGGTAAGAAGTTCAGTCTTAGATAGATTAAGTTTCAAAAAGAGAGAGGACATGATGTTAGAGACAGCAGAGAGACAGTCACTAGTGTTCTGGATTAAGGCAGGGGTGATGTTACGTGCAGAAGTATATAGCTGGGTATCATCAGCATAAAGATGATACTGGAAACCAAATCTCCGTATGGTTTGTCCGATGGGGGCAGTATAGAGGGAGAAGAGAAAAGGATCTAGGACTGAGCCCTGAGGAACCCCGACACTGAGAAGAAGATGAAGAGAAAGATCCAGAAAAGGAGACACTGAAAGTGCGGTCATGCATCATGTGAAGGAGCTGGTGGTCCACAGTATCAAACACTGACAAGAGATCCAGGAGAATGAGGAGAGAATGGTCACCTTTAGATTTAGCAGTGAGGAGACCATTGGGGACTTTAGTATGAGCAGTTTCAGTGTAGTGTATAGTATGAAAACCAGATTGTAGGGGGTCAAGGAAGGAGTTAGCTGAGAGATAACAGGTTAGTCAAGAGTAAATCAGGCTTTCCAGAATTTGGAAATGAAAGGGAGATTAGAGACTAGTCGGTAAAAAAATGCCCAGCAGCGGCCTTCCTATCACTAATAAAATGTCCCAGCAGTGACCTCCCTTCTCTAATAACATGTCCAGCAGCGGCCCCCTTCACTAATAACATGTCCAGCAGTGACCTCCCTTTTCTAATAACATGTCCAGAAGTGGCCTCCTATCACTAATAAAATGTCCCAGCAGTGGCCTCCCTTCACTAATAACATGTCCAGCAGCGGCGACCCTTCACTAATAACATGTCCAGCAGCAGCCTCCCCTTTACTAATAGCATGTCCAGCAGCGGCCACCCTTCACTAATAACATGTCCAGCAGCAGCCTCCCCTCACTAATAACATGTCCACCAACGGCCTCCCTTCACTAATAACATGTCCACCAACGGCCTCCCTTCATTAATAACATGTCCACCAACGGCCTCCCTTCACTAATAAAATGCCCTGCAGTCTCCCTTAACTAATAAAATGCCCAGCAGTGGCCTCTCCTCACTAAAAAATGCCCAGCAGCGACCTTCCTTGACTTATAAAATGCCCAGAAGAGGCCTCCCTTCGGTAACAACATGTCCAGCAGTGACCTCCCTTCACTAATAAAATGGCCAGCAGTGGCCTCCATTCACTAATAACATGTCCAGCAGCAGCCTTCCTCACTAATAACATGTCCAACAGTGGCCTCCCTTCACTAATAGCATGTCCAGCAGTGACCTCCCTTCTCTAATAACATGTCCAGCAGTGACCTCCCTTCACTAATAAAATGGCCAGCAGTGGCCTCCCTTCACTAATAACATGTCCAGCAGCAGCCTTCCTCACTAATAACATGTCCAACAGTGGCCTCCCTTCACTAATAGCATGTCCAGCAGTGGCCTCCCTTCACTAATAAAATGGCCAGCAGTGGCCTCCATTCACTAATAACATGTCCAGCAGCAGCCTTCCTCACTAATAACATGTCCAACAGTGGCCTCCCTTCACTAATAGCATGTCCAGCAGTGACCTCCCTTCTCTAATAACATGTCCAGCAGTGACCTCCCTTCACTAATAAAATGGCCAGCAGTGGCCTCCCTTCACTAATAACATGTCCAGCAGCAGCCTTCCTCACTAATAACATGTCCAACAGTGGCCTCCCTTCACTAATAGCATGTCCAGCAGTGGCCTCCCTTCACTAATAAAATGGCCAGCAGTGGCCTCCATTCACTAATAACATGTCCAGCAGCAGCCTTCCTCACTAATAACATGTCCAACAGTGGCCTCCCTTCACTAATAGCATGTCCAGCAGTGACCTCCCTTCTCTAATAACATGTCCAGCAGTGACCTCCCTTCACTAATAAAATGGCCAGCAGTGGCCTCCCTTCACTAATAACATGTCCAGCAGCAGCCTTCCTCACTAATAACATGTCCAACAGTGGCCTCCCTTCACTAATAGCATGTCCAGCAGTGGCCTCCCTTCACTAATAACATGTCCAGCAGTGGCCTCCCATCACTAATAACATGTCCAGCAGTGGCCTCCCCTCACTAATAACATGTCCACCAACGGCCTCCCCTCACTAATAACATGTCCACCAACGGCCTCCCCTCACTAATAACATGTCCACCAACGGCCTCCCTTCACTAATAACATGTCCAGCAGTGGCCTCCCTTCACTTATAAAATGCCCAGAAGAGGCCTCCCTTCGCTAACAACATGTCCAGCAGCGGCCTCCCTTCACTAGCTGCATGTCCCAGCAGCGGCCTCCCTTCACTAACAACATGTCCAGCAGTGACCTCCCCTTACTAATAACATGTCCAGCAGCAGCCTTCCTCACTAACAACATGTCCAACAGTGGCCTCCCTTCACTAATAACATGTCCAGCAGTGGCCTCCCTTCACTAATAAAATTTCTAATGCATCTCTCATACACACAACATTGCTATATACTGTACTGTGCACACAACTCTGCAGCATGCATCCCTCATATACAAAGTACTGCTATATACTGTATAGTACACACAGCTCGGCAGCATGCATCCCTCATATACACATACTGCTATATACTGTATAGTACACACAGCTCTGCAGCATGCATCCCTCATACACACATACTGCTATATACTGTATAGTACATACAGCTCGGCAGCATGCATCCCTCATACACAAAGTATTGCTATATACTGTATAGTACACACAGCTCTGCAGCATGCATCCCTCATACACAAAGTACTGCTATATATTGTATAGTACACACAGCTCGGCAGCATGCATCCCTCATACACACATACTGCTATATACTGTATAGTACATACAGCTCGGCAGCATGCATCCCTCATACACAAAGTATTGCTATATACTGTATAGTACACACAGCTCTGCAGCATGCATCCCTCATACACAAAGTACTGCTATATATTGTATAGTACACACAGCTCGGCAGCATGCATCCCTCATACACACATACTGCTATATACTGTATAGTACACACAGCTCGGCAGCATGCATCCCTCATACACACATACTGCTATATGCTGTATAGTACACACAGCTCGGTAGCATGCATCCCTCATACACACATACTGCTATATACTGTACACAGCTCTGCAGCATACATCCATCATGCACACAGTACTGCTATATACTCTATAGTGCACAAAGCTCTGCAGAATACATCCCTCATACACAGAGTACTGCTATATACTCTATAGTGCACAAAGCTCTGCAGAATACATCCCTCATACACACAGTACTGCCATATACTGTATAGTACATACAGCCCTGGAGTATGCATCCCTCATACACACAGTACTGCTATATACTGTATAGTACATACAGCTCTGCAGCATGCATCCCTCATACACACAGTACTGTTATATACTGTATAGTACATACAGCTCTGCAGCATGCATCCCTCAGAAACACAGTACTGCTATATACTGTATAGTACATACAGCACTGCAGCACGCATCCCTCATACACACAGTACTGCTATATACTGTATAGTACATACAGCTCTGCAGCATACATCCCTCATACACACAGCTCTGCAGCATGCATCCCTCATACACACAGTACTGCTATATACTGTATAGTACATACAGCTCTGCAGCATGCATCCCTCATACACACAGTACTGCTATATACTGTATAGTACATACAGCTCTGCAGCATGCATCCCTCATACACACAGTACTGCTATATACTGAATAGTACATACAGCTCTGCAGCATGCATCCCTCATACACACAGTACTGCTATATACTGTATAGTACATACAGCTCTGCAGCATGCATCCCTCATACACACAGTACTGCTATATACTGTACAGTACGCACAGCTCTGCAGCATGCATCCCTCATACACACAGTACTGCTATATATTGTATAGTACACACAGCTCTGCTATATAATGTACAATGCTCACAGTCCTCCTCTATCACGTCATATGTCTCTCTCCTTACACAAGTAACTGATCATCTGATCGTGACTTCATCAAAGGTCCTTGAGCAGCGGAAGAGCGTCACACGTCAGATGACTGGTCACATGCTCATGACATCATCATAGGTCCTTTTTGCTTAGGATCCAGTGTTTCTCTAACATGTGTCTAGTCGCATGTCCGTGACATCAGCAAAGGTCCTGTCTCCTCCTGGTTTGTAGCGGCGTGCATGGCGAGGAGACGTACGGTGCTGGATGGTAACCAGTGGCGCTGACTGATATCCGGCGGTGATTACATAGGACATTATGGTAGGTATTAGCTGCATGTGCTGGCTGCCGGGCGGACTTCCTGGTACCCGCTAGCTCATCCTGATACCAGTAATCCTGTATATACAGGGTTATACCAGACGTGATAGTGGTACCAGCCTGACCTTACGGGCAGTCTACTCCTGTGGTCACTCACCGCCTGGCATGTAAAATGTGGTGGCATTCACCTCCATGTGTAGTATCGGGTCGCTCGTTGCGTTTGAACTGAGTCTTGAATTGCAATTCTAACACAACACTGAGGTGCTTGGCGACTGCATACAAGTTCTCACTGAAATACATGTAATTAGGAAAACCGTGCAAAACACTGATTTGTTTCATGAATATGTGATTGTGCTGAGCCCCATTCATGTTGCACTTCAATTGTGTTTTAAACACCACAAGTGAAAGAGTTAATAACCCTTAACAGTCCCAAGCAGTGTGATCCGAAAAGTTGTATCTCCGTGCTCGGGTGTCTGTGCTTGGGGTTAATTTTTGTACCATTGTAAAAAAAAACATAATAAAGTACCATTTACCTGGGGCGGTGGCCCCCTGTCAGCGCTAGCCTCTATTGCTATACAGAGTGTCAGCTGGGACATCACAGCCCATGGAGGAGATAATTTATGTGTGATGTATATATTTGCTTTACTTTTTATCATAGCTCATGGAGGAGATGATTGTGTAATGTGTGTGGATGAGATGATTTTTGTGTGATGTATATATTTGCTTTCCTTTTTATTACAGCCTCACAGAAAGAAGAAACCCTTCATAGAAAAGAAGAAAGCGGTGACCTTCCACCTGGTTCACAGAAGTCAAAGGGATCCGCTAGCTGCTGATGAGACGGCTCCTCAGAGGGTCTTATTACCTGCTGACAAGGTATTGTGCTTTAGCTTTATGTTTCATTACAAAAATGTGTTACAATTGACTTCCATGCAGAGAAGGATATCTTCAGGACACATGACTGACCTCCAAGCTGATGACGTGAGTCACCCATAGCTCAGATACTCTGTGATTGTAGCCTCATATGACCACAGCCTGCCAGCCATTAAGCAGCAGCTACCATGAAGAGATGGACCCTCCATTATTTATCATACCTTTCACCCTGTACATAGAGGGTTGGTTTCATTGAGCAACAACTTTAAACCATTAGCTTATGGGCCAGTTCTTGCACAAATGGAACCATCTTAAGACTTTCCTGAATTCAGAAGCATGTGTCTTATGCAAGTGTTGACTTACCAGTCTAGTTGATAGGCAGTCTTCATTAGTGCATCTGAATAAGTCACATATCACACATGCGTTGCAAGTTCTTCACTGGTGCCCTCATTGGAGAGTTTGAGTCACCATTTTAACTGTATCAAAGTATAATGAAAATTTTATAGACCATATCCCTTTATATCCCCAAAGCAATTAACTGGTCAAATACACTAGCATAGGAGTTTTACTTTCTTTGAATTTCCCAGTCTATGATTTTGGATATGAAGGTAATTTTTAAATTTTTCTCACAGGTGAATAAGGAAATGGGTTGCCCAGTGGGCAGTTTTTAGTTACGCGAATACACAAATTAATGTATTTTTGTCCTTTTTTCTAACAGGTAGAGACAGAAAAGAGGAAAGCAGAGCAGAGGCAGTATGGGGTCTTCTTCGATGATGACTACAATTATTTGCAACACCTTAAAGAAACAGGACCTGTCGAACTTGTTCCTTCTGAAAGGCCTCGGGCACCAAGCCGGATCATTGTGACAGAGGATGGGATAGTAGAGGAGGTGGCTGAATCTCTCCAGGTATGCTCTCTATGCAAGCTGGGACTGTTATTGATGCAATATATGGATACATTTTCTTATTGCTACTTATCAAGCATACAATGCATTCAATGGATTCCATAATAACAGCTGCTGTAACAAAGTATGATGAGCATCTTACAGCTTTAGATATTAAAATGAGCCATTCCATGGTAAATCCCATCGACTTGTCCAATATGTCTTATTATGGTGTTGCCAGTTGGTATAAAGTTCCACATTGTTGCAGTCTAACTTTTTAGTCCAGTACTAACTGATCCACTGTAACTATAAAATTACTTAAAGTGGTTTTCCCACAAAAGAAAATTCTCAATCCCCTAGTGATGTTAACGCAATAAAGATCATTTTAACCCCTTACTTTACAACATTACTCAGTTTTATTACTGTATTATCCATCTAGTTCTGTGGGGTGGCAAACATTATCAGGTTACACTTTCATCTGGCTTGTCTATTAACACACTGACACATAGAAAGCGAGATGAGACAAATTAGAGACGCATGATGCCTATTACACATAAGCTGACAGACTTTTACACTGTGAGCACTGCTACATCTCACAGACATGTGCATGCCTCCTCCTTTCCCCAGATCACTTATCTCCTTTTAGTTTGTAGCCTCTTTCCTCACAATCTCCTGGCAGGTTGTGATCAGTGAGTGTTTCTGAGCATCGTGCAGGGGGCATGGCTACAGGCAAACAACAGAGACAGACAGACAAGTCAGAAATTACAGGGTTGTGTCTAGGGGCAACTGAACAGCAGGACTGATAGAGACAGGTTGGACTTATATCTGTGAAATTCTGCATTCTCTAATTCACTGTTATAATTTTCTTATCCTGAGTACATATAAGAAACTTGTCTTCGTGGGAATACCCCTGTGCGATCAGACAACCTAGGGTTAGAGGACCGTAGGGGGTCTGAAAAATATTTAAAAAGAAATAATAAAAAAATTTCAAATCACCCCCCTTTCCCTAGAACTGAAATAAATTGAAACAGTAAAAATGTTAGGTATCGGTGCATCCCAAAATGTCTGTTCTATCAAAATATAATGCATGTTTTTTTTTTCTGCGCTGTAACGAAAAATAACGCCAAAATGACTTTTTTTGTGATTTTGAAAATATACAGATTAAAAATTTTATATCCCCGTGATCATACCGACCAGAAGAATAAAGTCGACATGTCATTTGGGGCGCACAGTGAAAGCAGTAAAATCCAAGCCCACAACAAAAAGGCGCAAATGCATTTTTTGACTTAATTTGACATTTTCTTCCCACTTCCAAGTACACAGCATAGCATATTAAATACCGTCACTATGAAGTGCAATGTGTTACACAGAAAACAAGCCCTCATACAGCTCCTTACATGGAAAAATAAAATAAGTTAAGGATTTTTGAAGGTGGGGAGTGAAAAATGAAAATGCAAAACCAAAAAAGGGCCTGGTCATTAAGGGGTTATCTGAGAAAAATTCTTTTTCTTCAATTTCTCCACATACTTACATCTCCCCAAGCTGTTCACTCTCTAATCTCTCCTGAACCCTTCTTGGTCTTCTTAGACAAACTTGGAAAGGAGAAATGCTAAGGAGGTTGCAGTGATGGGGACAAAGCAATGTATTCAGGAATGCGGCTGCAGCTACACGATCTGTGCTTTAATCACTGCTGCTCAGTTTGTATTCATGCTGCAGAGTCTTCTCTTTATCTTCATGTGCTGTCTGTGGGAGACTTCATAGCTGCTAGTCTCCACTCACTGGTTCAACTGAAAATCTGAGCCTTCAGAGTGGGAAAACTGCAATACAATGTTATAAACAAGTCATATAATAGGCAGATACAGTGTAACTCTTTGTGTGCAAAGCTTCCCCTTCAAACATCTCGCTGACATGTCAGAGGGTTATTGATCCCTGGTCACTGTTACTATACATGTGCATAGTGTCACTAGCGACAGGTAGTTGTCACAAGGACAATGTCTTGTCTACAGAATCTGAAAATAATAAAATAATTATGCCAGAGTTATTTTCATATAAAGATTTACATTCAAATAATCTGCTTACTTTATAGGGTCCTTCTATAAACTTGCCGTCTTCAGTCTTTGCATCAGAATTTGAGGAAGATGTTGGGCTTTTAAATAAAGCGGCACCACGAGGTATTTATCCCTAACGTTACTTTTTTTTCAAAATCAGATATTTTTTATTAAGGTTTTTCATAAACAAACAAAGCATACTCAAAACTCCCTCCCCACCCCCCACCAGCCTTTACACACGGGTTACAGATGTTATACAATGTGAAATAACATATTCACCACGCAGGGTGAAAAGATCAGAAGAGAGGTCATCAATGAGATAATGGTACATGACAGATGACTCAACGTTACAGTTATATATGCATTATACATTAAACCCACTTCCCCCCCAATCCAGTTCTGTCCCTCAATAAAGTACCAGACACTAGTCCTGGTTCATCAAGCCAAGGGGCCCATAGCTTCTCAAACTTAACTGCTGTGTTACACCGCGTATAAACCGCTTATCCCTAACGTTACTTTTACCCCTTCCCGCACCTTGACGTAGAGTTACCTGACAACTTTAAAGTGTCACAGGTGACAGTGACACAAAGTTGCGATCGCGGCGTTGGCCACCGCAGCCAGTAACCTAGCAACCATCAAGGGACCTATCGAAGTGGTCCCTTTCTGCTGATCACTCTGTCTGTTGTGTACACAACGGCCAATCAGACAGCGATCATGTGGCAAGAGGAGGGCTACAGGCTACTTTCTCCTCACTCAGTGTTGTAAAGTGAAGAGAACGGAACCTGTGATTTTTTTTTTTTTTTTTTTTTTTTTTTAATTTTAACCACTTGATCACAGCTGGCCCCTCTGTGATCAGTTTAAAAAAAAAGACGAACAGTTTTGAACAGTGAGCGTTCATTCGTGTCTACCAGCAGCAGTTAGTGTCACTCCACATAAAGTGAGTAAGAATATGCCTCTTCAGCACTATATGTTCTGTGTCATTTTGTCCATGTTATACTCAGATACAGAATCGGCGGGTGAGGGAGGCTCAGAATTTGCTCTAATAGTAAAGAACCTCCTCGCAGGGTTCGGAAGGTCATAAATCAAGTTTTACCTGCACCTCCAGAAAGTAACAGGTTTCTCACAGCCTCCTATGTCCCCCAAGTACTTGACTTTACTGCTGTTCCAGGAGCCCAAGTACAAACAGCAGGGTTATCTGAAATTGGCCATTTCAAATTATTTTTTAAGATGACCTGCTGCACTTAATTGTTAAGCAAACCAACTTATATGCCCAGCAATTTTTAGAAATCAACCCCAATTCTTTTTATGCCAGGCAATTTAGATGGTATCCAACCACTAGAGAAGAAAGTGAAGAAAGGGACTATTGGTCTACAGATTTATTACTTCATACCCCCTTGTATGGATCAACGTAGCCCAGGGCTCGCTTTGAGGCCATCCAAAAATTGTTACATTTTTCAGATAATTCTCACTGACCCAATGACCCCAGTTTTGACAGACTGTATAAGATTCGTCCATTGATAAAATTTTTAAGCCAAAAATTCTCTTCCTTATACACCCCATAAAGAGAGATTGCAGTGGAGGAGTCCCTGGTGCATTTTAGGCATTTTAAAGCTTGGGCAATATTTGCCAGATATGGCATTAAAATGTGTGAGAAACAGGCTACACTCACACATTTCGTATTTATGAGGGAAGGGACAGTTAAATTCAACCCCCCGATTGTCCACCACCCTTAACAATACCAGGGAAGATGGTGTGGGACCTCCTGCTTCCAGTGTTTGACCAGGGGTACCATGTGTACACATAATTGGTACACAAGTGTGCCCTTGTTTCAGTTGCTGGCTGAGAAAAAAAACCCCACTGGTTTGAGGGTCAGTCTGCAAGAATCAGACTGGTTGGGGAGAGCAAGGCACTACACAGTGATGGGGTCCTCTTTTAAAATTTAGGGTCAACCATTCATGATGCCAGAAGCTCTTTTGTCCCTGTCTGCAGAAGAGCACGTCCACTAAGCATTTAGCATTCTAATAAATTTATGGGGGCAGTGGACATGTCTGACCAGATGCTCAAAGCGTGCAATGCCATGCGGAAATGTATGATATGGTACAAAAAGCTGGCAGTATATTTTATCCAAATAGCATTGTACAACTCCACTATCATCTTTAGGAGCACTGGTCACCAGGGAACATACCTGGAATACCAGGAAAAGATAAATAAATGTCTTCCCTTTGGTGACGATGCGGCAGAGGTAGGAGAAAGTTCTACCTCTGCTACTGCTGTCTGCAGAATTGTTCCTGGGCAGCACGTTCTTGGAATAGTGCCCCCCACTGCAAAAAAAAGTCACCTCCAGAAGAGATACTTTGACTTCTCCAAAAATGGCAAATGCAAAGACGCCACATATCAGTGCGACACGTGTCACACCCACCCTGGTCTTTATATAAAAAACTGCTTCCGCATTTATCACACATCTTGGGACTAATACATTTTTTAAATGTATTATTTTTTTTATTTGAATACTTTGAACCCCTAATCTCCTCCACCTCCATAATTCCCATTATACCTCCAAATGAATAACAAGTGAAAGACTAAGAATCCTTGCGGCATTCTATTATTTCCAGGACCTGCCATCCTTAGGATCTTTAAGAACAACCCCAGAGTCATTCATTATATATGCCTGTTCTATGGAAAGGTTCTTAATACTAATGGAAAAATCCTTTAAATCCCACTGGCTTAGGCTCTCTGTTCATTAATTATGGTTAATGTGACTCCAGCATGGAAAGTCTGACCTGTATTTCTTTGTAGGTCTATGTCTAGACTTGGATCCCGATATTGTGGCAGCTTTGGACGATGATTTTGATTTTGAAAACCCTGATAACCAGCTAGATGATGACTTCATATTACATGCAAATGATCCGACCACCATTGACAGGTATTGTTATCTATGTTTATAATGTTTCACATAAACTATATAATGATAGATTGGTGTTTGATCTGCGTTGTGTGGAATAGAAATAACTGAATTTTCAACTATAGAAATGAATATGGAGGAGATAACGAATGGGAAGATGTTGACACCGAGGAAGATGGAAGCGAAGAGGGCGACTTTGACTCAGATGGTCCTTTTTCAGAAGAAGGTGGTGAAGGAGGAGATGGTTCCATGAAAGAGTTTATGTTCATGCAAGAAGAGACAAAGAGTCGCTTCTCCCAGTATTCTATGTCTTCCTCTGTCATGCGAAGAAATGAGCAGCTTACATTACTGGATGAGCGCTTTGAAAAGGTACAAAATGCACTGGCTGCGTAATATGGCTTATGGTCTATAATGTGTTTCTCACACATTTGGTTTTCACTAATATACTGTCCTTTAGATTTTAATTTGTGCATTCAGGTGTCTGTGTTTCTTCACTGACAAGTATAGGACATAATACATCAAAAATCAATGGAGGAATTTACGCAAAAAAACCCAAAACGCATTGATAATCACGATTGGTGTGTGTCCTCTCTGTGGTTTATGAATAAGGTCTTATAATGTTGTTTTCACTGTTTAACAGTTTTACGAGCAATTTGACGATGATGAAATTGGTGCCTTAGATAACACAGAACTGGAAGGATTCATCCGTGTAGATAGCAACCGCCTTCAGGATGTTGTAGAAGACTACTTCAAGGAGAAGGCTAAAGAGTAAGTTAGATATATTGGGGCACATTTATCAAGCTGTCTGAAAGTCAGAATATTTCTAGTTGCCCATGGCATCCAATCACAGCTCCCCTTTTAAATATTCGTGAGCAATGGTAAAATGAAAGCTGAGCTGTGACTGGTTAAATCTGCCCCATTGTGTTTATATCAGATTGTCCATTTCACCAAATTACCATTACATGGATTTGTTCTATGTTATTTGTATAACCACATCCTTTCTACTGTGACCCGTAAAAAAATTTTCATCAGTTTTACTATAGGGTGTGTCGCTCATGGTTTATTACACCAATGTTATGTAGATGGCAGTGTAGAGTACAATAAAAAAATATGACCCAAGGTTTTCTTTGACTTAATGACTTTTTTTTAATGAGTGTTTCCCTTTGTCTTTTATACTTAGAGTAATAATGCAAGGTATGAGGAGCACCAGAATATTTGTAATAAGTGAAATACATTGTTGTTTCTGCAGATGTGTGAAACTGAACGCCCTGGAGCATGCACCTGAGTTGGGTTTAATCGAGGAAGATGAAGAGGCAGAGGAGGAGGAGGAAGAAATGCAGACTATTGTTATAGAAGAGCCCAAGGAAAAGTGGGACTGTGAATCTATCTTGAGTATGTATACACTTCTTTTATTTTTAGTCCTTTGTGCCAAACTGCAGCGGCAGTTGCATCTGTGGGTCGATTTTGACGCACTGATACAGTAAAAACAGGCACATTGATGTAACATTTACCGTTTTTTTTCTGGGCTTGGTAGACTCTTTAGTTGCAAGATTTCATATGGTAACTGTTTGTTTATTGTCCCCTAACAGGCACGTATTCAAATCTGTATAATCACCCTCAACTCATCAAGGATCCACCAAAGGTAACTTTTTTAAATTTATCATTATTATTAAAAACTTTACACCCATGGCTGTATGACGGGCAAGCATAAGTGCTTTACATAAAGAAATGTTTACATATGTGTTGTTAGGCAAAGACCATAATAGTATCTGTCAAAACTGGCATCCCACTGGGAGTCCTTCCTGAAAGAGGGCTTACAGCAAAGCAAGTAGAACGAATGGAAATGATTAATGGTGGAGACTTGCCCAAGGTGTCAACCCAGCCACGAAGCAAACACGAATCCACAGAGGAACGAAAATCAAGGAAACAAGCAATAAAGGAAGAACGCAAGGTCAGCACCTCATCCCTTATGTTTTAAGGATCTAACTGCACACAAACTTTGTAAACCACTTGTCTTTATTGGAAAATTATTGGCAGATAAATTAGCTTTTGTAGGATGTTGGTCATAGCTCTTGGTATCAGATTACATTTACTGTTAAATCTTTTCTTTGTCCTTGTTCAATACATTTAATATATTCTTTGAGTGGAAAACATAAAATAATCTTTGACACTCATCATAATTTTAAAGTTCTAATCTTAACAATAAAATACAGAGCGAGTGCAAAGCCAAATTGTCAGACAGTTACATTAGAGAACAGATACCAGGTGAAGCAGCACAAGTAACACAGAACATAGTATAAATGATGTTTTACATAAGCTTAGATGTAGATCAAGGCAGTGGACACCGGAAAAATGCTATCTGGGTTTAATCCTACTGACAGGAAAGCGGATGTCTGATCCACGATGACTAAAATTATTAAATTAGTGCTTTGTAATATTTCCCAAAGCAGAACCTTGTCATAACTGTATTTAGTATTTTTGTTAGGTTTTTTTGCAGTCTTTGCAGTTTTATTTGCTGTAGAGGTGGTAAACTCTATCTTTTCCCCTTTTTTTTATTTTTTTTTTTTGTATTCCCTCCAGGAACGAAGAGTGGAGAAGAAGGCCAATAAACAGGCCTTTAAAATGGAGAAGAGCAGACAGGAGAAGGAGCAACTGAATTTAAAGCGGAACCTTCAAGGACTCAAGTTATCATGAGATATTGAAAAGAAGTTTTATTGACAGACAAAAGCTCCACGTGCACATATAGGTAGTGTGCAGGACACTACAACATCAAGAAAATGCTATGCTCCAGCAATTTAGTGTGAAAATTTCATTCACCAGACGTTTGTTGCAGGACTTTATTGAAGAACAAACAGATATTACATTGCACACTGTGCAGATAACATGAATAGTATTTATCTATATGACCTCTGCTTTAGGATCTGGTACTAATAGTTATGGCTGAGATTGCAATATCCTATGTACTCGTCCTGCATTGTAAATAAGGAGGCCAGAATATATGGTCAATGTGTAGTTCTTAGACTCTGGAATTTATTAATACCTTGACCTATTAAATAATATTTTGGAAATCTAAACGTGTGTTTATCTATATGTATAGATATTATAATTTTTTTGCCGAAATATGTGTTTAGAAGTTTACTCCAACATGTTTATTTCATGAGTGGAGTAGGCTCTCTCTAATGACAAAAATGGTGCTCTCTTCAGGCATGTCACTCCTGCCATTCCATTATATATCCCTATCCTCTGTGCACGTTTTTTTTTTCTTGTAATTTCTTTACGACATGATCTAGGAATAAATAACAATGTACACTTAAAAAAAAACTATAAACACAAAACACTTGATTTTGCTCCCATTTCTCTTGAGCTAAATACAAAGATCCTGAGGCCCAATGTTGTGCCATTTATTCAAGATCACCACCTCATGTTGCAGCATGATAATGCCTAGCCCCATGTTGCTGTACACAATTCCTTGAAGCGGAAAACCTCAATTCTTAAATAACCTTGATACTTCCTGGATGTGTCACCTATTGAGCATGTTTGGATTGGGATAAGACTGTGCGTTCCAGTTCCTATCACTATATAGTAACATCACAGAGCCATTGAAACAGAAGCAATTTGTCCCAATTGCACATTGTTTCAACTCTAAACAATGCAAAATACCTGGTGTATGTTACCAGTCGTTTTAGATAAATGTATGGGGCTTATTTACAAAGGGTCCCACGGCCGCATTTCCGTTGGGTTTTCCAACGTTTTCTGGGGTCGCGCCAGGGGACAGGGATTTAGAAGGGGATTGTGTTGCACACGAACGGATTTTGGCACATCAGCGCCGGCTTTCATTCGACAGATATTGGTGGGCGGGCCATGGGACGATCCGGCTGATTCGGCACAACTTTAAAATTGTGTCGCAAGCCATGCACTTACATGCTTTTTTTTTTTTTTTTGTGTATGTATCCGGCTCATTAGCTTAAGCATATGGGTTACATACAGGTGATGCCCATTTTTACTGCCGCAAAAAAGGGAAATAATGATGTAAAAATCCACAAGGATGCAGAAGAAAATTTACATGCATTGTTAACAATTCACAGCGTTGCGTACACAGATTTAGACACATTTGTGAATGATCTTTGAATTTGGCTTGTGAAAAATGTGAGCAACAACAGAATTGTTTTTTATTTTAACTGCATGGAAAGTGAAGGGAATAAAATCTGTTTCCATTATTAGACCTATTTTTTTTTTTCTATGGAGCCACCTGTGTCCTAACCAAATACATATATGTAATTCCGTTGCTTACACAATGCCAGGGGTTGTGACAGATGCCATTTTTTAGCCCATAGATTCTTTACATGTTACTGATCCATAAGCTGTACCATTCTACTTTGCAGATAGGGCTCAGCACTGAAATAATAGAGGAAGGAAAGCAGAATGTTGAAGGACTGATGGTAGATATGAAGAACTTATATTATTACACAATATTGAAGAAAGTTATTTAAAATATGCTGTTTATCAGGAGGCGCTCAGGTATAAGTCAGGTGACTTATAGCCGTTTAAACTGTTAGCCGTATTTTAATTTATGCAGGTCTGCACTGTCAGTCCCACCCAAAAAGCTTGGAGAGCTGACGCCACCTCTCTCCAAGCTCTTCGGGTGGGAGCAGGCGGTACTATAATACGGCTAACGGCTAAAATACAGGTGACGTAAGATTGAGCTTATTGCATATTTTTAAAAACTCTTTAATATTGATGGTAGATGTTCTTTACATACATGGCCAAACTCTGGTTATTATTGGGTCATATGGAAATAATGATGGCAAAATATATGTGTAGTTTTATGATAATTGTGGAATGGAATTCATATATGGAACAAATTAATAATAAAATGGGCTGTATTATAAGCTATAAGAACCACACCATTATAATGGTCCACACACTAGTAACGGAAGCAAACTGTTGTGGGTTATTTTTATCTTTTTTCAGCACTAGATGGCAATGTGACACAAACATTGAGAATGTTAAAAAAAATTAGATCATAGGTTTAAGCTGTAAAGTTGCATTTAATGAGCCCTGGTTTCATACATTTACTGGACCATTAGTGTAGTAACAAACATTAACCTTTAATTGACAGATATTTAGGAGTATACTTAAAAGAATAGTTGTATGTCTGAAGTGGACCCATCCTTTCAGCAAACAACGTAAGCACATTAAAAAATATTTTCTGGGCATTATATGATTTCTAATCTGAAGTTATTAGCAGTTTCCTTCAGTAGGCTGAATCCCTAAACTTCAGTTGGAAAAGAGCTGGCAGATTGATACTAGCCGCCGTGATGTCTCCCATACAATACACACAGAAAATACTAGCTCCATAAGTGAATTTTATTAAGAAGCACAGTTTCATTTGAAAGCAGACCCACATTATGGAATATTATATGAAAAAAAGGGGACCATTTTATATACACAATTAATAAGCACTATATATTTCTTATTACTTGTGGGTGTTTTATATAGAAAATTAATTCAATAGGAGGGCAACCATAAATATTTAATTAAGGCGTCACAGTATAAAAATAAATCATATGGCTATAAATAAATCATTTGGTTAGCAAATTCTGCAGCAGTCGCTTACAAAGTGCTAAAGATCTGCCTTTCGAATGAGGATCAGATGCATCTGGGGATTGCCCTCAATTATTCCTGGAGTCAGCATTTTTTTGATTTGGGTGCAAATGTTTTTTTTCAATATTCCTCTGGTGAAAAATGGGTGCCGGACTGACGGTGATGAAAAAGTTTTGGGTGATACATATAGGTATACCCAAACTTGTTTCTAGAATCCAGTACATGTCAAAGAATATTAAATGCTGCCTCTAAGAAGAATAATTGTCCCACGGATAAAATGCCCTCATATGACTCTGCAAACTGAAAATTCCAAAAATATATGACTTGTGGAAGATGGGGAAATGCAAAAAACTGAAAAACAAAGCTGCAATGTCAGCAAGGAGGTGGTGGAGTCATATTTTGGGCCAGAATCATGGGGTGAGTGGGTAGGCCCCTTTACGGTTCCTAAACGTGTAAAAATTACCTTCCATGGTACAAAAAGAAGAATTGTGCCTTCCAGAGCAAAATCATCTCCATGCATGACCATGCATCTCATGCTGCATAGAATACCTCTGTGTAAGTGTCCACCATCTTCCCCTGACCTCAACCCTATAGAGAACCTTTGGAGTATCATCAAGCAAAAGATCTATGAGGGTGGGAGGCAGTTCACATCAAAACCGCAGCTCTTGGAGGTGATTCTGACATCATGCAAAGAAATTCAAGTATAGAATATCCAAAAACTCACAAGTTCAATTGATGCAAGAATTGTGAAGGTGATATCAAAGAAGGGTCCTATGTTAACACGTAACTTTTCCTGTTAGTATGTTTTGGATTAAAATATGTTTTGATTTCAGTGAATATGACTTCCTAATAATGCAAATTCAACAAATTACCATTTTCAGTCCTTTACAACCTATAAAATGTTTTGAAACTCTTTTGTGCATCATAATTTTGATAGGTTATCATTGGGAGGCTTGATCAATAAAAATCGAGGTACACTCTAACGGGTGATGACTTTTATTATACTGACTGTCATTTGCATCAACCATTTTCAGAAAATCTGAGATAAATATTATTAGCTTAATAATTTGGAACATGGTGAGAATAAGCGTCCTTTAAATTTATTGTTGCCATGAGGACAAAAACTTTGCTTGACCAACCTCCAGTCTAAAATGCAACCTTGCAGGATGTTGGCAGAGGAAGTATATGCTCTCTTTAGGATGAAATATGATTTCTTTTCCATAGGATCTCTAAGCAAAGATGTCTCCTCTAAAGGAAAAAAACATTTCCTAGATAAGCGGGCTACCATAGATCTACTTGGTTATTGTATCATAATGGTGATAAAAAGCCTATTCTTACCATACATTTATCCCTTAAAGGAATACTATCATCAGGAATCTACTTACCTGTGCAGTTGCTAAGCCAAACCTCTGACTCTTCAATGTCCCTAACTCCGATTCCGAATCTGAAATACATGGGGCATGTTAAAAGAAGACCTACCATCAGGAATCTACCCATTAAGGTAGATCTGATAGGATGTTAGTAAAAACCTACTAAGCCCTAAATTACCTTTTGCTAATTCTATAACACTTTCTAACCTGAACTACACCTTCTCTAATTAATATGCTAATTTTTAGCAGAGGCTACTGGGTGTGGAGTCACCTTTGCTCCCACAGCCTAGGGAGGCTTCTCTACACCCCAGTTGCCTCTGCCAAAAATTAGCATATTCTTTAGAGAAAGTGTAGTTCAGGTTCAAGTGATAGAATTATCAAAAGGTAATTTAGGGCTTAGGATGTTAGTGAAAACCTTAATAGTTAGATTTCTAGTTTTTTTTAGGGAAGTTGAAGAGTCGGTGGTTTGACTTACCAACTCCACAGCCCTACTCACTGCGCACATAGTGCTAGAGTGATCAGTAGGACATAACAAAGCAATACGTTGGAAGAAACTGGTTTATCTTTAAAGGAAATCTACCACCAGGATGAAATATTGTGAACCAAGCACACTGACATACTGGTGTGTGCCCCCTATGGCAGGATCCACTTTGTTTTTGACTCCTTATGCTCATGTTCTTGCAAAAAAAAGCTTTAAAAATGATGCAAGCAAGTTTGAGGGGCTCCGGGCTCCATAGCTATTAATTGATCCTGGAGCCCCTCAGGTTCATTTCAATAATTTTAAAGCTTTTTCTATGAAAACAAAGGCATAAGAAGTTAAAAGAAGTGGATTCTGCCAGAGGGGGAATACACCAGTATGTCAGTGTGCTTGGTTTACAATCCTTCATCGTGGTGGTACTTGTCCTTTAAAAGATAAAATCAAAGATTCTGAAAAAAATTATTATTCATTCAGAATTCTACAGATTTGTGTAAAAACAGTTTTTTCTTTTGAGGGTAATATTTAATTTTTACTGATACTTTTACTGATGTTTTTACTGATGCCATTTTGCAATAATACAAGTATGATCAGAGTAAACCCTTGATAAACCACTGAAGACAGTTTCCCTGTTTAATAAAATGTGCACTATTTCCCCCACTATAAATATCACCTCTATCTTGCTCTGTTTATATTTAACATGATGTATATATAAGCTCCTTTAAATACTCACAATGGGTGAAGTCATATGTAACCAACACTTGCTTTGTTTCAGCCGCTCTGCCCTAAAGTCAATCATAATAAGAGGTCAAGTTGACAAAGAAAATAAGTTGCCTGAATTGTGTGAGAGAATAATATATGCCTTTCTCCTTGCCAACCCTGTCGTTTTTATGTGTTTAAATGATTTCTGCCCTTAAGTTATAATTGCATCAGCCTTATTTGTCAGTGCAATGTTCATACTTCTTATTTTCATCAAATCCCAGGCATAGACTAAACTAGATATCAGTGAGAGAGAAACAAATCATTGCATGAACACTACTGAAGGTTCTTTCAAAATTGGTGGAAAAATATGTATACTTCTTTCAAATCCCTTTTTAAGATCTGTAATCCCTATATACTGCTTCTCATTAGCAAAACTTTAGACTCTAGAAGGTACCTCCATTCCTGTAGGAGGAGATATGTTCTATAAATAATTATTGATTATGATGGGACCTTCTGTCCGCTTTTGTCCAGCAGCTTTAGGAAGTATTTCTGCTACCAATGTAAGGCCCAGTTCACACCTATGTTGGCGATTTACGTGATTAAAGGGGTATTCTGGGAATATGAACCTCTGATACAAACCCCCAAAATGCTATTAATAAATGTATACAACAAAATTAGAGGTCACTAATCCCAAATAGAGCTTAAATAGTTTGCTTTTATGATTCCCCAAATTTTATGGCTTTCTAAAGAAGGCAGAGCTCCAACTCTCTAACTCCAACTCCCATGATCCCTCAGTTCTCAGTAACATCTCCCACCTTTTAGGCTTTAATGCCAGTGAAGATCTAACAGACGGTCCTGCTCTGTTATCACAGTAATGATGGTTATAACTGCCATCACTGCACATTACCCCACTGAGATGATGTCTTACCACAAAACTTGCCATAGTGGATGCACTGCCTAAGGCAGTGGAAGCAACTGACTACAGCCTAAGGCTGAATCTGTATGAATCCGTACAGGGCTGGCGCCAGCACAAGGCATACCTGCACAAATGTTTGGGTCACGGCCGGATCATAGGGAGGGCTCCCGGGGCTCGAGCCCCAGGGCCCCCACCACTTCGCTGTTAAAAGGGCCCCCACCAAATTGGGGCGATTCGGGCGGTCGCAATAAGTTCCCTTGCTCTGCTATAGACGATCAAATGTAAATAAAGATGGTGGCACCCTGCCGCTCGGTGATGTCGCAGAGTGGGACGTCACCGCGTGTGATGTCACCACGACGCGACTCACGGCGTGGCCTGCAGCAGGGCGCCGCCATCTTTGTTTACATCCAATCGACACCGTGAGGGAGGATAAGGACGGCGCGCATCGTGGGAACAATGGAAGGTGGGAACATATTCAGTATATTATCTAGGTCTGTATATAGTTATTATTGGAGGATTGTATATATTTATTATGTGTGTTTGGGGGATGTATATAGCAATAATAGCAATCTGCATATAGTTATTATAGAGGGAGGTGTATATAGTTGTTAGAGGGGGGTGTATATAGTTGTTATAGGGGGGTGTATATAGTTGTTATAGGGGGACTGTATAAAGTTGTTATAGGGGACTATATAGTTGTTGTGGGGGACTGTATACAGTTATTATAGGGGGGGTGTATATAGTTCTTATATGGGGACTGTATCTAGTTATTATAGAGGGACTGTATATCATTATTATATGGGGGACTGTATATAGTTATTATAAGGGGACTGTATATAATTATAGGGGGTCTCTATATAGTTATTATAGGGGTGTATATAGTTATTATAGGGGGCTGTATGTAGGTATTATAGGGGGGACCGTATGTAGTTGTCATATAGATGTATATAGTGATTGATCTGGAGCTGTATATAGTTATTGCTGGGGAGCTGTATATTGTGATTGCTGGAGGAGCTGTATATTGTGATTACTAGGGGAGCTGTATATAGTGAATACTGGGAGCTGTATATAGTGATTGCTGGGAGAGCTGTATACAGTGATTGCTGGGGGAGCTGTATACAGTGATTGCTGGGGGAGCTGTATACAGTGATTACTGGGGGAGCAGTATATAGTGATTACTGGGAGAGCTATATACAGTGATTTCCGGGAGAGCTGTATATAGTGATTGCCTGGGGAGCTGTATACAGTGATTACTGGGGGAGCTGTATATAGTGATTGCTGGGGGGAGCTGTATATAGTGATTGCTGGAGGAGCTGTATACAGTGATTGCTGGGGGAGCTGTATACAGTGATTGCTGGGGGAGCTGTATATAGTGATTGCTGGAGGAGCTGTATACAGTGATTGCTGGGGGAGCTGTATACAGTGATTGCTGGGGGAGCTGTATACAGTGATTGCTGGGGAGCGGTTTATAGTGATTGCTGGGGAGGTGTTTACAGTGATTTCTGGGGGGAGCTGTATATAGTGATTGCTGGAGGAGCTGTTTACAGTGATTGCTGGGGAGTAGTTTATAGTGATTGCTGGGGGAGCTGTATACAGTGATTGCTGGGGGAGCTGTATATAGTGATTGCTGGGGCGGCTGTATACAGTGATTGCTGGGGGAACTGTATACAGTGATTGCTGGGGGAGCTGTATATAGTGATTGCTGGGAGAGCTGTATACAGTGATTGCCGGGGGAGCTGTATATAGTGATTGCCTGGGGAGCTGTATACAGTGATTGCTGGGGAAGCTGTATATAGTGATTGCTGGGGGGAGCTGTATATAGTGATTGCTGGAATAACTGTATACAGTGATTGCTGGAGGAGCTGTATACAGTGATTGCTGGGGGAGCTGTATACAGTGATTGCTGGGGGAGCTGTATATAGTGACTGCTGGGGGGAGCTGTATATAGTGATTGCTGTAAGGAGCTGTATACAGTGATTGCTGGGGGAGCTGTATACAGTGATTGCTGGGGGAGCTGTATATAGTGATTACTGGGGGAGCTGTATATAGTGATTGCTGGGGGAGCTGTATATAATGATTGCTGGAGGAGCTGTATACAGTGATTGCTGGAGGAGCTGTATACAGTGATTGCTGGGGGAGCTGTATATAGTGATTACTGGGGGAGCTGTATATAGTGATTACTGGGGGAGCTGTATATAGTGATTGCTGGGGGGAGCTGTATATAGTGATTGCTGGAATAACTGTATACAGTGATTGCTGGAGGAGCTGTATACAGTGATTGCTGGGGGAGCTGTATACAGTGATTGCTGGGGGAGCTGTATATAGTGACTGCTGGGGGGAGCTGTATAAAGTGATTGCTGGAGGAGCTGTATACAGTGATTGCTGGGGGAGCTGTATACAGTGATTGCTGGGGGAGCTGTATACAGTGATTGCTGGGGGAGCTGTATATAGTGATTGCTGGGGGAGCTGTATATAATGATTGCTGGAGGAGCTGTATACAGTGATTGCTGGAGGAGCTGTATACAGTAATTGCTGGGGGAGTTGTATACAGTGATTGCTGGGGGAGCTCTATACAGTGATTGCTGGGGAGCGGTTTATAGTGATTGCTGGGGGAGGTGTATACAGTGATTGCTGGGGGAGCTGTATACAGTGAATGCTGGGGGGGGGGAGCTGTATATAGTGATTGCTGGAGGAGCTGTATACAGTGATTGCTGGGGGAGCTGTATACAGTGATTGCTGGGGAGTGGTTTATAGTGATTGCTGGGGGAGCTGTATACAGTGATTGCTGGGGGAGCTGTATATAGTGATTGCTGGGGTCGCTGTATACGTCGATTGCTGGGGGAACTGTATACAGTGATTGCTGGGGGAGCTGTATATAGTGATTGCTGGGAGAGCTGTATACAGTCATTGCTGGGGGAGCTGTATATAGTGATTGCCTGGGGAGCTGTATACAGTGATTGCCGGGGGAGCTGTATACAGTGATTGCTGGAATAGCTGTATACAGTGATTGCTGGAGAAGCTGTGTACAGTAATTGCTGGGGGAGCTGTATATAGTGATTGCTGGGGGGAGCTGTATAAAGTGATTGCTGAAGGAGCTGTATACAGTGATTGCTGGGGGAGCTGTATACAGTGATTGCTAGGGGAGCTGTATATAGTGATTGCTGGGGGAGCTGTATATAGTGATTTCTGGGGGGAGCTGTATATAGTGATTGCTGGAGGAGCTGTATACAGTGATTGCTGGGGGAGCTGTATACAGTGAATGCTGGGGGAGCTGTATATAGTGATTACTGGGGGAGCTGTATATAGTGATTGCTGGAGGAGCTGTATATAATGATTACTGGGGGAACTGTATATAGTGATTGCTGGAGAGCTGTATACAGTGATTGCTGGGGGAGCTGTATATAGTGATTGTCTGGGGAGCTGTATATAGTGATTGCTGGGGGGAGCTGTATACAGTGATTGCTGGGGGAGCTGTATATAGTGTTTGCTGGGGGAGCTGTATATTGTGATTGCTGGAATAGCTGTATACAGTGATTGCTGGAGGAGCTGTATACAGTGATTGCTGGGGGAGCTGTATATAGTGACTGCTGGGGGGAGCTGTATATAGTGATTGCTGGAGGAGCTGTATACAGTGATTGCTGGGGGAGCTGTATACAGTGATTGCTGGGGGAGCTGTATACAGTGATTGCTGGGGGGAGCTGTATATAGTGATTACTGAAGGAGCTGTATACAGTGATTGCTGGGGGAGCTGTATATAGTGATTGCTGGGGGGAGCTGTATATGATGATTGCTGGAGGAGCTGTATACAGTGATTGCTGGAGGAGCTGTATACAGTGATTGCTGGGGGAGCTGTATATAGAGATTACTGGGGGAGCTGTATATAGTGATTGCTGGGGGAGCAGTATAAAGTGATTGCTGGAGGAGCTGTATACAATGATTGCTGGGGGAGCTGTATACAGAGATTGCTGAGGGAGCTGTATGCAGTGATTGCTGGGGGAGCTGTACATAGTGATTGCTGGGGGGGCTGTATATAATGATTGCTGGAGGAGCTGTATACAGTGATTGCTGGAGGAGCTGTATACAGTGATTACTGGGGGAGCTGTATATAGTTATTACTGGGGGAGCTGTATATAGTGATTGCTGGAGGAGCTGTATACAGTGATTGCTGGGGGAGCTGTATACAGTGATTGTTGGGGAGCGGTTTATAGTGATTGCTGGGGGAGGTGTATACAGTGATTGCTGGGGGAGCTGTATACAGTGATTGCTGGGGGAGCTGTATATAGTGATTGCTGGGGGAGCTGTATATAATGATTGCTGGAGGAGCTGTATACAGTGATTGCTGGAGGAGCTGTATACAGTGATTGCTGGGGGAGCTGTATATAGTGATTACTGTGGGAGCTGTATATAGTGATTGCTGGAGGAGCTGTATACAGTGATTGCTGGGGGAGCTCTATACAGTGATTGCTGGGGAGCGGTTTATGGTGATTGCTGGAGGAGCTGTATACAGTGATTGCTGGGGGAGCTGTATACCGTGAATGCTGGGGGGGGGGGGGAGCTGTATACAGTGATTGCTGGAGGAGCTGTATACAGTGATTGCTGGGGGAGTTGTATACAGTGATTGCTGGAGAGTGGTTTATAGTGATTGCTGGGGGAGCTGTATACAGTGATTGCTGGGGGAGCTGTATATAGTGATTGCCTGGGGAGCTGTATACAGTGATTGCTGGGGGAGCTGTATATAGTGATTGCTGGGGGAGCTGTATATAGTGATTGCTGGGCAGCTGTATACAGTGATTGCTGGGGGAGCTTTATACAGTGATTGCTCGGGGAGCTGTATATAGTGATTGCTGGGGGAGCTGTATATAGTGATTGCTGGGGGAGCTGTATATAGTGATTGCTGGGGGAGCTGTATATAGTGATTGCTGGGGGAGCTGTATACAGTAATTGCTGGGAGAGCTGTATATAGTGATTGCTGGGAGAGCTGTATACAGTGATTGCCGGGGGAGCTGTATATAGTGATTGCCTGGGGAGCTGTATACTGTGATTGCCGGGGGAGCTGTATATAGTGATTGCTGGAATAGCTGTATACAGTGATTGCTGGAGGAGCTGTATACAGTGATTGCTGGGGGAGCTGTATATAGTGACTGCTGGGGGGAGCTGTATAAAGTGATTGCTGGAGGAGCTGTATACAGTGATTGCTGGGGGAGCTGTATACAGTGATTGCTGGGGGAGCTGTATATAGTGATTGCTGGGGGAGCTGTATATAGTTATTGCTGGAGGAGCTGTATACAGTGATTGCTGGAGGAGCTGTATACAGTGATTGCTGGGGGAGCTGTATATAGTGATTGCTGGGGGAACTGTATATAGTGATTGCTGGGGGAGCTGTATATAGTGATTACTGGGGGAGCTGTATATAGTGATTGCTGGGGGATCAGTATATAGTGATTGCTGGGGGAGCTGTATATAATGATTACTGGGGGAACTGTATATAGTGAATGCTGGGGGGAGCTGTATATAGTGATTGGTGGAGGAGCTGCATACAGTGATTGCTGGGCGAGCTGTATACAGTGATTGCTGGGGGAGCTGTATATAGTGATTGCCTGGGGAGCTGTATACAGTGATTGCTGGGGGAGCTGTATATAATGATTGCTGGAGGAGCTGTATACAGTGATTGCTGGGGGAGCTGTATATAGTGATTGCTGGGGGAGCTGTATATAGTGATTGCTGGGCAGCTGTATACAGTGATTGCTGGGGGAGCTGTATACAGTGATTGCTCGGGGAGCTGTATATAGTGATTGCTGGGGGAGCTGTATATAGTGATTGCCGGGGGAGCTGTATATAGTGATTGCTGGAATAGCTGTATACAGTGATTGCTGGAGGAGCTGTATACAGTGATTGCTGGAATAGCTGTATACAGTGATTGCTGGAGGAGTTGTATACAGTGATTGCTGGAGAGTGGTTTATAGTGATTGCTGGGGGAGCTGTATACAGTGATTGCTGGGGGAGCTGTATATAGTGATTGCCTGGGGAGCTGTATACAGTGATTGCTGGGGGAGCTGTATATAGTGATTGCTGGGGGAGCTGTATATAGTGATTGCTGGGCAGCTGTATACAGTGATTGCTGGGGGAGCTGTATACAGTGATTGCTCGGGGAGCTGTATATAGTGATTGCTGGGGGAGCTGTATACAGTTATTACTGGGGGAGCTGTATATAATGATTGCTGGGGGAGCTGTATATAGTGATTGCTGGGGGAGCTGTATATAGTGATTGCTGGGGGAGCTGTATATAGTGATTGCTGGGGGAGCTGTATACAGTAATTGCTGGGGGAGCTGTATATAGTGATTGCTGGGAGAGCTGTATACAGTGATTGCCGGGGGAGCTGTATATAGTGATTGCCTGGGGAGCTGTATACAGTGATTGCCGGGGGAGCTGTATATAGTGATTGCTGGAATAGCTGTATACAGTGATTGCTGGAGGAGCTGTATACAGTGATTGCTGGGGGAGCTGTATATAGTGACTGCTGGGGGGAGCTGTATAAAGTGATTGCTGGAGGAGCTGTATACAGTGATTGCTGGGGGAGCTGTATATAGTGATTGCTGGGGGAGCTGTATATAGTTATTGCTGGAGGAGCTGTATACAGTGATTGCTGGAGGAGCTGTACACAGTGATTGCTGGGGGAGCTGTATATAGTGATTACTGGGGGAGCTGTATATAGTGATTGCTGGGGGATCAGTATATAGTGATTGCTGGGGGAGCTGTATATAATGATTACTGGGGGAACTGTATATAGTGATTGCTGGGGAGCTGTATACAGTGAATGCTGGGGGGAGCTGTATATACTGATTGGTGGAGGAGCTGCATACAGTGATTGCTGGGGGAGCTGTATACAGTGATTGCTGGGGGAGCTGTATATAGTGATTGCCTGGGGAGCTGTATACAGTGATTGCTGGGGGAGCTGTATATAATGATTGCTGGAGGAGCTGTATACAGTGATTGCTGGGGGAGCTGTATATAGTGATTGCTGGGGGAGCTGTATATAGTGATTGCTGGGCAGCTGTATACAGTGATTGCTGGGGGAGCTGTATACAGTGATTGCTCGGGGAGCTGTATATAGTGATTGCTGGGGGAGCTGTATATAGTGATTGCCGGGGGAGCTGTATATAGTGATTGCTGGAATAGCTGTATACAGTGATTGCTGGAGGAGCTGTATACAGTAATTGCTGGGGGAGCTGTATATAGTGACTGCTGGGGGGAGCTGTATAAAGTGATTGCCGGAGGAGCTGTATACAGTGATTGCTGGGGGAGCTGTATACAGTGATTGCTGGGGGAGCTGTATATAGTGATTGCTGGGGGAGCTGTATATAGTGATTGCTGGAGGAGCTGTATACAGTGATTGCTGGAGGAGCTGTATACAGTGATTGCTGGGGGAGCTGTATATAGTGATTACTGGGGGAGCTGTATATAGTGATTGCTGGGGGATCAGTATATAGTGATTGCTGGGGGAGCTGTATATAATGATTACTGGGGGAACTGTATATAGTGATTGCTGGGGAGCTGTATACAGTGAATGCTGGGGGGAGCTGTATATAGTGATTGGTGGAGGAGCTGCATACAGTGATTGCTGGGGGAGCTGTATACAGTGATTGCTGGGGGAGCTGTATATAGTGATTGCTGGTGGAGCAGTATATAGTGATTGCCTGGGGAGCTGTATACAGTGATTGCTGGGGGAGCTGTATATAGTGATTGCTGGGGGAGCTGTATATAGTGATTGCTGGGCAGCTGTATACAGTGATTGCTGGGCAGCTGTATACAGTGATTGCTGGGGGAGCTGTATACAGTGATTGCTCGGGGAGCTGTATATAGTGATTGCTGGGGGAGCTGTATACAGTGATTACTGGGGGAGCTGTATATAGTGATTGCTGGGGGAGCTGTATATAGTGATTGCTGGGGGAGCTGTATATAGTGATTGCTGGGGGAGCTGTATATAGTGATTGCTGGGGGAGCTTTATACAGTAATTGCTGGGGGAGCTTTATATAGTGATTGCTGGGAGAGCTGTATACAGTGATTGCCGGGGGAGCTGTATATAGTGATTGCCTGGGGAGCTGTATACAGTGATTGCCGGGGGAGCTGTATATAGTGATTGCTGGAATAGCTGTATACAGTGATTGCTGGAGGAGCTGTATACAGTGATTGCTGGGGGAGCTGTATATAGTGACTGCTGGGGGAAGCTGTATAAAGTGATTGCTGGAGGAGCTGTATACAGTGATTGCTGGGGGAGCTGTATACAGTGATTGCTGGGGGAGCTGTATATAGTGATTGCTGGGGGAGCTGTATATAGTGATTGCTGGAGGAGCTGTATACAGGGATTGCTGGAGGAGCTGTATACAGTGATTGCTGGGGGAGCTGTATATAGTGATTACTGGGGGAGCTGTATATAGTGATTGCTGGGGGATCAGTATATAGTGATTGCTGGGGGAGCTGTATATAATGATTACTGGGGGAACTGTATATAGTGATTGCTGGGGAGCTGTATACAGTGAATGCTGGGGGGAGCTGTATATAGTGATTGCTGGAGGAGCTGTATATAGTGATTGCTGGTGGAGCTGTATATAGTGATTGCTGGCGGAGCTGTATATAGTGGTTGCTGGGGGAGCTGTATACAGTGATTGCTGGGGAGCTGTATACAGTGAATGCTGGGGGGAGCTGTATATAGTGATTGCTGGAGGAAATGTATACAGTGATTGCTGGGGGAGCTGTATACAGTGATTGCTGGGGAGTGGTTTATAGTGATTGCTGGGGGAGCTGTATACAGTGATTGCTGGGGGAGCTGTATACAGTGATTGCTGGGGCGGCTGTATACAGTCTTTGCTGGGGGAACTGTATACAGTGATTGCTGGGGAGCTGTATTTAGTGATTGCCTGGGGAGCTGTATACAGTGATTGCTGGGGGAGCTGTATACAGTGATTACTGGGGGAGCTGTATATAGTGATTGCTGGGGGGAGCTGTATACAGTGATTGCTGGGGGAGCTGTATATAGTGATTGCTGGGGGGAGCTGTATACAGTGATTGCTGGGGGAGCTGTATATAGTGATTGCTGGGGGAGCTGTATATTGTGATTGCTGGAATAGCTGTATACAGTGATTGCTGGAGGAGCTGTATATAGTGATTGCTGGGGGAGCTGTATATAGTGATTGCTGGGAGAGCTATATATAGTGATTGCTCGGGGAGCTGTATATAGTGATTGCTGGGGGAGCTGTATATAGTGACTGCTGGGGGGAGCTGTATAAAGTGATTGCTGGAGGAGCTGTATACAGTGATTGCTGGAGGAGCTGTATACAGTGATTGCTGGGGGAGCTGTATATAGTGATTTCTGGGGGAGCTGTATATATTGATTGCTGGGGGAGCTGTATATAGTGATTGCTGGGGGAGCTGTATATAGTGATTACTGGGGGAGCTGTATATAGTGATTGCTGGGGGAGCAGTATATAGTGATTGCTGGGGGGCGGTATATAGCCATTGTTGTTCCCCATGTACTACATTCAATGGGGGCCTCCACCATATTTTGAGCTCAGGGGCCCCCACCAAGCTTAATGCGGCCCTGGTTTGGGTCTCAAACTTCCGTGGGTGCCCACAAACCTGATTATCAATATTTAACCCCTTAGCGCTCTGCGCCGTAGCTGTACTGCGCTGAGTCCCGCGATTAGCGCTCAGCGCAGTACAGCTACCGCGCAGAGCCGATGCCGGTTCAGCGCTGTATAGCAGCCGAACCGGCATCGTTAGCCGCGGGATTTCAGCGGTAATTTACCGCTGACATCCCCGGCTAACACCTGCGGTCGGAGTGGGCTCCGATCGCGGGTGTTTAACCCGTTAAATGCCGCGGTCAACGCGACCGCGGCATTTAACCTGCCTTCTGGGGGTCTTTACCCCACGATCGCCCCCCCCACACCGTTTTCGGGGGGGGCGATCGCTGTTTTGGCTCCTCTGGGGTCCGATCGGGACCCCAGAAAAGCCTGGAGGGTTTACCTTTAAGATGGCGTCTGTGACGTCATCTTAAAGGCAAAGTGTCAGCCTATGCATCTGCATAGGCTGGCACTGATAATACCCTGCAATACATTAGTATTGCAGAGTATTATCAAGAACAAGCAATCAGATGATTGCTTGTTCATATCCCATGGTGGATCATGTAAAAAATGTACAAAATAATGTTTTTCAATAAAAAATTACTTTATAAATCACTAAAAATGCCCATAAGCCCCAAAACATATAAAGAGACATATAACGCTCAAAAAAGTCTAAATCACAAACCCCACATATATAGTATCACCGCGTCCGTAACAATCCAAAGAATAAAACTAAATAACTATTGAACCCATATGATGAACGCCGTAAAAAAAAAACCGCCAAAAACCCGCCAAAAATTATGATTTTTACCTATTATATCCCACTAAAAATGCAATAAAAAGTGACCAACAAAACATATGTACTCCAGAATGATATTGTTGTAAAGAACAACATGTCCCGCAAAAAACAAGCCATCAACCAGCTCTGTAGCCAAAAACGTAACAATGTTATGCCACTTGGAAGACGGCGATGCAAAAATGATAGATTTTTCCCCACATTAGGGTTTTATTTGGCAAATTTAGTAAAACATAAGAAAAAATATTCATGTCTGGTATCCCCGTAATCGTATCGACCCATAGAATAAAGATAACAGGATTATTAGGCTATACGGTGAACACGAAAAAAAAAAAAGTAAAAAATCCAGTACAGAATTGATGCTTTTCTACTCATGACCTCAAAAAAAGTTGATAGGTGATACCAGCCCCAAAATGGTAACACTGGAAAAAGCATCTCGTCCCGCAAAAAAAAATGCCATCACATGACCCCAATAACGGAAAAGCGAAAATTTTATAGCCTTCAAAAGGGGGCAACCAGAAAACTAAAATCCTGGCAGCTGCAGGGTGCTCCTTCCCTTCTGTGCCTCGCTGTGCCCCCATAACACAAGTAATGTCCACGTGTGGGGGGTCGCTGCACTCAGGAGAAATTGTAGAACAAATTTTATGGTGAGTTTTCTCTTTTTATCTTTTGGAAATGTGTAAATTTTAGGGCTAAATGAACGTATAACCGACAAAATTTGACCATTCTAAGATCTCAAGGGGTTAACAATCTTTGTAAATGCTGTTTCTGATAGCTTGAGGGGTGCAGATTTGAAAATGGGTTGGTTATATAGGGGGTTTTGTTGCTAAATATGTAAAATTTGATTTCAAACAGTATTTATCCCCAAAATAGTCAATTCCGAAAATACGGAAAATCGCTATTCGATTTGTAGGCCGCGTGACGTCAAAATAAATTATCCAAACATTTCAAAAATTATGAAAATGTAAAGTAGACAAATGGGAAATGTTATTCTGCAAGTTATTTAGGTGGTAAATTTATCTGCCTGAAAACGCAGTGATTTTGAATTTCGAAAATGGCAAATTTTTCTAAAAATTCATCATTTTTTTCTTTTTTTTGTAAATAAACGCAAAACTTATCATCCAAAATTTACCGCTAAAATGAAGTACAACATGTGGGGAAAAAACAATCTCAGAATCGCTTTGATAAGTAACAGTGTTCAAAAGTTATTACCACAGGAAGAGACACTGGTCAAATTTCAAAAAAAAGTTGCGAGCCTTAACCTGCAAACAGGCTGCGTTAATGTAAGCAAGTTGGGCTGTAAATCATGAAAATATGATGGGGTTGTGTGTAATATAACTTATAAAGGAGCTGTATATAATGGAACCATGTGGGGGCTGCATCTAATATAATCATGTGGGGATTATAAACTATGGAAATTTTAGGGAACAAGGGACTGTTTTAGTTTCTTTATTTTTAATGCCAAAAAGTGAGTTCACTGCAATGTAGCCCACTGAGGCTCTGTCACCCAGGGGCCTACTGAAGTCTGCAGCTGGCCCTGAACCCATATAAACGTGATGATTCTCATCCATATGTGCAACTATGTCACTGTATCCATACCATATCCTTAAAAAATATGGTGGTCTGGGAAATCATGGATGGCTGTCAATGCCCTGGCAAAAATCCACACAACCGCCCGCTGCACATCGTAAGTGGAATTACGGGATTCACAAGAACGCCGCAGAGTGAGCGACACATGGAGAACCTGAAGACATTACCTGCCTACTTCATTGTCCATTGGGTATAAGGTACTGTTTTTTCCTTGGAAGTGCCAGTATATCGTTATTGAATATTGAAAGACGTGGATGCAGAGGGAAAAACTCCTTTAGACATTGCTAATTACATATTAGCATGTATCTTTTAATGAACCATATGAATATGAATTATGCTTATTTCTGGAATAAACCTTTAATATTTTTTAACAATGATTTTAATGATTTTGTAGTTTTATAAGGTTTTTATTAGATTTTAAAAAATTAAATCCTTCTGAACAAAAAAAAATGTCTGTTTTGCCATACTCTGATTCCAATAACTACAACTTTTTGATCACTTTTTATCAAAAATTCGTGTTGCAAAATGACAAAAAATTTATATTTTTTATTACGGGGCTCACTGCTGGAAACAATTATTTTTAGATTTAGAATTTTGGAATGTGGCCATACCTAACATGTTTGTTTATTTATTATTATTTGCGTTCAAAGGAAAAGCAGTGATTTGAACTTTTAGTTTTTTAATTTAAAAAAAAAAACTATTTTACTATATATCAAGGCCCTCTAGGGGCATGTGTAAAATCAGTGGGTCTGTGAAAGGACATCATAGCATAGCAACCATTCAGCACCTTCTGATGAGGTTATGGGGGAAGGTGCTGACTGGATCCAAGATAGCGGAGCCCATGCGCCGCCATCATTTAAGTGACACTTAATGCAGATGACTCCCATTGTGTATGGAGCAGCATGGTGATAAACAATGAGAATTGAGTGCAGAATTATGAACTCATGAGCTTTTTCCAGCTACAACTGTTCTGTGCAGATTAGCCTTCAAAAAAATTTAGGTTCCTTACTCCATAACACTCCACAGCATGACTTGCTGCATGATTATTTATATATTGCCAAGCAACAGGCACAACATTATTGCCGAGTTTTCATCACGTGATTGGTCATATGACTTCAAACCTGTTGCCGGACAACAAGAAGCCAGACGTAGGAACGGAATATGGCATTACATCGTAAAGAGATAAGGACATTATACGATGGACTTTGTCATTTGATGGTAATTACTGATGACTTAGGATACTGTGTAATTTTCACCTTTGGGCTGCCGGTAATTTCACATGCATAAATGCAGTTGCTGATAGGCCATTCACCTTTTTATGGGCATGAATGGAAATGACCCGTTGTTAGAGGGAGGGAGTGGTGAATACACCTATATAAGAAAATGTATTTCTTTGCATTTTAGCCACGACTAAGGACAGGTAGTCTGTCCGAAACGCGTAGGCAATTGTCATCTTTCTGAGTGGAATTTTTGTATTGCTATATATGCTTTAAATAAAGAAGAAATCATCAGAGTCAGGATCTTAGCCAGTACTACAGCACCTGCTTCTGTAGCTAGTAGTCACAGTGCCTGCTACCAGTAGTTAAATCACAGCACCTACCCCCGAGCAGCCAGTAGTCAGTGTGCCTGTCCCCTTTAGCCAGTAGTCAGTGTACTAGTCCCCATTAGCCAGTAGTCAGTCTGTCAATTCCCATTAGCCAATAGACAGAGTGCCTGCCCCCATTAGCCAGTAATCACAGTGCTTGCCCCTAGTAGCCAAAAGTTCATAAAGCCTCAGAAGGAATAACAGAGGATTGGTAAAAACACAAAATTGTCATATTATAGGAAATGTGTTAGTACTATGGTGTCATAAATGATCAGATGGCTGGAACGATGGTTTGCACAACAGATGATCAATGGAAGGGAGTGCATCCTAATTGTGAAAGACAATATAATGGATAAAAAGGCAAATCAGATAATGAATGAAAGCCTAAATGTGAAAATATAATTGTCTCTTCCAATAAACATGAAGCTTCACTAATTGACTACAAGTTCTAGCTACAAAGTGTGTGGAGTTCAGCACGTAGCCCTTCTCCCAGCCCTGCAAACCTCATTAATTATTTTCATTAGGATGTGTTTTTGACAAAGGTCTAGTACAAGTCCTGTATTATAATTCTCACCTATCTACTGAACAAAATGGCACTTCAAAGAACCCTCTAACAAAGTTCTATACTGTATGTAGCAGATCTGGCCAAATTTCTGGAGTTAGGTTAGTAAATATTACAGGCGCCTTTTATTTCACATGGAAAGAAATGTGGCTATGCACCGCACAGATACATAGGCATTTTCGGGTCATGTTATATGTTGTCACCTTACTTGTCATCAAAGCATTTCACACAGTGAGACACCAATTAAAGAAATCATATAGTCTGACTTTTTACTATAAAACTGGATTGGGTTTAAATCACTGCCAGTTCGAGGGGAAAGGTTTTCATGAAGTCGACACATTTTAGCTTAATTGGAAGAATTAGTCCGGATACAATGAAGACAGCTAACAGTATGAGTTATTCCAGACACAGTACTGTAAAAAACACCCCTACTGTACAGTAACACAGGCAGGTCAGGCTGTTCTGGGAATCTATGGACTGAAGAATTCAATTACCAGCTTCCATAGAAGATTCATTTATTGTAATTAGTCAAATGTAAAAAAAATGTTGTAAAATACATTGTTAAAACAAATGAAAGGAAACAATGTGCCAAATTAATCAGAGGAAAATGACTTGAATTTTGGCTAGAAGCTCACAATAATGCACACATGAAGCCCGAGGAAGGGAAACTTTAAAATTATTCTAGTTCTGGGGGACATTACCAGAGCCCATGGGTTCTGTAGATTCACAGGCTGTTGCACTGTGCAGGAGCACTTCTCCCTTCTACTTAGCAATGATACTTTTTCTGCTGTGGGAGCAGAGGCGGAGGGGAGCCAGTGTAAGAGACTGTGAAGTGACAGAAGGACTCTGGTAACATCGCTAGGAGCCCTTCAGACTCAATAGCATAGTTGATTTTAGAAGGAAGGAGGCCATGGATAACAAATGTAATACGATTACCACAGTCACAGTGCCTTGATCTATGAGTAAGTGACCCTTGTTTATCATGCTTGATTTTGATAGTAGATTTCATTAACCAATAAAACCCTCCTGGATTTCTAATGATTTCAGCTAGGTCTCCACCATATAGTGCTATATGTTTTCTTAAAGGTTGGTGCTAATAAAGGCTCTATTCTCACCAAAAGGGGGAGAGGATGAAAATACCATATAGACCTCTTTTTTAATTCTATGCAGGCACACAGGCTGGCCTGCACTCCATTAATTATTATAATACTCAAGCTAATGTAAAATGTCACTCTAGTTGTAACTCATTTCTATCTCTTGTTTAAAGACTTGGCCGAGAGTTACCACTCGACTGTGGTGGGCTGGGTAGAGCTCTTCCAATGTAAAGGTATTACAGTATGTGCAGCTGGCACAGGATAAAGAGGGGAAAAATGGAGTCTCGTCACTACGCTGCTACATTGAATGAATCCAAACCGGTCGTTGATCACAATTAATTGGTAAAAAATTCAGACAATGGAACTACATGTTTCAGGAGTGAAACAATCACTATATAAGTTTCTAAAAATCTCTAAAAAATTATAACAATTAAAATAATCAAAATTCTCATAACAATAAAATTATCATAATGATAGCAATTGTACTATACATTTAGGGTACATCATAATATTTTTTTTTGTACTGTGTAGTCACAATTACATTAATAATATATCTATATTTATAGCATCTTGTAGTGTTCTATAACATTCTGTAGCATTTGCATTATTGCTAGATCATCATTAATAACTGTAAAATAAGAAAGGGGAGGAGGAAACAGGAAAAGCAAGTGACAAAATACCGAGGATTGTAAGACAAATTCATGTATAATAAACAGTCTGTGTTAATGAATTAACAATTGGTATTTACATATAAAAATGAAGTAAATACCTAAATTATCCTTGAGCCATCTCTAGTGGACAGGTGCAGTATACTCATAGTACCACCTACATAAAAAGGAGTAATCACCCTGATGTGTGTGGACTATTAGAAGTTGTTCTTACCGTGATCAATTTGGTGGAGAGGTTCTGCCGGTGTTTATATAGCAGTAGCTTGCTGAAGGGGAATAACATGATTCAGATTACTATTAGATCACTAATTATTAATATGGGAGCGGTGTTCTGTTGTTTGTACTGTGAATTGAATATAACTCACCCAGAGTGAACAGGCACTCCGTGTTTAGATCTAAAGACGTCTGTCGTCTTTCCAAACAGGGGCGCGCTCGCTTTCAGCTTGTTTCTTTGTCCAGACACATCACCTCATTACTCCTATGAGCTGTGGTGTTGTGTGCATGCTGTAATGTGACTAACTTTTGCATCCAAAAAACTTCACGTCTCTTGAGTTTATTGAAACGGTCAGATGAGGTGTCTGGAATACAATCTATCAGTGTGATACCTGTTTTTACTTTTCCCTCTGGATGGTCCAAAGAAGTGTGTTTGGATAGACCATGTTTCAAAAACTTCAAAAACCTATGGTTATTCAAAACATTGTGTAATGGTCCATCCAGGGCCGTATCAAGGTTGGTGGGAGCCCCTGGGCGCAAAATATGGTGGGGGCCCCCATCGAATGTAGTCCAGACAAGGAACAGCAATCCCTACATACCACTCCCCAGCAACCGCTGTATACAGCTCCCCCAGCAAGCGATGTATACAGCTCCCCCCGCAATCACTATATACAGCTCCCCCAGCAATCACTATATACAGCCCCCCAGCAATCACTGTATACAGCTCCCCCAGCAATCACTATATACAGCTCCCCCAGCAATCACTGTATACAGCCCCCAGCAATCACTATATACTGCTCCCCCAGCAACCACTATATACAGCTCCCCCAGCAACCACTATATACAGCTCCTCCAGCAATCACTATATACTGCTCCCCCAGCAATCACTATATACAGCTCCCCCAGCAATCAGTGTATACAGCTCCCCCAGCAATCGCTGTATACAGCTCCCCCAGCAACCGCTGTATACAGCTCCCCCAGCAACCGCTGTATACAGCTCCCCCAGCAACCGCTGTATACAGCTCCCCCAGCAACCGCTGTATACAGCTCCCCCAGCAACCGCTGTATACAGCTCCCCCAGCAACCGCTGTATACAGCTCCCCCAGCAACCGCTGTATACAGCTCCCCCAGCAATCACTGTATACAGCCCCCAGCAATCACTATATACTGCTCCCCCAGCAACCACTATATACAGCTCCCCCAGCAACCACTATATACAGCTCCCCCAGCAATCACTATATACAGCTCCCCCAGCAACCACTATATACAGCTCCCCCAGCAATCACTATATACAGCTCCCCCAGCAATCACTATATACAGCTCCCCCAGCAATCACTATATACAGCTCCCCCAGCAACCACTATATACAGCTCCCCCAGCAATCACTATATACAGCTCCCCCAGCAATCACTATATACAGCTCCCCCAGCAATCACTGTATACAGCTCCCCCAGCAATCACTGTATACAGCTCCCCCAGCAATCACTGTATACAGCTCCCCCAGCAATCACTGTATACAGCTCCCCCAGCAATCACTGTATACAGCTCCCCCAGCAATCACTATATACAGCTCCCCCAGCAATCACTGTATACAGCTCCCCCAGCAATCACTATATACAGCTCCCCCAGCAACCACTGTATACAGCTCCCCCAGCAATCACTATATACAGCTCCCCCAGCAACCACTGTATACAGCTCCCCCAGCAACCACTGTATACAGCTCCCCCAGCAATCACTATACACAGCTCCCCCAGCAATCACTGTATACAGCTCCCCCAGCAATCACTATATACAGCTCCCCCAGCAATCACTATATACAGCTCCCCCAGCAATCACTGTATACAGCTCCCCCAGCAATCACTATATACAGCTCCCCCAGCAATCACTATATACAGCTCCCCCAGCAATCACTATATACAACTCCCCCAGCAATCACTGTATACAGCTCCCCCAGCAATCACTATATACAGCTCCCCCAGCAATCACTATATACAGCTCCCTCAGCAATCACTGTTTACAGCTCCCCCAGCAATCACTATATACAGCTCCCCCAGCAATCACTATATACAGCTCCTCCAGCAACCACTGTATACAGCTCCCCAGCAATCACTATATACAGCTCCCCCAGCAACCACTGTATACAGCTCCCCCAGCAACCACTGTATACAGCTCCCCTTGCAATCACTATATACAGCTCCCCCAGCAATCACTATATACAGTTCCCCCAGCAATCACTATATACAGCTCCCCCAGCAATCACTATATACAGCTCCCTCAGCAATCACTGTTTACAGCTCCCCCAGCAATCACTATATACAGCTCCCCCAGCAATCACTATATACAGCTCCTCCAGCAACCACTGTATACAGCTCCCCAGCAATCACTATATACAGCTCCCCCAGCAACCACTGTATACAGCTCCCCCAGCAACCACTGTATACAGCTCCCCCAGCAATCACTGTATACAGCTCCCCAGCAATCACTATATACAGCTCCCCAAGCAACCTTTCTTGATGGTGCTTGGCAAGACCAAGAGTAGTGCCAACTGAGGAGAGGCCTGTACCGATTTACCAGTAGCCGTCTTATAAGTATTGAACTTATTTGAATTAGAAAGTTTGATATTGTTCAGGGAATATAGCTCTTCTTACTATGGTGGAGCATGTAGATCTAATAATATTATGTATACTTGGTTGCTATTTTGATCTCTGTCATGCTTGGTTGTCATGAATCATGTGATCGCTATCATGTGATCTCTGCTGCGTGGTTACCATGAATCATGTGATCTCTGTCCATTTGGACATACCTGAGCAATTGTGTTGAAGATGTTATTTCTCACATATTATGTATTTGGGATGTGGGCACATGTATATATATCAATATGTATTAATGATGTAAACACTGTTTTTGATGTTTTTTATTATGTAACTTTGTACACAGTAGATGATGTCATTATGTGGAGACACTATATATATGTTGTTTTTGGACTATGTACACATGCTTGACAAGATCGCAATGCGATCGAAACATTGCCTTTGGTTGGAATTAAGCAATCTTTTTGAGTTCATCCGTCCCTGTGCTTTGCTGCGGTCCTCTTTGCTATTATTGGATCCATAAGTATTGAAAACCATATTTCAGAGTAGGTGGAGTACAGAGCAGTTCTACCATATGTAAAGAGATAGATTTCACCTGTGCACCGCTCCTTCAGCAGGTCTCAGGGACTTCTGGGTATATCTTATCTTATTCTGGGAAATTGTGTCGCGGAGCTTGCACTCACCTTCATCCAGGATAGGATCGTGAACTTCAGTGCATTTCAGGGAACTTCAGCGCAGCAGCGCCACCTGGTGTCCGTTGGAGGAACTGCCTTGATGAATCCCGGACGGACCCGAATCCACCGCAGAGAACGCGCCGCTGGATCGCGAACGGACCGGGTAAGTAAATATGCCCCAATGTCACTATGTCATTGCAGTACAGCAGACTCCCAGACTGCAAAAACACAACCCACAACTCCCCTGAACTTCCTGGCTTTATCAATATGATTGTCTGTATATCCAGTGAGGATTTATGGCTATACAGACAACCATATTGTTGGTGGTCTGTAGGCTTGGTGCACCTTATGACACCTATGGAACCAGGCACCGTTAGGCATCTTTTACTTAGTATAGATGCGCTAGGGATATATTCCCATATACTCACTCTATACAGCGTTCCCCTATCCAATATGGCGACAGCGACACATCAGTTACTAGTGCGCACGCGCACCTATCGCCGCTCTCCCATTACCCATCAAGCTATAGCGGTCACGTGATTATCAGCAGTACACTACTATGAACGCCGATGGACCCGACAGTATAGTTATCTGGTGAGCGATCGACAGCTATTATACTTGTACACACTACACTGTTGTCATGTTTATTGATGAAATGTGTTGCTCAATACAAATATGTATTCTTATACACAATACAACAGAGTATAGTAATCGTACAAAAAAGGTAACACCTATGTATCTGTAGCAAAAACAATAACAATATTGGTTTTCACCAATTCACAGTGCGGTGTACTAATGTACGTGTATGCAATAGATGTTGGTACCTTTGATGAGGCTGCCGTTGCTCCTCTCGGACTAAGTGATCCGGGATGAGAATAACTTTGAGCACTTGTGGTATTATCCGTCCAGTAGCTGTGTCGCGCAGCTAGTCCACTTGATGTTGGTAAAAAACTGGACAGTACTTACTGTGTGAGGAGTGGAGCCCCGGCCGGCGGCTACACACTCCAAGCACAGTTCCGGTTAGTTCCGTACGGTGATGTCACCTAGGTTACGGTAAGTCCGGAGGGACACAAATCCGCCAACGCGTTTCTGAGACCAATACTGTCTCCTTCGTCAGTATAGTTATCTGGTGAGCGATCGACAGCTATTATACTTGTACACACTACACTGTTGTCACGTTTATTGATGAAATGTGTTGCTCAATACAAATATGTATTCTTATACACTATTTATATACTGTAATTTTCACTTGTTTACAATAGAGGAGTGATGTCACTTCCTCAATGTCTTGTATAAATTGTATCACTGCTGTGTACACCTTTGCTTGAGAAAGGCTCTAGGCTTTAGGAGCTGAAACTTTGCTTGGCACATGCTGGAATAAAATAGTACGTTATTGACCACATTGAATCTCGGAGTGCTGCCATTTTTTCTTTGGTTGAGTTTAATAGAAAATGTAGTCCAGACATTGACAAGGTTTTTGACAATAATTTTCGCCTTCAAACTTTTCTTTAATCAAAAATGTTCCCTTTGTTGAAATTCCAGCATTGCAGAGCTTTGGTATTCTACCTTTTAATTTGTTAAAGTAATCTCGAGAAATTTCACCCCATGTTTCCAGGAGCCCCTCCCACAAGATGGATTGGCTTGATAGGCTGGCCACTCCATTACAGATAGAATACCAGCTGCCTATGCATAAGTTGGAGATGTGCTTTGGGTCATTGTGCTGTTGTAGGATGAAATTGGCTCCAATGAAGCGCTGTCCACAGAGTATGGCTTGACATTGCAAAATGTTAAAATCCCTTTGACCTGGTAAAAATCTCCCACTTTACCAGCACCAAGCAACCCCAGACCATCACATTACCTCTACCATGCTTGACAGGTGGCATCAGGCATCTTCCAGCATCTTCCCAGTGTTCTGTGTCTCACAAATCTTCTTCTGTGTGATTCAAACTTAGATTCATCTGTCATAACACTTATTTCTAATCTTCCTCTGTTCAATTTCTGTGTTCTTTTGCCCATATTAATCTTTTCCTTTTATTAGCCAGATATGGCTTTTTCTTTGCCTCTCTGCCCTGAAGGTCAGCATCCTGGAGTCACCTTTTCAGTGTAGAGGTTGACACTGGCATTAGGCGGGTACTATATAATGTAGCTGCCAGTTGAGGACCTGTGAGGCGTTGGTTTCTCAAAATAGAGACTCTACTGTACTTGTCTGTTTGCTTAATTGCGCAGCAGGGCCTCCCACTTCTCTTTCTTCTCTGGTTAGAGCCTATTTGTGCTCTCCTCTGGAGGGAGTAGTACACACTGTGGAAGGAAATCTTCCGTTTCTTGACAATTTGTCACGTGGAATGGATTCATTTCTAAGGACAAGAATAGACTGTCGAGTTTCACATGAAAATTCTTTTTTTTCTGGCCATTGTGAGAGTTGCATTGAACAAACAATTGTGATGCTCCAGATTCTTAACCAGCTCAAAGGAAGGTTAGCTTGATAGCTTTCTTAATCAGCCAAACTATTTTCAGCTGTGCTAGCATATTTGAATAACATTATTATTTTTACACAGTTAGCAAACACAATGTACCATTTAACCACTGGAGTGGTGGTTGTTGGAAATGGGTCCATATACAGCTACGTAGATATTGTGTTAAAAACCAGACGTTTGCAGGTAGAATAGTTATTTATCACAATGTTAGCTTCATTGACAGAAAATCTGTTTTTCTTTAAAAAATAAAGACAATTCTAAGTGACCACAAACTTTTGAGCAGTAGTGTATACATCGTTTTTACTTTGTCTACATACGTAAAAAGAATGCAGATGTTAATCCATCCTAATAGTTTAAGACAGAGGTTGGAAACTAGGTATCGATGGCACAGTAAAAGTTATCATGAAAGGCACGGACAATATTTTTGTAAGTAACCCAAATTGGCACATCTGTTGGGCTATTTTGTTGCAGTTTTATTTAGTACCGTGTAATTCAGCAGATTTGCTATTCCAGAATATAAGGATGTTCTAGACATAATGACAGACCGTTAGGTTGGGGAAAACTGTGTTAATTAGTCATTGTCTGTATCACAGTTTCTATGTATATTAGATTTTACTAGTATCTTAAATATCCAAAGAAACTGAATTTTTTTAATCACAATTATTTTAGCATTATCTGTACCATTTTTCCTACAACAACATGATCTGATTTGCTGTTATCAGATAGATAGGTCTTACAGCTTGAGGGTCATGTTTATAATTGCTGGGTTGTGCTTCACTCTTTAGTTATCTTCAGTTCAGAAGGCAGCAAGGGATTTGCTATTTGAGAAATGCACCCATTGAAATACATGAATTTTGATACAATGTCCTTATATGAACTGCATTCATCAGACAGAGCTCCATGCCATGCAGAAATTAAACCAGATTTATGGACACAACAATGGGCATGGTTAAATGGTATAATGAGGGAGGCTGACAAAATGGAGTATGCAAAATTTACCATTTAATCACAGCCAATATTCCTTTTTACAGTAGCCATTTATATGTTCAATTTTTAAAGTGCTAAAAAACATAACTGCAGAGAAATCCGTCCTATTAGAACGCCACATAAGAATTTGACTTTGGGCTCACTGATAACTTTTAGGCTAATGCACACCAAAAATTTTAAACCAGTCCATTGTTTTTCACTGAGCAGGCTTGAAAAAGCACCTGTGAGCGTGAAAAGCCCCACTGCTGCAGCTTGTATGCTCCCTTGGGTTTTTTTTTGGATACACAGAGATAAAATGGAAGCAAGGCAGAGATAAAACACAAGGGATGTGGAATGGACATGCAATATACATGCCAATGTGAAACAACCCTAAGGGGAATAGCTGTGACTTTATAACCTCTTTAAGGTCAGGACACAGACATGGGCAGTGAGCCCCACAAACTGTCCCTGTCTGCTTACTGGGTCCACCCTAAACAGTGACCATTAACTGGGCATTGTTTCTTCCCTTGTAAACACATAACAAGGCAGGCAGCACTAAGGGGAGGTAGACAATCCGAGAAACATCAAGATAGCAAGGAAAGTACAAAATAGAAAAATCAGGAGAATGTAGAAAGTGAATAGCAGAATGAACACAAACAGAAAGGAAGAATACAAAAGGGTTGCAGAGAGCCAGCAATCAAGCAAATAGAGTGCTGTTCAGACAGCTGACTGAAAAACTCCAGATAGAATACAGCAACTTCTCAGGCTAACAATAAGGCTAACAATAAGGCCACCAACACATGTACAGAAAGAGATTGCTCTATAAAGAACTGTATATAACATAAACTAGTAACGACTGCCAGATAAGCCAGAAACCCCTGAATGTAACATAGAACCAAAAAAAAAAGAGAAAAAGAGGGTACAAACCAAGGCTTCACACAACAGGGATATGAGAAAAATATTTATTGAAAACAATCAATAAAGTGCAATCAGTAAAATAAAGTGCATCTCAAGAAGAGAAAATACAGGCACACCAGGTAATAGGTCCAAAAATAGCGAATGTACAGTACTGTAAGGTAATATAGTAATAAAGTACTGTAGGCCAAAAATTACACAAGAGGTAACAGAATACAAAAATGGATGATTACATAAAGTGTGAATGCCAAGAAAAACAATATAGCCCACAAGACACTAAAAACATAAGATGGTGACAATATGCGAGTAAGCACAAAAACAGCAATAAATGGATACATAAATAAAGTGAATTGGGCTAGGAGGACAAACTATTACGCATTTCGACAACCGCAGGTCTTTGTCAAGGGATAACAATACGAACAGCATAAGACTGAGAAACCGAAAAACAACCAAAACTTGGTTCTGTATGGTGCCCCTTAAGGAATTTCCGCAAACGTCCTGCTGCTTTCAGCTGCTGCTTAACCTAGGTTCAGGGCCGCCACTAGGAATTTTGGGGCTCCTGGCTGATAATATTTTTGAGCCCCCCTCACACTTAAGTTCCCATCTTATACTGTTATGCCACATTGCATATAAGTGCTCCATAAATTCATTCTCCTATATATAGTTATCTGAAATTAATTATAGAGAGTACTTCACCCCCAATTTATTATATATAGTGCACCTTTTAAACTGATATGACATACAGAACCCCTAATTCATTAATTAAGGGAGTGTTCATATAGCATAAAGCGCACAATGCATTAACAATTCATATACAGTATACACTGTATATAGCCCAGCAAAAATCCCCCAGTAGATTGGTAGCCTCAGCACATGCCCCCAGTAGGAATGGTAGCCACAGCACGTGCCCCTCAGTAGGTAGGGGTAGGTAACCACAGCACATGCCTCCCAGTAAATAGGTAGTTGCAGCAAATGCCTCCGGTAGATAGGTAGTCACAGCGCATGCCCCCAGTAGATAGGTAGTCATGGCGCAGCTTTTCTAGTAGTCTGTTCCTTCTTGCTGCTGTGCCCTAAGCGAATGCCTACTTCTCTCTATGACTCAGGTGCCATAACCTAAGCAATGATGAAAGCTATGACGCCTGGATTATACAAAGGATGCAAACAGCGATGTTAAAGTGATCAACACTGAGTGCGTCTTAATGCCCTGAACATACATAAATTTCATAAAACAAAGCTATTTTCCACCTTTTGACATATGTGCATGTCAAGGTATGTGCAAAGTAGCCTGCATACACAGTTGTCAGAGAGCAGTTGTAATTGACAGCTGTCTATTTTCGATAAAGCTTAAAATGTAAGTTTACTCAAATTTAACATTTAATATATTGTTCTATTTTGCTGCTTGATCATAAAGTCAATTGTTTTACAATCAGATTCTTGAATCTAGAAATTTTAGCATCAAGTCATCCTTTTTATAGTGATACTGATGCTGCACCCTCTTAAACTCATAGAGGACCTGTCACCCATAAATTGGGCACTAGGAGCTGCTTACTTTAGATTTTAAACAAATGCTGCAGTGTTAGAGTGCTATCTAACACTGCGACGGAGTACAATGTAAACGCCAGACCGCTCGCAAAACAGTCCTAGGTATTCATGAGGGGGCAGTACGAGATGCTACCTCTTCCCCGGACCGCCCCGCCCGCTCCATAGGCCGGAGGTGACTGTCCGCCCCAACCCAGCCCCCTCATGAATACATCGGACCATGAATACATTGTACTCCGCCACAGTGTTAGATGGCGTTACCAGAGGTTTGCAGCGTTTGTTTAAGCTCTAGGAGCTGTTTACTTTAGTAAGCAGACCCTAGTGCCCAATTTATGGGTGACAGGTCCTCTCTAAAGCTTCAACAAACTTCATTTTACTTTCTTAAACATTCAATAACAAGTAAGAAAACATCTAAAAAGATATAAGGTCAATCATGGATTTGGCTTTGGTGTTTTCCCAAACACAATCACCAAATACTAAACGAAATCAAAAAATCAAGAAAGCCTAACTGGGGAAAATATAGTATAAAACGTAACTAGAAAAAAAATAAAAAAATAATATCCACTGTGGGGAATTGCTCTGGTAGATGCCTTGTAGCAGTGCAGGAAGCAGGGACACACGCAGAGTTAAAGTCCAAAAAATCTAATGTTTATTCACACTTCCTTGTCAAAACACAAATCAGCCTTGGCTTAGGCGCATACAAAATACAAAATCAACCCTGCCTGGCTGGGCACTGCCTAATACAATAACAGCACCTAACTATAAATGTACCAGGCTGCCTGGCACATGCTCTTGGCCAGCAGAATATCAGGAGCCACTCAGTTACCTTTGCTGTGTGAACACGGTCCAGCCTTCAGCTCTCCAGGTAGCGCCTCACCTACTGCTTCTGGCCTGCAGTCTAAATCAGGCTCTAATGAGGTCTGTGACCCGCACCTGGGGGCTATACAGAAACCCAGGACCAAAGCCCGGATGGAGTAGGAGTCCCACTACCAGCCTACCCCTACTCCATAATAAGCAGGCCCAGTACGGACATTACAAAGGTGTCTATGCTAGCTAGGCCAACATAGACCAAACAGACTACTCTTGCTTACCACATGTCTGCATTAACCCTTGGGTTACTGCAGACAAATCCAGGGCTTTTACCACATACTTTTTATCTGCCTGTAGGACAGATAGCGGTTCTCCTCACTTTCTCACACCACACTCCAGTGTCCAGTTTTATGAGATAGCCCCAATCCAAACACAGGCAGTCTCTCATCAAATCATTCTAAAAACAAAAGTAATGGCATTATAGCGACTTGCCATACCAGAATGTATAAATCTTGGTGCTCAATGGGAGAGTGTTAGCAGAATGATGTAGTAAGAGAAAAGTTTTTTTTTCTTATCCAATGTGGAGCAACTGCTTTTTATGAAAAAAGACGTTTGTGCAAGATAGAAGATTGTAAAGAAAATATCAAAATGCCAAAGGGCACTTAGAGGATAGGAAACAATACACAAAGATTATCACATGATTTACAGTGGGGAAAAAAGTATTTAGTCAGCACCAATTCTGCAAATCTCCCATTAAAAAAGATGAGAGTGGCCTGTAATTGACATCATAGGTATGAGAGAGAAAATATAAAAACAAATCAAGAAAATCACATCTTATTTTTAAACGAATTTATTAGCAAATTATCATGGGAATTGAGTATTTGGTCAAAAACAAAAGTTATTCTCAAACTTTATTACATATTCTTTGTTGGTAATGACAGAGGTCAAACTTTTTCTGTAGGTCTTCACAAGGTTGGCACACACTGTTGCTAGTATGTTGGCCCATTCCTCCAGGCAGATCTCCTCTAGATCAGTAATGTTTTGTGGCTGTTGTTGGGCAACACGGGCATTCAACTCCCTCCAAAGGTTTTCTATGAGGTTGAGATCTGGAGACTGACTAGGCCAAGTCAGGACCTTGAAATGTTTCTACGAAGACACTCCTTCATTGCCCTGGCGGTGTGCTTGGGATCATTGTCATGCTGAAAGATCCAGTCACGTTAATTCTTCAAATCTTCAACGGATCTGTCATTCTGGTCCCTTTGCAGAGATACAGCCCCAAGACATGATGTTGTCACCCCCAGCTTCACAGTAGGTATGGTGTTCTCTGGATGTAACTCAACATTCACTCTCTTCCAAACGTGTGTTGTGTTTCTACCAAACCATTCTACTTTTGTAGACCATAGAACATTCTTCCATAACTCTTCCGGAACATCCAAATGCTTTCTAGAAAACTTCAGATGGTTCTGGATTAGAGATGAGCGAACATGCTCGTCCGAGCTTGATGCTCGGTCGAGCATTAGGGTACTCGAAACTGCTCGTTACTCGGACGAATACTTCGCCCGCTCGAGAAAATGGCAGCTCCCGCCGTTTTGCTTTTTGGCGGCCAGAAACAGAGCCAATCACAAGCCAGGAGACTCTGCACTCCACCCAGCATGACGTGGTACCCTTACACGTCGATAGCAGTGGTTGGCTGGCCAGATCAGGTGACCCTGGGATAGACTAGCCGCTGGCCGCGCTGCTCGGATCATTCTGTCTCTGGATGCCGCTAGGGAGAGAGCTGCTGCTGCTCAGGGAAAGCGTTAGGGTGTTCTATTAGCTTACTGTTAGGCAGGAGTGATTCTCAAAGAACCCAACAGCCCTTCTTAGGGCTACAATAACGTTCTACTTTTTTTATTTTAATTTGCATCTTTTACCATTTTGTGAGGAATTAGCAGGGGGACTTGCTACCGTTGTGTTTAGCTCTTAGTGGCACACATATCCATAGCAAAGACCGAAGTGGGAAAATTCAGTAGGGGTTGGATTTCTATTAGGCAATAACTCAGTGTCATCTCATCTGGCATAGTACTGTGCTTCCTTTGATACTTGGCTAGAAAATAGCCATAGGAGAATACAAACAGCTTCTTGAAGCCTACAGTAGCGTTCTATATATTTGATTTCTGGTTGATCTGCTGGTGGCTGTAGTTTCTGCAGTGCATGTACTTGCCAATTCTGAGCAATTTGTAGTGAGACTTGCGACCGCTGTGTTCTGCGCTTAGTGGCGCACATATCCATAGCAAAGGCTGAAGTGGCAAAATTCAGTAGGGGTTGGATTTCTATTAGGCAATAACTCAGTGTCATCTCATCTGGCATAGTACTGTGCTTCCTTTGATACTTGGCTAGAAAATAGCCATAGGAGAATACAAACAGCTTCTTGAAGCCTACAGTAGCGTTCTATATATTTGATTTCTGGTTGATCTGCTGGTGGCTGTAGTTTCTGCAGTGCATGTACTTGCCAATTCTGAGCAATTTGTAGTGAGACTTGCGACCGCTGTGTTCTGCGCTTAGTGGCGCACATATCCATAGCAAAGGCTGAAGTGGCAAAATTCAGTAGGGGTTGGATTTCTATTAGGCAATAACTCAGTGTCATCTCATCTGGCATAGTACTGTGCTTCCTTTGATACTTGGCTAGAAAATAGCCATAGGAGAATACAAACAGCTTCTTGAAGCCTACAGTAGCGTTCTATATATTTGATTTCTGGTTGATCTGCTGGTGGCTGTAGTTTCTGCAGTGCATGTACTTGCCAATTCTGAGCAATTTGTAGTGAGACTTGCGACCGCTGTGTTCTGCGCTTAGTGGCGCACATATCCATAGCAAAGGCTGAAGTGGCAAAATTCAGTAGGGGTTGGATTTCTATTAGGCAATAACTCAGTGTCATCTCATCTGGCATAGTACTGTGCTTCCTTTGATACTTGGCTAGAAAATAGCCATAGGAGAATACAAACAGCTTCTTGAAGCCTACAGTAGCGTTCTATATATTTGATTTCTGGTTGATCTGCTGGTGGCTGTAGTTTCTGCAGTGCATGTACTTGCCAATTCTGAGCAATTTGTAGTGAGACTTGCGACCGCTGTGTTCTGCGCTTAGTGGCGCACATATCCATAGCAAAGGCTGAAGTGGCAAAATTCAGTAGGGGTTGGATTTCTATTAGGCAATAACTCAGTGTCATCTCATCCGGCATAGTACTGTGCTTCCTTTGATACTTGGCTAGAAAATAGCCATAGGAGAATACAAACAGCTTCTTGATCTTGAAGCCTACAGTAGCGTTCTATATATTTGATTTCTGGTTGATCTGCTGGTGGCTGTAGTTTCTGCAGTGCATGTACTTGCCAATTCTGAGCAATTTGTAGTGGGACTTGCGACCGCTGTGTTCTGCGCTTAGTGGCGCACATATCCATAGCAAAGGCCGAAGTGGCAAAATTCAGTAGGGGTTGGATTTCTATTAGGCAATAACTCAGTGTCATCTCATCCGGCATAGTACTGTGCTTCCTTTGATACTTGGCTAGAAAATAGCCATAGGAGAATACAAACAGCTTCTTGATCTTGAAGCCTACAGTAGCGTTCTATATATTTGATTTCTGGTTGATCTGCTGGTGGCTGTAGTTTCTGCAGTGCATGTACTTGCCAATTCTGAGCAATTTGTAGTGGGACTTGCGACCGCTGTGTTCTGCGCTTAGTGGCGCACATATCCATAGCAAAGGCCGAAGTGGCAAAATTCAGTAGGGGTTGGATTTCTATTAGGCAATAACTCAGTGTCATCTCATCTGGCATAGTACTGTGCTTCCTTTGATACTTGGCTAGAAAATAGCCATAGCAATAGGATAGCATTGTTTGGTTTTAAAAACTCAAAAAAAAACAAAAAACACAAAAAAAAAAAAAAACACAAAAAAAACAAAAAAAAGTAAAAAAAAAAATAAAGTTATAACTCTCATTTTAAAAATGTTTAACCCGAGGGCTAGGGGTAGAGGACGAGGGCGGGGACGTGGGCGTCCAACTACTGCAGGGGTCAGAGGCCGTGGTCCTGGGCGGGGTGAGACACCACCTGCTGATGAGGGAGCAGGGGAACGCCGCAGAGCTACACTCCCTAGGTTCATGTCTGAAGTTACTGGGACTCGTGGTAGAGCACTGTTGAGGCCAGAACAGTGCGAACAGGTGATGTCGTGGATTGCTGACAATGCTTCGAGCAATTTGTCCACCACCAGTCAGTCTTCCACGCAGTCCACCCATGTCACCGAAATCGCCACTCCTCCAGCTCCTGCACCTCAGCCTCCTCCCCCCCAGTCTGCCCCCTCCCAGGAAAATTTGGCATTTGAACCGGCATACTCTGAGGAACTGTTTTCTGGACCCTTCCCACAGTCACAAACCACTTGTCCGGTTGCTGCTGAGCAATTTTCCGATGCCCAGGTTTTCCACCAGTCACAGTCTGTGGGTGATGATGACCTTCTTGACGTAGTGGAAGTGTGTAAAGAGGTGTCCGACGATGAGGAGACACGGTTGTCAGACAGTGGGGAAGTTGTTGTCAGGGCAGGAAGTCCGAGGGGGGAGCAGACTGAGGGATCGGAGGATGATGAGGTGACAGACCCAAGCTGGGTTGAGAGGCCGGGTGAACACAGTGCTTCTGAGACGGAGGAGAGTCCTCGACCTGAACAGGTTGGAAGAGGCAGTGGTGGGGCCAGACGGAGAGGCAGGGCCAGAGCTGGTGCATCAGCGCCACTGTCAACTAGTGAAGCTCCCGTGGTGAGGGCTCTTGCGGCGAGGGCTAGATCTTCAGAAGTGTGGAGGTTCTTTAAGGAAACACCGGATGACCGACGGACTGTGGTGTGCAACATTTGCCAAACCAGGCTCAGCAGGGGTTCCACCACTACTAGCTTAACTACCACCAGTATGCGCAGGCATATGAATGCTAAGCACCCCACTCAGTGGCAACAAGCCCGTTCACCTCCGGCCGTGCACACCACTGCTCCTTCCCCTGTGTCAGCTGCTAGTCAGCCCCCTGCCCAGGACCCTGGCACAAAAACCCCATCGTCGCCTCCACGATCCTCCACAGCATCCACCAGCGTTCAGCTCTCCATACCCCAGACGCTGGAGCGGAAACGCAAATATAGTGCAACCCACCCGCACGCCCAAGCCCTTAATGTGCACATCTCCAGATTGCTTAGCCTGGAGATGCTGCCCTATAGGCTAGTAGAGACCGAGGCCTTTCGCAACCTCATGGCGGCGGCCGCCCCTCGGTATTCGGTCCCCAGCCGCCACTACTTTTCCCGATGTGCCGTCCCAGCCCTGCACCAGCACGTGTCAGACAACATCATCCGTGCCCTGACCAACGCCGTTTCTGACAAGGTCCACCTGACCACGGACACGTGGACGAGTGCTGCCGGGCAGGGCCACTATATATCGCTGACGGCACATTGGGTTAACTTGGTGGAGGCTGGGACCGAGTCTGACCCTGGGGCTGCTCATATACTGCCGACGCCGAGGATTGCGGGGCCTACCTCGGTCCAGGTGTTTCAGGCCTACTATGCCTCCTCCTCCTCCCACCCCTCCTCCACCTCCTCCTCCGAACTACCATCCGTGGGCACGGCGCCATCAGTCGGTAGCTCTAGGCACAGCAGCAGTGCCGTCGCTAAGCGACAGCAGGCGGTGCTCAAACTGCTGAGCCTAGGCGACAAAAGGCACACCGCCCAAGAGCTATTACAGGGCATCACGGCGCAGACTGATCTGTGGCTGGCACCGCTGAACCTCAAGCCGGGAATGGTTGTGTGTGACAACGGCCGTAACCTGGTGGCGGCTCTGCAACTCGGCAGACTGACACATGTGCCATGCCTGGCCCATGTGTTAAATCTGATAGTGCAGCGTTTCCTCAAGACATACCCCAATCTGTCTGATTTGCTCACGAAGGTGCGCCGCATCTGTGCGCATTTCAGGAAGTCCAGCCCAGATGCTGCCACTCTCAGGGCAGCGCAGCGCCGCCTCCAACTGCCCGCTCACCGACTGTTGTGCGACGTGCCCACGAGGTGGAATTCAACACTGACCATGTTATCCAGAGTTTACCAGCAGCGCAGAGCGATTGTAGACTGCCAGATGTCAACTTCCACCAGAACTGGTAGTCAGGTCAGTCAGCTTCCTCAAGTCTACAATGAGGAGTGGACGTGGATGTCTGATATCTGTCAGGTGCTGAGTAACTTTGAGGAGTCAACACAGATGGTCAGTGGCGATGCCGCCATCATCAGCCTCACCATCCCGCTGCTTGGCCTGTTGAAAAACTCTCTGGTCAGCATGAAGTCGGAAGCTTTGCGCTCGTCACAAGAGACGGGGGAAGAATATTCCCTTGTTGATAGCCAAAGCACCCTGAGGTCTGTTTCTCAGCGCATATCGGAGGAGGTGGAGGTGGAGGAGGATGAGGAGGAAGAGGAGGAGAATGTTGGCGAGACACAAGAGGGGACCATTGTTGAGTCCTTCACTGTTCAGCGTGTATGGGCAGAAGAAGAGGAGTTGGAGGAGTTGGAGGAGGAGGAAATGGACAGTCAGGCCAGTGAGGGGAGTGAATTCTTACGCGTTGGTACTCTGGCGCATATGGCAGATTTCATGCTAGGCTGCCTATCCCGTGACCCTCGCGTTCAAAGAATTTATTCCAGCACCGATTACTGGGTGTTCACTCTCCTGGACCCACGGTACAAGCAAAATCTTCCCACTCTCATCCCTGGAGAGGAAAGGAGTGTGAGAATGCATGAATACCAGCAGGCCCTGGTGCACAAGCTGAAACAGTATTTCCCTTCTGACAGCGCTAGCGGCAGAGTGCGTAGTTCTGCGGGACAAGTAGCGAGGGAGAGTAGGCGAGCAGGCAGCTTGTCCAGCACTGGCAAGGGTACGCTTTACAAGGCTTTTGCCAGCTTTATGTCACCCCAGCAAGACACTGTCACCTGTCCCCAGTCTCGGCAGAGTAGGGCTGATCTTTACAGAAAGATGGTGAGGGAGTACGTAGCTGACCATACCATCGTCCTAAATGATCACACAGCTCCCTACAACTACTGGGTTTCAAAGCTGGACATGTGGCACGAACTGGCGCTGTACGCCTTGGAGGTTCTTGCCTGCCCTGCCGCTAGCGTCTTGTCCGAGCGGGTTTTCAGTGCAGCTGGTGGCATCATCACCGATAAGCGTACACGCCTGTCGACTGACAGCGCTGACAGGCTGACGCTTATTAAAATGAATAAAGGCTGGATTTCTCAGAATTTCCAATCTCCACCAGGTGAAGGAAGCTCAACCTGAATAATTGATCCACTCCTCCTCCTCCTCCTCATTTTCCTCCTTCTCCTCCTCTTTGTACAGTAAAGCAGAGGAAAATGGCTATTTTTTGACAGGGCCCACTGGCTCTTGCTATAGTACTTCATGCATTTAATTTTTCTGGAGGGCCACCTACCCGGTCCTCTGTTTGAAACAATTTTTGTGAGTGCCACATACAGGCACTCAATCTATTCCATTTTTCTGGAGGGCCACCTACCCGGTCCTCTGTTTTAAAAAATTTTTGGGACTGCCACATACAGGCACTCAATCTATTCCATTTTACTGCAGGGCCACCTACCTGCTCCTCTGGTTTGAACAATTTTTGGGACTGCCACATACAGGCACTCAATCTATTCCATTTTACTGGAGGGCCACCTACCTGCTCCTCTGGTTTGAAACATTTTTGGGACTGCCACATACAGGCACTCAATCTATTCCATTTTACTGCAGGGCCACCTACCTGCTCCTCTGGTTTGAACAATTTTTGGGACTGCCACATACAGGCACTCAATCTATTCCATTTTACTGGAGGGCCACCTACCTGCTCCTCTGGTTTGAAACATTTTTGGGACTGCCACATACAGGCACTCAATCTATTCCATTTTACTGCAGGGCCACCTACCTGCTCCTCTGGTTTGAACAATTTTTGGGACTGCCACATACAGGCACTCAATCTATTCCATTTTACTGCAGGGCCACCTACCTGCTCCTCTGGTTTGAACAATTTTTGGGACTGCCACATACAGGCACTCAATCTATTCCATTTTACTGGAGGGCCACCTACCTGCTCCTCTGGTTTGAAACATTTTTGGGACTGCCACATACAGGCACTCAATCTATTCCATTTTACTGCAGGGCCACCTACCTGCTCCTCTGGTTTGAACAATTTTTGGGACTGCCACATACAGGCACTCAATCTATTCCATTTTACTGGAGGGCCACCTACCTGCTCCTCTGGTTTGAAACATTTTTGGGACTGCCACATACAGGCACTCAATCTATTCCATTTTACTGCAGGGCCACCTACCTGCTCCTCTGGTTTGAACAATTTTTGGGACTGCCACATACAGGCACTCAATCTATTCCATTTTACTGCAGGGCCACCTACCTGCTCCTCTGGTTTGAACAATTTTTGGGACTGCCACATACAGGCACTCAATCTATTCCATTTTACTGCAGGGCCACCTACCTGCTCCTCTGGTTTGAACAATTTTTGGGACTGCCACATACAGGCACTCAATCTATTCCATTTTACTGCAGGGCCACCTACCTGCTCCTCTGGTTTGAACAATTTTTGGGACTGCCACATACAGGCACTCAATCTATTCCATTTTACTGCAGGGCCACCTACCTGCTCCTCTGGTTTGAACAATTTTTGGGACTGCCACATACAGGCACTCAATCTATTCCATTTTACTGGAGGGCCACCTACCTGCTCCTCTGGTTTGAAACATTTTTGGGACTGCCACATACAGGCACTCAATCTATCCCATTTTACTGGAGGGCCACCTACCTGCTCCTCTGGTTTGAAAAATGTTTGGGACTGCCACATACAGGCACTATCCAAATTAAATTGTCTCCATAGCAGCCTCCACACGTTGTCTCCATTGCTACCTCCAAAAGTCGTCCATATAGCTGCCTCCATACATCGTCCCTTTATCAAACGAGGTGTGTCAGGCAGAAATTTGGGTTGTTTTCATGGATTCCACATCAAAGTTGTTAACTTTGTCACCACCCTGCTGTGTAATCCCCAAAATATACTGGCAAACTTTTACCATTTAGGGATATTATTTCAGCGCTTCTTGCGCATCTGTTTACATTCCCCTCACCCGGCATATCCTAAACTTATAAGAACGCTACTACACTTGATCTTATACAAAAGGTTCTTAGAAGTGCTGTTTGGGGAGTAGCCTAGAGACAGGGGCTTGGATTGGCGAAAGCTCGCCTGGCAGCGGAACGCCAGCTCCATGCGCATCATGCGCTTCTTGCGCATCTGTTTACATTCCCCTCACCCGCCATATCCCAAACTTATAAGAACGCTACTACACTTAACTTGGTGCAGGCTGGGACCGAGTCTGACCCTGGGGCTGGTCATATACTGCCGACGCAGAGAATTGCGGGGCCTACCTCGGTCCAGGTCTCAAAGGCCTACTATACCTCCTCCCACCCCTCCTCCACCTCCTCCTCCTCCGAATTACCATCCGTGGGCATGGCGCCATCAGTCGGTAGCTCTAGGCACAGCAGCAGTGCCGTCGCTAAGCGACAGCAGGCGGTGCTGAAACTGCTGAGCCTAGGCGATAAAAGGCACACCGCCCAAGAGCTATTACAGGGCATTCCACATCAAAGTTGTTAACTTTGTCGCCACCCTGCTGTGTAATCCCCAAAATATACTTGCAAACTTTTACCATTTAGGGATATTATTTCAGCGCTTCTTGCGCATCTGTTTACATTCCCCTCACCCGGCATATCCTAAACTTATAAGAACGCTACTACACTTGATCTTATACAAAAGGTTCTTAGAAGTGCTGTTTGGGGAGTAGCCTAGAGACAGGGGCTTGGATTGGCGAAAGCTCGCCTGGCAGCGGAGCGCCAGCTCCATGCCAAGATCCAACTAACATAGTTTTAACTGCAGCACCTTTAATCTACTACTAGTTCACTGCCTCCATACATCGTCCCCTTATCAAACGAGCTGTGTCAGGCAGAATTTTGGGTTGTTTTCATGGCTTCCATGTTAACTTTGTCGCCACCCTGCTGTGTAATCCACAAAATATACTGGCAAACTTTTATCATGTACCGATATTATTTGAGCGCTTCTTGCTCACCTCCTTTGGTTCCTCTCTGCCACCCATTGGTTTGAAGCCTGAGTCCATTTAGGGTATGTCGCCATGACACTCTCTAGCCTGCTGCCGCTGCCTCTGCATGCCGTCCCCTATAGTGTCAGGGTCAATTATTGGATGTTTTAGATGCTATCTAGCTTCATTCTGTCACTCTGTCATGGCCATGCTGTTGCCCATAATTTTGGCATAATGGTGCGATTATGCAGCCTCAGAGGCATCCATGCATGCTGCCCCTGCTGTTTCCTGTCCATTTCCGTGGTGTTTCCATCCTTTTCTGAGGTTCCCAGGTGTTTGGCCAAGCTTCCCTGTGCAGAGCCTTGGTCCCCTTGAAAAATGCTCGAGTCTCCTATTGACTTCAATGGGGTTCGTTATTCGAGACGAGCACTCGAGCATCGGGAAAAGTTCGTCTCGAATAACGAGTACCCGAGCATTTTAGTGTTCGCTCATCTCTATTCTGGATATGTACTGGCTTAAGCCAGTAGGATCTAAGACCATTGCAGTTTAGTCAGTCCACAACTAACAGTAGCATTTGTTACATTGGTTCCAGCTTTCTGCAGGTTATTCACTAGGCTCCCCATGTGGTTCTGAGATCTTTGCTCACCATTATTGTGATCATTTTGACCCCATGCAGTGAGATCTTACATAGAGCCCTGATCAGGGGAGATTATCAGTGGTCTTGTATGTCTTCGATTTTCTAATTATTTCTCCCACAGTTGGTTTCTTCACCAAGCTGCTTGCCTATTGCATTCAGTCTTCCCAGCCTGGTGCAGGTCTACAATTTTGTTTCTGGTGTCCTTCAACAACTCTTTGGTCTTCACCAAAGTGGTGTTTGGAGTGTGACTGTTTGAGGTTGTGGACAGGTGTCTTTTATACTGATTCTATACCTAATATGTCTTAAATTCCAGCCTGTTGTGCCTCATGCCTTACTTTGGAGATGCAACCCTAATCAGTTGCCACGCTTTTTTGGTTTATGGGACATTTATCGATTCCTATATTTAGCAAAGCCAAAAGAGGGGATTTCTCAAAGTAAGTATTTGTGATTGCAGCCAACAAGGAAAGGCTTGTGTCCAAAGTAAAGTTACTTTAGGACATGACAACCACATATGTAACTGATCTCCTCTCTCTTCACATCCCCGACTGCCCGTATACACTATGAATAACCATGGTAGACGTAATCTTCCATCTTATTTGCATCTATCCCTCCAGTCTATCCACAACTAATTACACACAGTAAAACAACATTATATAATCATGGTGAATTTTCAGCTTGAGATGTCGATGATGGACACTTTAGCTTATAATCTTAAAATGATCAAAGCAGATGGTTGATTTACCAGAGAAATGGAATTCAAATAATTGAATATTAAAGAGCTATAAATAGCAACTTAAACCAAGTCTCTTTGGACACACATAAGAACCTAGAAGACAGTAAACATTCCCTATTAAGTAACATAAATATTAATATAAAGTGTTAATTTACACTTTAAAAAAAAACATTTCATTCAGTTCACTAGATGCTTATATTATCTTAATGCAGCCAGCAAAGTATAGAATAGATAATGTCATAGTGGTTTCTATGGCTACCTCCTATAAAATCCTTCTTATTCTTTGTAGAAAGAGCTGCCAATCAGTGACTAGGATTAACGACTACGAGCAGAGATATGCATAGATACATAACTGGATTTAATAATCTGCTGTGTTACATGTTGCCTGCATTTTTTATGTGTTAGACAGGAAGCAGATGACCATGCAGTCCCTTCTCCCATTATATATCAATTCTGCACTGTGGCTCAGTCTGGAAAATCTGCAGGCCTTAGGCTCTCTTTAATATTATCCTTGATATAGCGCTATCAACTTCTAAAGCACTTAACATAAGCATAGATACTTTTTATGCAAAACTACACTGTAGACGCTGGAACTGCCGCAGGAGTGGTCACAGGAACCTGAGGCGGAGGCTGAGAGTCAAGCAGCCGTTGAAGGGCAGAAGCAACTTGGCTTAGAAGTCCTCCTTGGGCAGCAATCTGCTGAGACTGCTGGGCGACAACACCAGAAAGTTCTGCCAGTATCTGACGTGGCTCCTTGGCGGGGTCCATGGTCAGATTTTACTGTCACGGCTGTGAGTCTGTAGACCCTCTGGACCACCACGGGAGATGGTGCAAGCCGACACCTGGGACCGGAGTCTAAGTGGCATCTGGTCTTCACCAGAACCCGCGCAAGGCAGGATAGTCTTGCTGCGGCGGGGTACCACCAGGTCATTCCACGGGTGCGACTAGCCCGTGCTGGCAGCCAAGGTAGTAATGCAGGAGACAGTCTGTACCTGGGGAGACAGTGGGAGAACAGCACAGGAAGACACTCTAGGACTCGCGTCAGGATTCGCAAGAGCTGACACACAGATCAGGAACAGAGCAACGGACTGGCACACGGATCAGGATACGCAGGATACACAGGAATACAGGATACACAGGACAGCAGGCTACACAGGAACGCAGGATACACAGGAACACAGGATACACAGGGGGGCTTTCTATTCAGGGGATGGCTTGAAGATTCGGCAAGGGTCACAGGAAGGTGGCAGGCCAATTATTCATGCGCTGGCCCTTTAAATGTTTGCACGCCAGCACTGAAGCCAGCACGCCAGCACTGAAGACCACCGCTGGAGCCAGGAGAGGTGAGTGCAGCCATGCAGAGGCTCCGGGGGCACACAGAGGCACACGGGTGCTCCCGCGATCTGAGACAGGGATAACGGGGTAACAACGGGAGAACAACGCAGGAACCGGAATGCAGTAACAGGAACGTAGGAACACACAGGGAGCCGCAGGAATTTATGGAAAACCAGAAGAGGTCAGTACCGACCCTTAAATTTTCGTGTGCCAGGTCGCGCGCGCCCTAGGGAGTGGGGACACGAGCCTGGCCTGGTCTGGACGGGATGGGAGCAGGCTTGTAGGAAGGTAAGTGAGGGCCATGGGGGTGCCGAGCCACCACGGAGAGGGGCACGGGTGTGCCCACGATCCGTTACATACCACCCCCCCTCGGTCTCCCCCGTTTCTTAGTCCCAAGAAACCTCTGGAGAAGAGTCTGATCCAAAATATTCTCTACGGGCTCGCAGAATCTCTCCTCAGGCCCGAACCCCTACCAGTCTACAAGGAAGAAGCACTTACCCCATGATAGTCTTCATGTTCAGAACCTCCTTATCTTCATAGACATGTGGGGAGTCAGTCTCAGGAGCAGAAGGAGGAGATTGCTGAGAAAAGCGGTTCAAGATGACTGGCTTCAGGAGGGAGACATGGAAGGAGTTCGGAATGCGCATTGATGGAGGAAGGCAGAGCTTGTAAGCCACTGGGTTGATGATGCGCTTGATTACCTCAAAGGGACCAAGGAACCTTGTTATCAGCCTGGGTATTGGTGCAGTCTGTGACTCGGAGAAGGGATTGGTCCCAAATTGATTGGAGGTCCTGCACCAGATCCACTACCACAGGGACATCAGAGCAAGTAGACAGTGGAAGGGGAGGATGAGGGATTCGTCCGTAGACCACAAAGAACGGATCTGCGACAGCAGACCCAGAGTCCAGGGACGAAGTGGCGGAGGTTCTACTTGGCTCTTTCTACTTGGCCATTTGACTGAGGGTGAAAGGCAGAAGAAAAGTCAAGATTAACTTGCAGCTGGTTACACAAGAAACGCCAGAACTTGGACAAAAACTGGACCCCTTGGTCAGACACGATGTGCAACGAAAGCCCATGCAGCTGGAAGATATGTTTGAAGAACAAACTGGCAAACTGTGGAGAAGACAGAAGACCGGGAAGGGGAAGAAAATGGGACATCTTGGAAAACCGGTCCGTCACCACCTAGATGACAGTATTGCCCGAGGAGACAGGCAGATCAGTAATAAAGTCCATTGCCACATGAGACCACGGGTGACTGGGTATTGGCAATGGAAGTAACAGTCCAGTCGGTTTGAGACGAGAGGCTTTGTTGCGGGCACAGGAGGAGCAGGTCTGGCCACCAGTAGTAGCGGGAGATGAGGGCCACAAAACGTTGCACCCCTGGGTGCCCAGCCACACCTGAAGAATGTCCCGAGACAGAATCCTCTTCCGGAGAGAAGGTCTAACATACGTCTTGCTGGGAGGGAACTGCTGAAGATCCTTCGGCGCTGCAACAACAAGCTGTTCAGGAGAGATGATATGCTGAGGAACTGGCTCTTCTCCAACAACATCCAAAGCACGGGACAGTGCATCAGCCTTGACATTCTTGTCTGCAGGATGGAAATGAATCAGCAGGCTGTAGCAAGAGAAAAACAATGAACAAAAAGTTCTTGTGGTCTGTGTACACACAAACGTGATGGAGAGCTCCCTCCAGTAGGTACCGCCATTCTTCCAAAGCAAGTTTGATGGCTAACAGTTCTCTGTCACCAATCGAATAATTTCTCTCTGCGGGAGAAAATTATTTTGAAAAGAAGGCGCATGTGAGATTTTGGCCCTTAGGCCCTTTCTGGGTGAGCACCACTCCAGGTTTGTCTGTGTCAGGCCTAGTGAGCACAGGAGCCGAGGCAAAAGCGGACTTCAACTTGGATAAGGCCTCTTCAGCTGCAGGAGGCCAGACATGTGGATTGGCACCCTTCTTGGTGAGTGCCACGATGGGACATACCAGAGTGGAGAAACGCGGAATAAACTGCCAATAATAGTTTGCAAAACCCAGGAACTTCTGTATGGCTTGTAGACCTTCTGGGCGTGGCCACTGTAGAACTGCAGACAAGAAATGGAAGGCTGCGCTGGTGAAACTGACATTTTTCTAGCTTGGCGTAGAGATGGTTGGCACGGAGCTTCTCCCAGAAGCCCTAGGTGCTGGCATTTCTCGGACTTTAGGGACAGACTGGACAAGCCCCGATGAAGTGCTTGGGACTGGCACAACACAGACAGAGGTTCTCCTGGCAACGTCTGGAACGTTCCTTAGCTGTGAGTAAGACTTGCATAGGCTCCACTTCAGACTGTGCGGCCAGAGGCTGGAGCGGCCTTTGTAAAACCAGAGCCAAGCAAGGCAAATGTGGAAGCCGGACTTGTGCTTGCTTGTGATGCAACTCTTCAGCACGCTCCATGAACTGCACATCTATCCGAGTGGCCAGGGTGATGAGACCACTCAGAGTAGCCGGCAGGTCACGGGTGGCCAATACGTCTTTGACCTGTGAGAACAGTCCTTTTTTGAAAGGCCGCATTGTTCCAGGTTAGCTCGGAAGCCACGGTGTGGAACTTGACAGAATATTCACCGACAGACGAGTCTCCTTGGCGCAAGCTCAGCAGCGCTGTTTCAGCTGAGGAGGCTCGTGCGGGTTCCTCGGACCGGAATTCAGCCAGAAATGCCGTATGGGTGGCCATGACTGGATCGCCTCTGTCCCATAGAGCTGCAGGGAAACTTCAGGAAAGGAGGCATTATAAGAGGGGGCTGTGGGAAAGGAGGTATAATATAGGTTGGGTACAGGGTAAGGGCAGGGTACACAATATTTTTTCCAGAAAAAAATTTCCAAAGATTTTGCATGCAGCTGGTCCCTTGTTACAAAAAGGTAAGGGAGCACTGAGTTATATGGTCCCAAAGACTGCCCAGACAAGCTAAGGGGTTGCAGAGATCAGATGAGACTTTCCATTTGTATGGCAACTTCAGACCTGTATTTTTTATCTTTATGCCACAATAAGGCAGATTGCCTCTGTTCCATAGAGGAGTAGCCCAGGCCAGGGCCTTCCCGGAGAGTGAACTGACAACGAATGCTACCTTGGAGCGTTCGGTGACAAACTGGGATGGCAAAAATTCTATTTGCAGCGAGCACTGGTAATAAGGCCCCTTCACAATCCTCAGGCATAGAATGTCTGAGCCTTGTTTTGGCTGCCAGTGGATAAGCCGGAGTGACTGGAAAAGTCGCAAGAACTGCGGCAGGAGTAGTCACAGGAGCCTTGGAGGAAAGCAGCTGTTGAGAGGCAATCTGTTGGGACTGCTGGGCGACAACGCTGGAAAGATCAGCTCCTTGGCGGGGTCCATGGCCGGATCTTACTGTCAGAGTTCTGGGTTAGTGGACCCTCTGGACCACCGCGGGAGGTGGTACTAGCTGACACCTGGGACCGGAGTCTAAGTGGCATCTGGTCTTCACCTGGTGCCACCAGGTTGTTCCACAGGTGTGACTAGCCTGCAGTGGCAGCCAAGGTAGAAGTGCAGAACAAAGTCCAAACCCGGTGTAACAACGGGAGAACAATGCAGGAAGGAACGCAGGAACACACACAGCCTTTCTCTTCACGCAAGATGGCTTGAAGATCCGGAGGGGAATGATCGGACCTGCCGGTATTTATGAAAACCCAGAAGTGGACAGCGCCAATCGGCAGTGCACAGGCCCTTTAAATTTTCGAGTGCCGACGTGCGCACGTCCGGCAGCCTAGTCCGGATGGGAGCAGGCTAATGGGAAGGTAAGTGTGGGCCGGGGGTGCCGGGCCGCCACGGAGAGGGGCACGGGTATGCCCGCGATTCGTGTCATGAATCACAGGAGCACCCTTGACATCTTCTCATTTGTACTGCTAAAAAGTATCTAATGGTCTATCTTAATACATCATTTCATTCCTAACCATGTCTCAACCCCAATTAAGTTAATTTATTATGGAATAAATCAGTTTGAAGAGGAAATTGTAGATCCAGAAATGACGTGAGGCATGGACAAAAAGAATCTGCGGCAAAATAACCATCTTACATTTATGTAATTCAGTAATTACTAGTTGATGTAGGGTCCATCAGGACTTGGTAAAGGTCTAGGTAAACTTTCATACCATCCTATTTAAACTCCACCATTGTTTCGAACAGTTACTATTGATCCAACATCTTGTCGGAACAATCAAATTCTTCATGCTAGAATGACTAGTTCTTTGTGTCTAATGTCATCCATAGGTCTAGGTAACTTACGGTATTTATTGGATGCTGGTTGATGATTAGCTAAGTTTAACATCTTGATCAGTTTTTCTAAAGGTTTCACCGTGGCTGCCAATGATATCACATTTGTTCATGTATTCCACCTGGAGTTTATTTTAAACTTGAATATTAAGTTTCTCATTAGACAGCCTTGGCAACTATGTATATCATCGGTCCCTGACTGCCGGCCACAATTCAAGTCCAGTCCGTGGAATAACTGGTCCCGTGGCAATAGAGCTTTAAGAATAAAAAGAACATGTGCTCACCTGTTCCTGCTCTCTAAAGCAGCAACAGTCCTCTTCTCGGTGTGACAGCTATTACAGACACGGCTATGTCATCACATCACCTAGGTGGCTTTAGGAAATAGGTACATTATAAAGGGAACTGTTGCATGACAGGAGGCATTATAAGGGGGTAGCTGCAGGGAAATTTCAGGAAAGGAGGCATTATAAGAGGGGGCTATGGGAAAGGAGGTATAATATAGTTGGGTACAGGGTAAGGGCAGGGTACACAATTTTTTTTCCAGAAAATTTTTTCCAAAGATTTTGCATGCAGCTGGTCCCTTGTTACAAAAAGGTAAGGGAGCACTGAAGTATATGGTCCCAAAGACTGCCCAGACAAGCTAAGGGGTTGCAGAGATCAGGTGAGCCTTTCCATTTGTATGACAACTTCAGACCTGTATTTTTTATCTTTATGCCACAATGAGGCATAAGGGGAGCAGTAATTGGTTGCCATGGGCAACTAAGAACATCTTACTTTTAGACAGCTTGATAAATCTGCCCAATCTGTTTTGGCCACCAGCAGGACATGATTGGTTTACGGTCAGCCAGAATATATAGTAATACATAAGTGTTTTTTTGTGAGGGATAATACATTTACATAATCTAGTCTTCCAGTGGAACTGAAAAAAGTAAAAAAAAAAAAATACTAAAATGTAAAAAATGAAAAAGGACCTTTTTACAGATGCATTCTTTTTACAGGAGCATGGAATAGAAAAAAGTCTATATATGTTAAATCAAATGGATAATAGAGGGATATTTCATCACATGTCTCAGCTGTGCAAGGCTCTGACCATCAGACCAGAGCATAGCCCCTCCTATGTGGGTTTGTATATAGGATTGCAATGGTTAGTCAAGTGGCTCAGCTATTCAGTGTCTTCCTAGGCATGTGTTTCTAAAGCAAGCTCTTTACCTACTTGGATCAGTATTGCCATGTCTCTTTCACACCCTAGGAACAAGGCACGCAGAGGAAGCTATGATGGAATTTTACACAACAAAACCCAAGTGAGTACACCTAGTTTCTGTTATTTTTACTGCATTATTTAGCTGTTAAGCTACGCTTGGCAGCGTTGTTTTGTTGCTAATAATAGTAAGAGAGATAGAATGGTACCATAGCAGACAATATCTCTATTATACTGTATGTCATATACTGCTAGTTTTGGCATCCGTCCCATGTTTTATTACTTACCATATTTTGTAGCATATATTAATTAGAATACAATGTATTAGTGAATCTGCTCTATTATACAATAAGAAGCAGAGAATCAGTTACTATTTAAGGACTAATGTTGGCACAGGGAAGAACCTCTTTGTTGTATGCAGCATTGGCAAATACATTGCCTATTTGCTATTAAGTAGGGCTTCATGACCCTCTTTTAACCACTTTATACTGAATGTGCAGCGCAGCAATCCTTCAGGCTGTATTTACTAATAGATAAAGTATACACCATATCTTATGATACTTGTGCACACATTCATAGTTAATATTTAATTAACAAAGTATTGAGCCCTTAAAAATGAATTTCTTAAAAGGTGACCTGTTAGTGCAACTGGCTACACAATGCATAATAATTTAATTTTGGATAATAATAATGGAGATAAACTAACACTGTTTAAAAGTTAGGCAGTTCATGGTTAGACTAGAAAAGCAGACATTTACATCAGTTCTTCACAGCCCATTTGCAGTTGTCATTCATTAAATCTTATAAACTATAGTCTATAAGAGATCCAGGAGAAATGGTTCCGAAAGGAATTGATTGATTGGATTTAAGTTCTATAAAAATATGTTGCCTGGATTTACCTACCCGTACATACCTTGATGTTATGTAGGGCCATGCCCATACATGCTCCCCATAACTTTGTATTTTATTGTCCAGCTTCTTCTATGCCAAAACTAAAATTATGCAAATTAGGCTGAAGTTTTTCCCAGAGCACCTCAAAGTTCCATCTACACATCTTGCTGGACCCAGGAGTGATGTTGGTAAAGGAGCAAGGCTGAGAGAAGGCACTGCTCTGGAGTCAGCCTTCATAGCACTTCAGTCTACTTTGCACATTTCTTCAGCCTAATTTGCACTTTCTTCAGCCTAATTTACGTATTTTTAAATTTGACCCCGAAAGGAGATCGAAAATCCAAACAAAGGTATGGTTGGCATGTGACGGCTCCCAGCACCCCCACAGATCTGATTTTCTCAGTAGCAGATCCCTCAACTGAGTGGTTTTGCTGAAAAAAAAAACAATAAAAAAATTATGATAGTGAGGCTCTGTCACTCCTGTGGCTGCCCTGGAGCTCTCCTCTTACCCTAACTATGTACTGCTCCTGCCTTGTCCCACCCAGCATAAGCAGAATACCTAAAGATGGTGTCTCAGTCGTTAGCACTACAGGCTTGCAGCGCCGGGATCCCGGGTTCTAGTCCCATCCAGGTCAATATCTGCAAAGAGTTTGTGTGTTCTCTCCGTGTTTGTGTGGGTTTCCTCCCACACTCCACAACATACTGGTAGGTTGATTAGATTGTGATCTCCATGGGGACAGGGACTAATTTGGCAAGCTCTGTGTAGCACTGCATAATCTGTGAGTGCTATATAAATAAATAAATTATTATTAGTGATCACTGTGTTGTCCCTGACAGATAGAAGTAATCAATCTCTGCACCATCTGCTGTGTATCATCCAGTCATGTGAGTCATCCAGCTCAGGTTGATTAGTCCTAACTGGACAGTTCAGGCATGTGAAAATGCACCCAGCTTTCCAAAGGTCCAAAATTGTTTCTTGAACAAAATCACTCAGGGATTAAACAAGACATGTTTCCGCATCAGTGTTGCTACAGTATTCTCAAGGTATGTTTGGTTCACAATGCAAAAAAACAAAAGGTAGATTTCCTTTAACTGATTCTGGGCCGCCCACGGTCCCTAAAGACTCAGCCAGTGTGTATTTACTGATGCAGGTTTTAGTAGACGGCATAAACAATTGAGCAGCCAAATGTCAGGTCCTCTGTTGCAAACAGCTACAAGACACCCTTGAAAGAAGACAGAGGTGGTATTTAATTGATTCAGCACTGTGCAGAGAAAAGAAGCAGTGGTAGGTTAGCCGCCTCTATGCATCCCAATGATCATGTGATTAAAAGCGACACAGACAGTGACTGTAACAGTGGCTTTTTCACCAGTATATGCGTCCTTGTGTGCAATTTAAAGTCCGTATCCAACTTTCCCTGGTGTCCCATAAATAGACTCCTGCACGTACAAGGGCAGTACCTCATACTGAACCCTGTCTCATACACCCCGCACCCTGCAATCAGGGGTTGCCAAAGAGACCTGCCGCACAATATAAAAGGCTTACACATAAAGACTGATTTCAATGTTTTAACGTAACCATATTATATACCAGGCAGTGGCCATGGGAACATATGGCAATATTGTTTTTGAGGATGACGTGAGAACATCCTGACAAATGGATCATCTCTATCTAATAACAGATGTACGAGTATCCCTGATATTTTGTATCGACATAAATGGACCAAATTGATGAAATGTGATTTAAGTCACCTAACAGGGTACTTTCAACTTATAGGAGAATATAGTTAAATGAAAGACACATATGTAGCTGTTCATTCACACCCCTCTGTGCCACGGTACCCAATCTGTAAATCCATCTGGCCTTGGTCTGAAGGATCGTCCCATTCCAGTCTCCACTTCCCCTGGGATACAGTACTTGGCAATACCAGTAAATCTCAGTCCCTTAGCATCCCCTTTGTGGTGTTGATGTACATGTCTTACTACCGGTTTGTCCCTGTTGTTGTGAATGTCCCACAGGTGGTCACCTATTTTACTCTGCAACTCCCTAGTTGTTATGCCCACGTATTCCAAGCCACATATTGTACACACGTGGCTTTGTAAATCCTGAATTACAAAGACTTTCCCAGTCACATTGCTCTAAAAGGTATTGGAGATCTGTATAAAGAGACAAGCGACACAATTACTCCCACATCTGAAATATCCTAATGGTTTCCAATATAATGAAATGCCTTTTGGTCTGGGGGTTACAAAATGGCTGGGTACCAATCTGTCTTTAATAGAACATCGACATCTGAAGGTGATAAGGGGTCTGGGACTCATCATCTTCCTGATGTCCTCATGCATGTGTAGTATGTACCAGTGCTGTTGTAGGATCTCCCTTGCTGTGTCTGCCCCATTGTAATGTGTAGCTGTCAACTGGCTTATCTATCTTTACTCACTACCTTTACTTTTGTAAAGGGAAGACTGATTTAGCATGCGTGTTGGAAGGCTGTTTAAGGACTTTGCCTGGATAGCCCCTTTGTCTAAACCTTCCCCTTAAATCATTGGCCTGTACCTTTAATTCATCTGGGGTACTACAATTCTCCCCCAACCTTAGATATTGTCCTTTGGAGATGCCCCTCCGAAGAGGTAATGGGTGGTGACTTTCCCATCTAAGTAATGAGTTGGTGGCGTTGGTTTCCAATAGATCGTGCTGGTTAGAGCACCACCTGTTTTGATTAGCAGTACATCTCAGAAGGGCAGCCTTTTCTCATTTATTTCATATGGGTACCTTAATCCATAAAAAAAATATTATTACGGCTCTCCTCTAGACTGTAATAAGATTGCCTGTCCCCTTTTCACAAGACAAAAATGTCATTAATAAAACTAAGAAAGATTTCTGCTGCCTCAATCCCTAGAAAGGGTCCATCACCAAACAGTAACAAAGTCTCCAACCAGCCCAAGAGCAGGTTAGTGTAGGTGGGTGCGCAAGGGCTACCCATTGCTGTGCCCCTGAGCTGGTGGTGTCAATTCAAACCTAAGCAACTCCTGAACAAGTTTGCTGTGTGCTTGAAACAATCTCCTTTTACTAGGGGGCTACTGCCATTGTTAATGCATTAAAAAAAAATAAAAATGTACCTTAAACCTAGCCTGTCTTTATTTTGCTACAAGATGCTCAATGAGATTTGAGGCAAATTTACAGAAGAAAAAAATTACCAACTGTCCAATTTCAATAAAGTTACATTCAGGGTTGTAGCTATTGGGTAGAGACAGCAGAGTAGCACTTGGCCTCTGGAGCAAGCATTTTACCACATACAGGGGCACTAGAATTATAAATGGCACATAGAAAGTGAAGACACTTTCACACATGTTGAATTTATGTTGTCTATGATTTTTCTTTTGATAAGTTCTTTTTATTGATTGTGTTATTTCCAGCTCTAAGGAGGTCAGATGATATCTGCAGCCACAGTGTACCGGATTTGTACCGGAGCTGTACAATGTGGCTGGGATGTGTGCCAATCTTAATCAGCTGCGGCACTGGCATGATATGCCAGATTTAGGAGGCATACACTTATTAACACATTTAGTCGATCCTAGAGTTGTCTGTGCACCTGAAACTGAAATCTATGCCAGTTAGGAGCTGCTTGCTCCTGGCTATATGACAATAGCTCTGTATGTACTTCAGAGGCGGAAATTGTGGCCAAATGAATCAATATCTGTGGCCTGCCTATGCACAGCCAGCATATAATAACTGTGCCTCATGCCCTCTGCCCTCTCTAAAAACAATGCCACCATTTGTCCATTATGGAATCTTGTTTGCAAGTCACATTTTGGCTTCAATATATTCTGTGTGCTCTTCCCTGGATAGGTGTGGATCTTGATTCTGGATCTTGATAATGTCATGGCTATGTGTTCAATCTCATGTTTTAATGGATGATTACCATATGGTTTTGACATCAAAGGTCCAGTAGCCCCATATGATCTAGTATTGAGGTAGGGAGTGTCTAGGATTTTCACACTGCACATATTCTAAAACTGGGGCAACCATTTTTTAACATGCAAATGGACACCAGAATGGACAAGCGGCAGCAGATTTTAAAAGAAGAACAACAGGTTTGCTCACAATACAATGGATATGTTTTATCGCAGAAAGGGCAGATGAGTTCAGCTTGGATATTTTCACTAGGAAATCTTTTTAATAATACATGTGACTTCACTAAGCTCTCTAGTTGTAGCTGCATTATTTCAGGTTCCGCCATAAGATGTGAAAGGAAGAATTCCTATGTGATGTTGTAATGCATGAGGTCGCATATAAGCTTCATGCTCAACTGACTCCTGTGACTTTCCTATATGCAGTTACATTTTTATCAAATGGTGCAAAAAACTCTAAATTTAAGGCCTCCTGCAGTCCCAGGCAGCCCAGGACCCTAGAAGGAAGCTACAATGATAATCCAAACTTCTAGTCCTTCCTTCTACTGTATTGGTGTCCTTGTGGTGCCTATACAATTTAAACATGTGACAAAGCAGGGAGTAATAAGTTACTGCTTAAATTGTTGCATCGGCACTTTGCGAAAAAAATACGTGGGTTTTGGTTGTAATTCGGGCACTCGGTGTCTAAAAGGTTTGCCATCACTGCTATAGGGCATTCATTCTGTGTTTTCTTTAATGTATTCATATCACCCAACTTATATTAATACATCAATAAATCTCTCCTATACGAGTCTGTATGATAAACCTGTCTGTCTGCAGGGGCCACTAGGGGATGCTCAGTGCATAGCAATCATTACTTCTACCATTGAACTCAATAGAAATTGTAAAAATCTTTGAATCCAGTTATCTAGAAACACCTGTAGTAGCTAGAGGAAAATGCATCAATTTATACCAATGAGCAGGAGAAGGTCAGCACGGGGCTCCCTCCCCTATGGACCCCATAGCATCTGTGGGGACTCCTACACGTTAGGTACAGCACTGTCAAAGATAATTTTTTTTTTCTAATTATCTATCTAGTTTAATACTTTCATTTATCAGATCATTTACAATAGGTTTTCCAAATTAGAACAACAAACAGTTGAGACCTCAGCACTGGGTGTCTGTGCTGGTTAAATACTTTTTGCAAATTTTTGTATGGAATACATTTCAACGGCTCCAGAAGCCAGGAAAAACTTGTCTCTGGTCTCTCACTTGTCATCTCAAATAATTACATATAAAATTATGTAATTTTATAATAATGTAACTTTGGAATAGTTCTATTGTCCCTTGCCTATGAATGATTTTCTTGAACCATAGTGGTCAGAGTCTACATTGGACAGCATTTTGACAGAACTCTAAAAGTCTACTGTGCTATGCAAAGGTCCAAAGTCCTTGATCTGATTTGCTCCGTTGATCTGATTTGTTCCTAGCAGAGAAAAAGGCTGCATGCAATTCCCTGATATGAGACGAGTGAAACTGAAGTCAGTGGGTAAAAAAACATACAAGACTAGGAAGTCATCCTAGTGCAATCAGTTTTTCATACCCATGTTTCAAGGGAGTAGAATAGAGCTGTGAAAATCAGATATGAAACTTTGAGAAAACTAGGATGACACTAAGAATACCAAAACAGATTGGCAGATAGCACTAGGATCCCACCCATACATCAAATGCATTTGGTGGACATATTGTCATCCTCAACCTTAGGAACATATAGTCTCCTTGCCAGTAGAATAAATAATATAAATACAATGGCGTGGGCAATATATTAAATCTAACTCATTAAGGGGTAAAATATACAATTACGGGGTCAAACTATCAAAAATAATTAACAATTGGGACAATTGTTATCATACATGGATATGGTGCAATATATATGACATTAAGGGGATTCTCTCTTATTCCTGTGGGAGGGGGCATGAACAGGAGGCACGGCTGAGCAGTAAGGACCTGAATTTGCCAAACTCAAAGGAAAGTCATTTGCATAGATTGTCAAATTTAAAACTGTACCCTGGAACTTTATAGGCATGGGAAGAACCAATATAGGGGTTGTTGTATTGCTGCATAACTGATAGGTTCCCTTTAAAGAGAGTCTACCACCTAAACCAAGCATTATACTTTGCTGGCAGCATGTTATGGAGAAATGAATTGTGATTTCCAAAATACCATTATTTTTTTTGTCCATTTTGTCATTTCATAAGATATTCCCATTTTAATTTGTAAGCTAATGAGGCAGTTGGTGCTCCAAAGTTGTGTCCTCAGCACCTGGAGTTCTTCTGTTTCCACTTATTTCCTTCTTCTTCCAGTGTCACCTATGTGTCAAGACAAATCTCCTGCTTTTCTGATGGAGAGGGTAGTGGTCCAGGTAGGAAAAACAATGCTCCAGGTGCTAAGTAGAATACAGATTAAAAAGGGAATTTGGTAGACAAAAAAGGTAGTTTGGAAATGTTTGTGCATTTCTCTACCATATGTTGCCATAAGATTAAAATGTTTGAAGTGATAGTATACCCCCTTTAATTATGGGTTAACATTCTACAATATAATTCTTTATGGGGGCTATTGAAGGGGCACTATATATAATTATTGTATATCTACCTAGTTACTTTAGTGGGTGGGATCTACTAGGGGAAGATTAGGTGTTTTGCTGGGGCCAAGCTGAACTCCTGCTCTAGTTCATATGAACCTTTATATCCTATGATGTGTAAACAATATTTAAACTCTTTATTATACACGGACTTGTGTAATATTGTATTAGTGCATATGACATAATCAAAACAGACGTATTTTCGAACACAATATGTTTTTATACTTGTTCTATGTTGAGAGCTATCTGGAACTTCAGCACTGAAGCATGTAATTTCAGTTTTACATGCTACTCGTTTTTACACCATATTATGCTAGGTTAAGTCGGCTATTTTTTTCAGGAGTCTCATGACAGAATTTTAGGCTGTTTGCACTCATCCATCGTTCCGGTGAAGTATAAATAATTTAGTCAGGTGCTCTAAATTCCAAAGGCTTAGAAGGATCTTCACCCCCGTAGATTAACAAACTCTTCAGACATGTTATGCTTCTAATTTCACAGTATTGGGCTTGGTCTACTTTTTACAGAGAGAGAAAAGTAATAATTTCCAATGATAAATCTACACTCCTGATACATGTTAATATGATAAATTGTCAATATACTTATTGTACAAATACTATTGTTACATACATAACAGATACAGTTTACAATACAATTCATGTATCAATAGCTTTTTCTGAGAAAATGCATTTTAAAGGAAACAAATATTAATTCCCAACTTTTAATTGTTTGGGATTGGACACAATGAAAGACAACAGCACCCAAGCCAAGGCTTAAAGCGTAACTGTAAAGCTATAGTGATTTTACAAAATTATTATTTGTGATTCCCCCTTTGAACAAACAGAACGATGCCTACGTTGTGTGCTCTCCCATTTCCTTCTAAAGTTATGGCATTTTCTGTTCTGAAAGTGTTTGACAAAAATCTTTCCCACCAGAGGTGAAGTGGGCGGGGACTAATGTCTGTCAGTCTATGCCCTCAAGCTGAGGCCAGGTAGCTTGCCCACAGATCACATGATGCTTTGTGTTCTCTCTCAAAGTAATTTAGCATTAAATCCATTTAGTTTCCCACAAGTAAATCCAGTGAATACTGCACAGTGCACATAGAGGATGTATGTATGGAGAAGCAAGGCACATGTAATAAGTGTTAGAAATCATAAGTAAGCCAGTTACATACAGTCTATAGTCTGTGCCATGTGATCTTGGTTTTGACCCGGTTTGTTTGACTCCACTTGTCTGTCAGTATCTGTTGTTTGTCCCTCAGTATCGTTTATCTCCTACCCACTTCCCTGTGTGACCCCACTTGTGTGACTCCACTTCCATGTCATCAGTTTCGGTTTCTGTGAACACTGACATATCTGTATTCCGGTTACCTGTCCGCTCCACCATCCAGCAGCTGTCAGATGAAGTAAGTCTTCCCTGTCATCTTGCAGGGTCACTCAGGGACCGTCAGTTAGATTCCTGATAGTGAGTTCGCCCTTGCCAGGGCGGCTTATCTGCTTTAGGCAGGGCCTTAGCCCGCAGGGACACAACAAAGCCTTTCCTTTTTCACTTCTTCAGATGATTACTTGTTCAAGTCGTTTTGGTAAGAATAATGTCCAGATATACAAAATATAAAAACAGTATCAAGATAATTGGGATACATTAGAAAAAACATTCTGTAAACATTCCTTTACATATAAGAAAATCTTATTTGTTAAAAATCAATCCCCATAGAGGGGGTATCCCCCTATCCCATCCCACTTCCCTCTTCCCCTAGTAGTGGAAACATTGCCATTTGTTGCGTATACTTTTCATAAGAGGAATCATACAGTTCAGTTCTATGAACTACTCCTAAACACTCCTGTATATTTGGTTTCTTTGGAGATTTCAAGTTTTTCACTAAGATTAACCCCTTAAGGACCAGGCCCTTTTTCGTTTTTGCATCTTTATTTTTCACACCCCACCTTCAAAAATCTATAACTTTTTTATTTTTCCATGTAGAGAGCTGTGTGATGGCTTGTTTTCTGCATAACAAATTACACTTCATAGTGATGGCATTTAATTGTCTATGCCATATACTGGGAAGCGGGAAAAAAATTCTGAATGCAGTGAAAATGGTGAAAAAATGCATTTGCGACGTTTTCTTGTGGGCGTGGATTTTACGTCTTTCACTGTGCGCTCCAAATGACATGTCTAATTTCTTCATTGGGTCAATACAATCACATGGATACCAAATTTGTATAGGTTTTATAATGTTTTCATACATTTACAAAAATTAAAACCTCCTGTACAAAAAAAAAAAATCTTCATTTTGCCGTCTTCTTGCGCTAATAACTTTTTCATACTTTGGTGTATGGAGCTGCGGGTGGTGTCATTTTTTGCAACTTTTGATGATGTTTTCAATGCTTTTATTTTTAGAATTGTACAACCTTTTGATCACTTTTTATTGAATTTTTTATATTTTTCAAAATGGCAAAAAAATGCCATTTGCGAATTTGGGCACTATTTTCCGTTAAACGCAGTAAAAAAACATTCTTATATTTTGATAGATCGGGCATTTTTGGACGCGGCAATACCTAATGTGTTTATGATTTTTACTGTTTATTTATATTTATATCAGTTCTAGGGAAAGGGGGGTGATTTGAATTTTTAGGTTTTTTTAATATAATTTTTTATTTTTTTTTATTAAAATTTTTTACTATTTTTCAGACTCCCTAGGGTACTTTAACCCTAGGTTGTCTGATTGATCCTACCATATACTGTCATACTACAGTATGGCAGTATATGGGGATTTTGCACACCATCTATTATAATGTGCAGATCGCACATTGTAATAGATGGCCAAAAACATGATAGCCTCAGATCATTGTGTGATCCGAGGCTGTCATGGCAACGGATCGCCGCTCCCCGATGACGTCACGGGGAGCGGCGATCGGAGTCATGATGGCGGCGCCCACGCGCCGCCAGCTCGTTAATGCCGCCGGCAGCTTTGCCGGCGGCGATGAAAGGGTTAACACCCGCGATCGGTACAAGCACCGATCGCGAGTGTTAGCGACGGTTGCTTGCTTCATTGTGAAGCAAGCACGTACAGGTACGTCTTATTGCGCTATGGGGTTAATTGAGCCAAGAAAAGAAGGTTAAGAATTAGGACCCTTCCACACTTGCGTTGCAGATCACGTCAGGGTTTGATCAGGGTGCGATCAGGGTTTGGTCAGGGATAAACTGACATTTTTCATCAGAGTTCAATCAGTTTTCAGTCAGAGTTTGTTCAGTGTCTCAGTTTTTCACGCATGTTTTCAATGCAATTTCAATGCGTTTTTCACGTGCTGATAATGCGCGTGAAATGGACTCCAGGCTGAGCTCTATGGCAATTGATGTGTGAAAAACACATTGCACTTGCAAGTGTCTCAGAGTGTGCGGGACTTGCAAAAGTAGAGCATGCTGAGATTTAAACGTGTGTTAAAAAAACGTGCGTGTGTGCGTGAAAAAAAATTTAAGTCTGAAAAGACCCATTGATTACAATGGGTCAGAGTGCAATGCAAGTTCTTCGCGTCAAAAGCACGCGCAGAAAAGGCGCGTGAAAAACGCAAGTGTGAAAGGGGCCTTAGTCTCTCCTTCAATTTTGAAATTCTAGAAGGAATGAGCATTCCAAGTATCCCCAATTAGGGTTCTACTGATAACTGGGTTGACAGTTGATCATCCATAATGTTGAATACCTCTAGCCAATATTCAAACACCAGCGGGTTATTCAGAGAACATCTAGAACAACCATAGTTTTTATTAGGCATAGATTTGGGTAACACTGCAGGGGAATGCCATGTACTGTATATATACCACATAATACATATAGATGTCTTTCCTAATATAAACATACCCATTGGGTTTTTTTGTCTCATTTTGCCTTCTGTCACTTTTGAGACTTTTCACTGCCTCTTTTAATGTTGTTTGCCAAGTACGCCTTGGTCTGCATCTTGTGCAGTGTGCCTTATGTATCTTTATTTTCCAGATGTTCCGTGCAACTTTTCACTTTTTTTTGCTTATTTTTGCAACTCTTTAGGCACAAATCTACACCTGGTTCAGGGCAGTGAAGATTTTCTTCATTGACCCTGTTCTAACATGTAAATTGGAATTATTTCAGCTGCTTTACATTTTTGCACATAAACCTGTTGGGCATTGAAAGTTTGGGCTGTTTTTTTAAATTTTAATTTATACATTTTGCAGTCACATTTTATTGAAACGGTTTGGTTACTTCTAAGGGTGCGGTCAAGAGCAGATTTGCTTAATTACATTGCTGTCAACATGATGTTTACAAAATGCATGCATTCATGCAATGTTAACACACAAGTTAACATTGTGTTAGCACTCAATTGTTAATACTATATTAACAGGTGTATTTATATATTGTTAACATATAGTTTACACATGCATTTTGTGAATGCCATGTTGAAAGAAATGTAATTAGGCAAATCTTCTCTTCTCAGCTGTTGTGATGCACCACATCTCCCTGGGGTGGGACTAGAGTCCTTAAAATTACAGGCCACGGCTTCAAATGCTAAATTTACAGTAGTGTCCACTCCTGTATATAACCCCCCCTCACATGGCTTGTATCCTCCCCTGTATATAACCCCTCACGTGGCTTGTGTCCATGTGGATTTGAGACATTTGCAACAAAAATTCTTTAAAAAAAGGCAAAAGTTTCACCTTCAAGGACAGGAAAAACTAAACATGTATCACAAGTAAAAAGACATGATCATACATAAGGTGCAAAAAGACTTACAAAAAGTCTCAACTACACACCAAAGGAAAAAACTATGGTACATGTCCCCCATTGTCTCTTAGAAAAAGATCCACTCCACCCAGTCAAGTGCTTTCAATGAGTTCAAAAGCCATTTTTTTGCCATTTTGCAACATAAAAAATGTAATAACAAGTGATCAGAAGGTCATACAGTACCCAAAATGGTAGCAAAGAAAACATCAGCTCATCCCGCAATATTTCACCTCTCACATATCTCCATATACCAAAGTATGAAATATGTATTTGCGGCAAAATATAGCAAAACAGAGAATTTTCTTTTTGTACATTTTTTGTGTTTTAATTTTTTAAAATGTATTAAAGCACAATAAACACCATAAATTTGGTATCCCCGTGATCGTACTGAGACCAAGAATAAAGGAAATTAGTCATTTGTGGCGCACAGTGACAGCCTTGAAAACCAAGCCGAGTAGAAAATGGCACAAATGCGTTTTTTCACCAATTTCACTGCATTTGGAATTTTTCCCGCTTCCCAGTACAAGGCATGCAATATTAAATACCATCACTAGGAAGTGCAATTTGTTACACAGAAAACAAGCCCTCACAAAGCTCTGTACATGGAAAAATTAAAAAAATTATAGATTTTTAAGTTGGGGAGTGAAAAATGGAATAAAAAAAAATTAAAAATGGCCTGGTCGTTAAGGAGTTAATAACAATAGATCTAGTGACAACCTAATAGTATCCCACAATAACAATAAAGTGCTCACTTTAATTAGTATTTGAATAATTAGTGCTGAGCCCTCCTAATAATAATCTAATGTAGTTTTAATTTGTAAATAGTGAGTCCCTCACCTGCCCCAGCAGTGCCCTCTCCCCACATACACTTAAAGTCTCACAGAGTTAGATAACCTCTGCTGCCCAATTGTTTCTGTTATGTAATACATTACCCTGCTGCTTTTAAAGCTGCTGTCACCTCTGGCCCACCTCCACACTGTTAATCTCTATGGGGTCCTTGGTTCTGTCATTCAGTCTGCAGCCAGGCCTGCACATCGGAGCGGGGCACATAGTAAGTGCTGACACTCCTCCACGCTACACAGGTCGCGTAATGACATCAAAAGCGCGACCTGTGTAGCTGACATGCGTTCTCCCCTGCTAGGAGGGAGCGATGCTCTGCAGCCAGAGTAGAGAGTTACAGTCACTCACAGTTGACTGTTCAAGGACTGGAGCGGGTAGCCACAGGTGCGAGCCGGCGGCATGACGCTGCCATTGTTTCGCACATGAGTGGGAGCGATGCGCAACTGTCACTCATGTTACAACTCACAGCTTAGCTGACAGGAAGCATCGCGCCAGTGAGCGGTGCCGATGCAAATAAAACTACGGAACCCGATACTTAATGTCTGTGTCGGCAGCCATAGTCAGCTGGTGGGGGCCCAAGATGGTGTGGGCCCCCGCCTATAATCCGACCCTGCCTTACTCTACAATTTTACTCAGTTTTATTGCTGTTTTAGCTCCTATAACTCAGTGATGGTCAGTGTAATATTTCAGAGTGTGGGCGGGGACTCTCTAAGCAGACACTTCATGACCTCTCTAGTGCACTGAGATGTTGTGTGCTAACAATGTGCTTAGATCATTAGGGTACAGGTTTATCTTTTATTTAGCTTCTGAAAAATAACTAGTATCTGACCCATAGAAAAAGAGAGATGAGACAGATCAGAGAAGAGAGATGATGAGATCCATAATATGGATATAAAATACAATGGCACTCTCAGTTCTGCTACATCTCAGCTATAACACACTGTCAGCTCTGTTATACCTTCTACTATAAAGATCTTATCTGTAGTTTGCAAAGTAAGTCTTTGCATACTGCAGCTGGCCGAAAGGAAGTGTCCGTGAGTGTCTGTGTGTGATCTCCTCTTGTAATGCAGGGTGGAGGGGCTAGAGGCGGAGAACACAGCAGTGTGCAGTCAAGAAAAGCTATCTATGAGAAGAATCCTGCCCGACCATAGGATGAGTGCACGCAGCTCCTTGTAGCTGCACACTGAAGATGTATAGGTAGCAGGATCAAAGAGGCTACTGGGGCGTGGAGTAGCTGCGCTGTGTAGCCCCAGCTCCATATATTCCACGCCCCATGTGCATATTACCCTGATTAGAGATTAGCAAATTTAAGGGGAGTAAAGGATTAGCCCTAAAAAGGGCTATCCTTACATATGTTAGATGCACCTACCACCGGATCTATCTTAATAAATAGATCCATAGTGGTAGGTTTCCTTTAATCATCGCTGGGGCTGACAAGATTTCTCTCTGCTCTTTTTTAAGTGTAGTAAATTTAATTTAATCCAGATACTTTTGAATGTATTCTTGCAATAATTTCAATTACGAGCAACATAGTTTTTTTTTTTAATGTAAAAATACATTCCTAATTTCTTCTTAATCCGTAAATATTTTACCTTCCTCATCTCTTATTGCAGATATTTCTTATCTCCTTTTGGTATTGAATCTTATTTGCTAAGTATTTACCTTCACAATACTCTTTTATTTTATTCCTGTTTTGGAGTCTCGTACTCCTCTAAAGACTTTGGAGATCTAAGTATAAGATGTTTTTTTTCCTGTTTAAAATGTTTTACAGGAAGTAAAAATTTCCATGTTTAAAATACCTATCAAAAATATTTGTGTCACAGAAAAGCCTTTTGTCTATGGATTTTTAACTTTTTTTTCCATTTACCCCCATTTTTTTCCATTTAACCCCAGAGCTAATTTTGTATGTTCTCATCAGCATCAATAACAGCTACCGTAATAATAGCTAATGGAGATTTAATGTCCAAGTTAAAATGGCTCGTGAAGAATCTATATTTACCAAAACATCTGACCACTGTCGAGTGATCTGTAATTGACTTACATATAACTTGAAAATCAATAAAGGCAGACAACATATGAGATTTCACCTCTGCTGTCATTGCCTATACTGTACTGTGTTTCTGGCTTTATCTCCCTGTCCTATGGCTGATGATTCGATGAAGAAGATTAATTAAAGTGCCACTTCTTCTATTTCTTCATTTCTACATATCCATGACTCTGATGTTTGATGTTGAGCTCGAACATTTTCTTCAAATGTTAAATCTGAGTATCCTTATGGCCTCACTCACAATACTTGGCCCTTGGTAGTCCCAACCTGTACTTATCCAGGTACTTGGACCTGGTTTTCTTTTTGTCTGGTCTTGATGTATTTTCAGGTAAAAGTTTAAGGCCATATGACGGCTATTTTAAAATTTAGGCATCATAAGTATAGAGAAGACTTTTCATAGTGGCACAATATTGCACACGAAGAATGTTTCTGTACTTGAGAGAAACAGTGCAACAGATTCATGCATTTTCTGCATAAATTGTATGGCTAAAATATGGTATAAATAGTAAAATGTTAAAATTCGAAATAGAGCCTTCATTTTGTTTTGATTTATGTAAAATAAAGAAGCAGCACATGTTGAATTTAGGAAATAGCTAATTTTTCCACATTTTCAACACCCGTTTTCTTAAATTTGTGCAAATCATGTCAGCCAAAATTCAGTGCTAACCTAGTACAACATGTCATGAAAAAAATAACATCCAAATCACCTGGGTAAGTTAAAGCTTTCTAATATTATTACTGGAGCTATAAAAATTGAGAGATGCCAGTTTTGAAAAATATTTAGTGTTATGAAAAAACAGATTAATAGGCACCAACCAATGGCAGGTGCAACAAGGTTTATTTTTCAGTGCAGATTTAGCAGGGATTACACATTTCGAGGGAGAACTCTTCTCTGCATCAGATCCTATGTAATTATAAAAGCTTATGAGGGGGAACAATTGAATGATACAAATGGTAGATACATGAGAGAATATAGAGAGTATAATACTGCTAATACCGGTTTCTACATATAGAAATTCATATACATAGCAGCAATGGCAGTCATATATATCTTAGAACAAATTTAGATAAAAAGATAATTAAAAAATACACAGAATACATCATTGGTGGGAATAAATAAATACAGAAATAAATAAACAATTCATATAGAAGCAGTAAAAATCAGTTTGACATCAGAAAATCAAAAAAGTACCAATGTATACTTCTAAAAAGTTACTCTAAAAAGCAACACCACAGATGGGTAACATTTATAAAAAAAAGAGCTTTAGCCAAATCAAAGATGTAAGGTGAAGGTTAACCTAAGAGGGACGGTCAAAAAATACCAAAGATGCTAAAGGACTAACAGCAAAATGGCAGGATGAAAAAGTCGAACAAATGGGGATATGTGTTATTTTTGAGAGGCATATATTTGGAACTAGACTTTACATTATATAACTTTTTCAAAAAGGATACAACATTTTAAGTACATTATATTCTCACAATGGTTATAATATCAGGGTGACGGCATCCAATCGCCTCAAGGCTTCCACACCCCCTGCTGCAAGCCTCCCCCTGCTGCCAGCCGGCCGGGGAATTAGGAGAGCACAGCCCCACTCTCTCCATGTCCTGGCCCTCTGACGTCACTTGTAAAACATAGTCCCCCCATTCCCTAGACCAGTGGTTCTTAACTGGGGTTCTATTGAACCCTAGGGCAGTGGTGGCGAACCTATGGCACGGGTGCCAGAGGTGGCACTCGGAGCCCTTTCTGTGGGCACCCAGGCCATCACCAGAGACGACTCTAGGTATCTTCCTGCAGTCCCAGACAGCCCTGGACTTTCTGTGCACAGACAGCTCTACCTGGGACTACTGTAGGGGTGGGAAGGTGTGGACAGATCTGGATTATCATTGTAGCTCCTACTCCAGCCCTTCCTGTTTATGGGATCCTGGAGGGAAGGTACAATGATCATCCAAATTTCTCCTATTTTCTGCTTTATTGATGTCCTCAGGGTGCTGGTATGAATGAAAGCTGTGACAGAGCAGGGAGTATAAATCACAAATTAAATTTCTGTGTTGGCACTTTGCGATAAATAAGTGGGTGTTGATTGTAGTTTGGGCACTTGGTCTCTAAAAGGTTCGCCATCACTGCCCTAGGGGTTTGATGAGTCGGTATCACAGACTCATGATGTTAATTTGTGTTGCCAAGCCCCACTTGGCCATCACTTGCTGCATCAATTACATTAATTGGCCAATCAGTGCCATGGGGAATTTAGTGTGTTCAGTAGTCACTGCGTGGTACAGTCGTACGCTGTGTGGTTTCTTTCTTAATTTTTTAATCCATACTAACTATTTCGCGCAAAAAAAAGAAAGTGACAAATATGTACAACATAGATTCACATGTATCATGGAACGTGTTGGGAGTCATCATCCTCATCTAAATAATTTGCAATGCCAAGTTGAAAAACTCTAGTCTCGCACTGGCAAAACTGAAGGAACACTTCTTGAAACTGCATGGAGATGGGGAATACAAGAACACGAAGCTTGCTGAATTCAAGGCGAAAAGAGACAGATTCTCTGCCTGCTCTTGGATTTGTCCTTGTGAACAAACCGATCCTCACCGCGTTGTACGAAGTTGCTTACCTGATCGCAAAGCAGGGCAAGCTGCACACCATTGGTGAAACACTCATAAAACCAGCAGCGTTAAAGATAGCAAATCTGATACTCGGAACAGCGGCCAAAGGGAAATGATCCCAAATTCCTCTTTTAAATGACACCATCAGTGACAGAATAGAGTGTATGAATAAAGACATCTTGGCTCAAGAAGTCTCAGATCCAATTTCAAGTCCGGCAAAATTGAGCCTTCAATACGACGAGACCACAGACGTTTCTAATCTAAGTCAGCTTTCTGTTTTCATGCGCTATGTGAAAGACAACATGATAAAAGAAGAGTTTTTATTTTGAAAGTCTATTATAACAACAACTTAGGCCAGTGATGGACAACCTTTTGAGCTTGGTGTGTCAAAATTCGCCAAAAAAACGAGCATAACTCAGGTGGTGTGTCACCTTGACAAAAAACCCATAATTTTGTGATATTTATTGTTTAAATAAAAAATATGTATAATTATTTAAGTTCTAGGGTACTTTAATCCTAGGTTGTGTGATTGATCCTACCATGTACTGCCATACTACAGTACATGGGTATATGGGGATTTTCCACATCATCTATTTATTACAATGTGCTGGACAATCTCTCAGCCTCCCGGCTACTGCACCTGGCCGTGTAGGAGCCGAGGATGAAACTTAACTCTCCGGCGGCTGCGTGTCACTGAAAATGGCTATGCGTGTCAACACTGACACGCGTGTCATGGGTTGGCCATCACTGACTTAGGCAGTCGATGTGCAGAAGATTGTAGATAGATAACTTCCTCAGAGACAACAATCTTTCATGGGATATGGTTTCTGTAGTTTGTACGAACGGAGCTGCAGTCATGCTGGGAAGCTGGGGGCCAGCAGCTATGAGCAGGCGCACTGGTAGTCTGATCACTAAGGGGTGAAATGCTTTGGGTTTTGCAGTTTTCTATGTTTTTGCCATGTTACTTGTAAATGGAAACATGAAAGCATGGATACTGTACCCAATATTATTGCAGTTACGAATCAGAACTATTTGTACTTTTGGACATTCCCTGACTTGGTAGGAGGTCATAATAAAATGAGACAAAATGTCTGTTTTGATATCAGTCACAAGTTATTAAACACTGGCGGATCAGGTAGCAGTTTGCTGAAAGGTCACACTATATTGAATTCATTTTGCTGGAATGGTAAGTTTTTATTATTAATACCTGAGACGAACAAGGGATTAAGGGATCAGCCTATTAAACCTAGGTTATATTTGACTAGCTCTCTAGGAAAGTCTTATCATCTATGCAGCAGCTGATTTGGGATCTTAGGGGCCCCAAACAAAGTTAAAGTTAGGGCCCTCAACTAAACATAATATGAAAGACTAGACTGAGTGGAGAAATGAAAAATTGTGGCAGACAGTGCTAGATTACTTTGACAGCTGGATCACTGTATTAAGGCTAAAGTTAGTGTTCAGAGCACTCCTGACCAGTGTCCAAGATCAGTTCAAGTCCAAAAACCAAACTTTGTCTTTATCCTCTACCTCCCTCCCCAACTTAAACCCCCTCCAATGCTGATGAAGATAAACTTTCTGTCTTTTATGGTAGCTGGATAATGTAGATGTATCTTATAGTGAGGCCATACAATGATTAAAAGGACACTTTTTTTGCATTGTTTTTTTATCTTAATCAATTATTTATTTATTGGACTGACACCCTCACAGTGTCAGCCCGATCATCAGAACAAAATGCTCTTCCTAATGTGACAACAGCCTCTTAATTAAGGCAAGCATTTCCCTGTGTCACAAATATTTTAAATTGAAGACAGCATTATGGGTCTGGTGAAAACATATAAGAACTTTCTTTTCCAGTTTGTATCCATAGCAGAAATACAATGGCAGATGACATTATCTAGAATAAAGTACATTTTCAATTAAATGTGAGCAGTTTAACCCAGAAAGAAGTGATGTACCGCCTGAAGACAAATCACTAGGCTCAGACTCCATACATTTCGAGTATTGCATGAACTATGCACTGTAAGAAATAAGTCATTATTTTAATATTTGAAGATTCTATAAGGACAGGACATGTTCCACAGGACTGGTACATTACAAATGTGGTGGCAATATTCAAAACAGGGTCAAAAAAGTTTAACTTCGATTGTGGGGACAATATTTTAACGGTTTGTTAGAGATGCATTCTGTAGCATCTCAATGCACTTAACCTGACAACCCAGCATCAGCATGGGTTAATGAGGTATCGGTCCTGTCAGTCTAACCTGATCAGTTTCTTTGCAGAGGCAAGCTCTAGACTGGGGGAGGATGTGGATGTTGTGTAGACTTTTCCAAGGAATTTGATATTGTACTGCATGAAAGGTTGGTACATAAACTAAGAAAGGTGGGACTATGGGAAATCTGTGTATTTGGGTTAACAAATTGCTTAGTTATAGGAAACAGGGTCGTCATTGCTGATACATTCTCAGATTGGGTTGATGTCACCAATGGGGGCCACAGTTAGTATTGGGCCTCTTACTTTTTAATATTTTTACTAATGAACTTATAGAGGGTTTACACAGTCAAGTTTCAATATTTTCAGATGATATTAATCTCTTTAAAGTAATTAATACAAAGGCAGTTAGTATAATATTGCAGAGGGATTTGTTGTAACTGGAGGATTGGGCGGAGAAATGGTTAAGGAAGTTTAATGTAGATAATTTTAAGGTTATACACTTGGGCAAAGGAAACAAAAAAGTACAATTATGTTCTTAACATTCAGTTGGTTGGTAAAAAGGCACCAGAAAAAGACTTAGGGGGTTTTGGTGGGCAAATAACTTAATTTTAGGGACATGACCCAGGCAGCTGCTAATAAGGCAAATAAAATTGTCACACACGGGGGTATGGGAGAATCTCTTTAGGAAGAGTCTGTGGACCCTCTGGACCACCGCGGCGGTTGGTATCAGAGCCGCGGTGGCAGCCAAGGTAACAGATGCAAGAAACAATCCAAGCCTGGGATGACAGCAGGGACATGGGGAAACTCTCATAACAGTCCGAACCTGGGATGACAGCAGGAACACAGGGGAATACTGGTAACGCTAGTATGGACTGAAGACACCGCTGGACTAGAACCCTGGAAGGCACAGTAGGAGTACAGGACAGCAGGAGTACAGGATGGCTGGAAGTCACCGCTAGACAGGAACGGACCACAGGATACACAGGAACGGACCAAAGGATGTACAGGAATGGACCACTGGATCGGACCACAGGAAACACAGGACCTCAGGATGGCAGGACCTCAGGATTGAAGGACCTCAGGATGGCAGGACCTAAGGATGACCACAGGGATACAGGGCTGCCACAGGAATACAGGACCGCCACAGGAATGCACAGCTTCACGGAGAAATACAGGAAACCCAGGAACACAGAGGAACACTGGAGTACAGACACACGGAGGAAACCTGGGAACGCTGGAATACAGAGGAACACTTGGAACCACGGGAGGGCTTTTACTTCAGGGGAAATAGCTTGAAGATCCGGTCAGGAGAGAAGGGAGCCGCCGGGTTATATGGGAACCCAGAAGTGACCAGTGCCAATCAGGAGGATGCTGGTCCTTTAAGTCTCGAGGAGACGTGGGCCTGGTAAGGAAGCAGGTGTGCGGCCAAATTGGATTCGGAGCATAGCCAGGAGCCAGGAGAGGTAAGTCCGGGGATGGGGCAGACATGCCACCACAGAGAGGGGCATCAATGGTCAGACCACAACTAGAATATTTTTTACATCGTTGGACTGGAATGGGTGCAGAGGAGAGCAACCAAGCTTAGTATACAATGATAGATTACTAAAATTGGGTTTATTCAGCTTAGAAAAAAGACAGTTTTACAATTTACAAATACCTGAATGAGCAGTATAGGGATCTTTCCAAAGATCTGTTTATGCCTAGACCTGTGACCAGGACAAGGAATCATCCTCTATGGCTTATTGTACGAGCAGTGAGACTATGAAACAGGAGGTTATTAAGGAAGATACTTTGTTCATGCTCAAAAGAGTCTTGAGTGCCTTTCTTGAGAATAAAAATGTTATGTTTTATGGGAAAAAAAACATTTGTTTAATCTTATAGGTTGGACTTAATGGACTCACATCTTTTTCCAACCTTATCTACTATGATACTGTGATCTTGGTTTTACTTCACCTAGTAGTATGTCTTGTGTCTCCTTGTGATTCTACATACTGGAGTAGGGATCGCTGCCCAGTTTTCACCTGCTTTTTGCACATGGCCAGCAAATAGGCAGGGACAGGGTTGTTAGAAGTTCAGGGCTCACACTTTTTTCCCGTCTTGGCATATAGGCTAATTGAGCTTAAAAAAGTGACGAAATAGAACCTTAATTCTTGGCAGTTGAAACAGCTAATATGAATGTTTGCAAGAGAGAATGCATGTTTCCTGTTGGTCTTCCTCAAGTTACATGCTTTATGTAGGGCAAGGTTAGCTTAGCATGCCAAAGATGAGAAACATTGCAAGTTTCCTGTTTGTCTTCCATGTGTTAACCCACAAGTTGGGTTAAGATAGCCATTGAAATGAGCCATGAACTAACAAACATATACTTCCCTTACTTGCATGATAAACATGTAATTTGTTAGTTGAATGCAATGATAACATATCTTAGGTCACGTATCTACTTGAGGAAAATGGAACTGAGTTAGACATTGACTCAAAGATAGCTACCTCCAATAGGTGACATATGCTACATAGTTCTAGTTTCCTATGAAAGAGTTATTTATTTTATATGAATAACTGCCAGTAAGGCCCAGGTCACATCTTGGTTATTTTATCAGGTATTACATCAGCAGTTATGAGCTAAAGCAAGAAAGGAGATATAAGTTATAATAAAATGATTTGAACCTATTCTGTGTTTTTGTTCAAACCTGTTTTTTTTGGCTCACAAAAATGGATTAGATAACTGAGAATTTAGCCCTAGCCCTCAGACTCCACACTGGGTGAATTTTTGTTACTAGTAAGGGTCTGAGTGCTGGGACCCTGCAGTAGACAGGACTCCCTGTTAAATGGATTTGTTATACATTGACAGGTATTTATGTTATTAAAAACAACCAATTAAAAACAAATGCAGGTTACTGTGTGTTGTAATACATACAAATGGCACGTATTTGGTGCAATTCTTGTTTGTACAAAAAGACCCTATCTTCTTACTATTGTTTCCGATTTAATTCCTCCGACCTAGGAAGATTTTTCATTCTGTGACTCGGCTTTGTGTGATTATCTTTGATTGATTATTTCTTTTCTCTCTTATGATATTCAGGCTAAGTTAGTTACTCAACAAGTGTATTTTAAAGTGACCCATCCTGTGCTGCCTGGTCCTGTCCGAAGAGTGAGAAGGTGTGGACAGGATTGGAGCTTAAAGATTCTGTTAGCAATAAGTTTGTTGCTGCCTAAATTGCTGTGTTGGCACTTTGGGAAAAGCTAGTGTGTTTTGGGTCTTATTTTGGGCACTTGATCTCTAAAAGGTTCACCATCACTGTTATATAAGGTCCTGTTATATTTTCAATGTCTACCCCATGTATGTATTTGATCACATGAAATTACAGCATGCCTACATGGACTTTTACTCCTCCCCATCCTCCATGGATTTCTTCTCTGCCCTATCCTCCATGGAGGCATGCTGTGATTTCATGGGATCAGATACATACATCGGGTAAATGTTGCAAATGTAACAGGACATTAAGTGACATCACCCTGGTCACATGACAAGTAATGCTCAATGATGGAACAGAGCTCTCTGTCCATGTTTCACACAGCAGCATGTCAGTGAGTTACCTAGCAGTGAGACCTGTCAATCAGGAACAAGAAGGCAGGGCAATACAGTAACCACTGAATATGCAGTGCCTCATTGGACTCACATCAGGTATATATGTTTACAGACTGATTTTTTTTTTTTAACATTGCAGTCATGGAAAGAATCCATTAACAGATAATAATTAATAATAATAATAATAATAATAATAATAATTAGGGATAAGGGCACTCTTCCGAATAATTTTTTAAATAATTTGTTAATGAGGTATTTATTTTAGGTGGGTAAATGTGAATGGCAGGTTCTTTTTAAGTAGTGAATAACCTACTGTTGGTTATATATCCTAAAGTCATAGTTTTTGCTGATATCTTTATACATTGTGCAAGCCACCCTACCTTAATTTAGGCTTCTAACGTCTGTGCTAGTTTATTAGACATCATGTTGACCCAAGAGGTCAAGAATGGGATGCATAGGTAGGTATGATTTTATAGCTTATGTAGACAGACAGATACTAAACTAAGTATTCCAACAGTGCCTACTGCTGCCTCTATTACATAGGTGCATCTAGGTGCATCTCCTCCTAATATGCCATAAGCATCCTTGACCATAACTAAGAAGATCTTGACACTCATAAATCACGAAGGCATTAATAACCTGATACCTCCTAGTCATCCTCCGAGCTGAGATGCCAATATTGCAGCTACCTGTATTTCTTATTATTACTCCATGTTAATAATTTTAGTTATTAGCTATACAAACATATTTCCATTGTGTGGTTTGGATGGTATTGGTTGGTAACTATGTCCTACAATGAACATGCATGGAATCTTTAGTTTAGATCTCACAATACGCATCAGCTGGCTCTGGAAAATTTAGGCAAATGATTTATTGGGGAGCGCAGCATGCCCCTTTCATGGTTATTAACTTTCACAGAGTAATTACAGAAAATCTCTAACTTGTATGAAATCAGAACAACAGCTTTATTTGGCTTGGTGGCTCTATTGTTTCTACTTAGGCAGTCAATGGCTCCATTGTTGACGTACCTCATTTGTGACACAGTAGAGATTATAAGATGAGAAAAGCATCATGCTCCAGTGGGCACAACAGGGGAAGGAAATTAACTTGTTGCCCCAAATAAAAACTCTTTTCAGTAACTGCTTGTCAAATCCTCCCAAAATTAGATCTTGTCACTGGTTTCTGATGCTAGATGAAATAAACACTTAAATCTGAGGATTACTTTTAACATTTAATTTCCTGGTTGGTGACATTTCCTGCTTTGCTATTGAGCTTGTCTGTACAATGGTAGATTCTTGTAATCATCTCAGCATGTAGGTCAAAGTTCTAGACTGCTTCAGTCTGCACTCAAGTTGATGTCATGTTCACCCCCCCTCCATTATAAGATTCCTGAGTGTACACTCCATTATAGGTACAGGTATCACGGTATAGTGATGCATACAAATACTGTGCAATACATACAAGTGTCCTTTATAACTTACAAAATTTTAACATACATAATACTTTAGTATGGCACTTTAATCTCACTGTTGCTGCTAGTGATCTTTATGGTCACAATTGTTAGACCTCTCCTGTATCTAGTATTAATTTATTCAGAATAAAAATATATTTGTTATTGATTATTATTATTATTATTTTAAATTATCATTAATTATGGGGGTCTCTATTATGGGAAAAATATAATTAACCCCTTTAGGACAAAGCCAAATTTTGTTTTTGCGTTTTAATTTTCCATTCCCCACTTTTAAAATTCCACAACTTTTTAATTTTTCTGCATAGAGAGCTCTATAAATACAAATAATTTTTGGGTGGCTTAGTCATCCCAAAACTAGTACCTAACTCACTACCACATACAAACTCCAAATGGTGGATCTTATATGAAAAAAACGTAACTTTTATAAAATATACAATAAGAGAAAAATGATGATGCAATCAAAAATTGCGTTACCAATAACCATTTAAATATTTTGATAGATTAGGAATCTTGGGACGCAGCCGTACCTAACATGTTTATGAATATATTTTTTTAATTTATGTTTTAAGGAAAATGGTGCTGTAGGTTTTTTTTTTTTTACTGTAATTTTAGACCCTCTAGGACAGTGATGGCAAACCTCTTAGAGACCGAGTGCCCAAACTACAACATAGACCCGCTTATTTATCGCAAAGTGCCAACACAATAATTTAATTTGTGATTTATACTTCCTTCTCTGTCACAGTTTAATTGATACCAGCACTCTGAGCACACCAATAAAGCAGAAAATAGTCCCAGGTAGAGCTGTCACTTTAAAATAGCTCTGTGCAAGTCTGGGACTGCAGGAAGTTACCTGGAGTCATCTCTGGTGATGGCCTGAGTGCCCACAGAAAGGGCTCTGAGTGCCACCTCTGGCACCAGTGCCATAGGTTAACCATCACTGCTCTAGGATTTTCCAGAGGTTTTCTATTGGGTTGAGATCAGGACTCTGGGCTGGATATTTTGTTTCAATGTTTTCTGTTTCAAGGGACGGCTTTACCCATTTTGCCGTGTGACAGGGGGCATTGTCCTGTATGAAAAATTGAATGACACTTCCTTCACCACCTTTCACTTACTTCTTTACACACTATCGGTTTAGTCTTCCCCCATTTTGTCAATGAACATAATGGGGCAGATTTACTTACCCGGTCCTGTCGCGATCCAGCAGAACGTTCTCTGTGGAGGATTCGGGTCTTCCGGCGATTTACTAAGGATGTGCACCCGATGTCCACCAGGTATCGCTGCTGCTCTGAAGGCCGCTGGAGTTCACGATCCGTTGCTGGGTGCAGGTAAGCGCGTGTCAAGCGGCACTTTATTTTTTTAAATACGGTGGTTTTTCCGAATCCGTCGGGTTTTCCGGCGGCCACCCCTCCCCATTTCTGTCGTGTGCATGCCTGCGCCGATGCGCCACAATCCGATCGCATGCGCAAAAAACCTGGGGCAATTCAGGGAAAATCAGCGCAAATCGGTAATATTCTGGTAACCTGATGTAAAATCGCGATTCGGGTCCTTAGTAAATGACCCCCAATGTTTCCCATCGGCCCCAAATAAATTAACCTTGCTTTCATCACTAAAATGAACTGTGGGCCACGTCTCCACTGTCTACACAACATGTTCCACGGCAAAGGTGAGTCTAGCTTTTTCATTCTTTCTGCTAATGAGAGGTTTGGTCAATGCAGAGTGGGCTTTCAGTCCAAATGCTATTAAACAATGTGACACTGTATGATGCTATAGATCCTTACCCTGTTCAGTGCTTAATTGGCAAGAAATTCCAGTTGCAATGTTGAAACGATCACCCATGGAGATTTTCCACATTATCCTGTTCTCTCTTGAATTTGTCGTTCAAGGGGACTTGGATTAGTTTCAGATGTTCTAGAGGCAATATTCTAGAAATCACAGACTTGATAAGACCAAATTATCTTCCCATGGCTGATAGGTTCACCCTAATGGCCTACATCTGTATAACCTGCTGCTGCAGGGTTTCAGTCACTTTGGAACAGCACATCATTTTTGCAAAGTAAGTGCAAACTAGAAAGTTAGGCTGGTTTTACATTAGTGCTGCGCCACAGACTGATTACTATGCTGGGGACTGAACTCTGTGCATAATATTAATATATGATGAACAGAGCATTTGTTTCCTCAATATGCAGGAGAATCGACACTGTACTGTTAGATCAGGCAAACAAGAACTCTGTGCATCATATATCAATATTATGTATAGAGTTTAGTTCCCAGGAGAGTGGTGAGTCCGTGGCACGGCACTACTCATGTCTGTGATCACGGACTGATCATGGACTAATATGAAACTGCCCTAAGGCTGTCAGTTAAATGGGGTTTATCAGAAAATTAACGAAATTGGCACCAGGTGCTAGATTAACACCAATAACTTGCAGTATCTGAAATTTTCTCTAATTTTGAACAGTGTTTTTTTTTTTTTTACAATAATCTCATTTACATTTCTTTTCTGTGCTTTATAATACATAGAATTTACGCAATACTGCTATTTTACTCATGTTACAATATCTTCACATAGAACCACAGAATTACATTGATATAGAGGAAATTGTGTGTTGATCTCTAATTTTGATCACTCATACAATGCACCATCATTTTATGGGGGCTCGATATATATTATAATTAATTATGGGAGATACTTCTTTAATTTTATAGTATACAGAGCTTTATGAGGGTTAATACTTCCTAGCGATGGTATTTCCAAATTGTACTATCTAGTGATGGTATTTAAAGAGGTTGTAGCAGGACAGCAAGCAGAGAACTAGAAAACAATGAGGAACTGATACAGAAAGTATAGTCGAAATATAACTTCTCTTTACACAAACTCTTTCAGTTATTTGCTGAAAGTGGACTTTATTTACTGTTCAATATACAGGCAGTCCCTGGGTTACATACAAGATAGGTTCCATAGGTTTGTACTTAAAGTGTAATCATCATTCTGAGTAAAAAAAAAAACCTAAAAAACATAATTCTACTCCAGGTGTCCCTGGAAATCATTCCTCAAAGTATTTTGGCTCTCGGCCCTCATTTAGTACCTTTTTGGCCCATAGCAACCAGGGTTTCCAGCTCCTGCCTCCTGTCACCTCATCTCAAGCACACACAGCTGATCAATGAGACCATATCTATCTATCTATCTATCTATCTATCTATCTATCTATCTATCTATCATCTGTCTAGTCATATTTATCTCTCTACCTATCTATTCCATATCTATTTATCTATATTCCATATATCTATGTATATCCTGATCTATCTGCAGTTTTTGTCTGTGTGGATTATTTGTTTACATACAAGTGTAGGGAAAGCTGATGGAGAGACAAGTGTAGTTGTTTGGTTACTAAATTAGTTAGGGCTTCTCTCTGCACATGACTGAGTGCTAAAGCAGTGAGACATGAGGTAAATCAACTGTTAGTAGAGAGGACAGGTAGACGTGTCTCTCCCTCTGTAGTCAGCTCCTCAGTGAAGATGGAATGTGCCCAACAACAGCGATATGAGAGATCACTGACATCTAGGGGAAGTCTGCAGAATACAAGAGGAAGGAGCAAGATTCGGGTAACTAATCCTATTGTAAAAGGGCTTAAAATGACCAGCCCTGCAACATATCAAAAGTTTTTTGAAATGACGTTTACACTTTTAGTTGAATTTCTATGTAAGTCGAAACTGTATATTTTAGTTCCAGTCACAATTGCAGTTTAAACATTTTTTGTTGTAATGGGACCAAAGATTATCAATAAAGCATAATTACAGACACCTTACAGCTGATCATTGGAGTCTGGGACTATAGTAAAGCATTTAGAGAGCTTCACCAGTGGGCAGAGGGGTCCGTCTGTAACTAGAGGTCGTCTGTAAATCAGTGGTCCTTAAGTTGGGGACTGCCTGTATGATATAATGAATCAGAGGAGTAAGGCAATGGAACCTACCATTTGGTTTTATGCACTGTGAACCAAACATACCTTGAGAATGCTGTAGCTACACTGCTGCAGAAATATATTTTGTTTAATCCCTGATCTGATTTTACTCAAAAAACTATTCTAAAATTCAGAACCTTGGGAAAGCTGGGTTGCATGCAGTCTGCCGTTCATAAGCACATTACACAGTGCTTCCTTAACTTTCCAGACTGGACTAATCAACTTGAGCTGGATCATACATACACAGTAGCTGGGGGATGGTGCAGCGATTGTCCCTGACAGGCAGAAGTAATCAACCAGTGTCGATTCTAGCCTTTTTGCTGCCTGAGGCAAAAATTTTAATGCCAGCTCCCCCTCCCCCCTGCATAATAGGTATGAAAAAAAGTCCTCATTTGTCATCCACAATTAAATTTACCAGTGACTTGCTAAACAATGAACATGTAAGTTTGGACAGTAAATCTGGTAGATGTCCCTTCTTGTGTAGATATTCTGTTTCTGCAGGCAGGTACCCGATTCTTCCTGACACCCCTGGTGGCGGTGGGTGCCGGGGTAATTGTTTGGGGGTTAGTGGTCAACCCTAAGCCCCAGCCTTTGTAATAGTCGCCGTCTCTAGGATTGCGAATATTGAAATAAAAACTCCCCGGATCCCTTTTTGACCATTTTAATAAATGTTATAAAATCCACTTGGTATATCATCCATAGCTTCCAAGAGCCTTGTAAAGAAAAATAAAGACTTTTAAAGCAACCCAACTCATTTTAGATGCATGTGTTCTGACAAGTGCATTTCAAAATGCATACAAAAGACAACTGTGTGAATGCACCCTTAAAGGGGTTTTCCCACCAATCAAGTTAGGACCTATCTACAGAATAAGGCCTAACTTGCTGATTGGTGGGGGTCTCAGTCATGAGACCTGGCCAGATCACGAGAACGGGGAGTCCAATGTACCTCCGTAAGACCCCTTGTCGCTCCCAGAGATGAGTAGACCTTTCTGCTCCATTCATCTCTAAGAAGCAGATCTCAATAAAGTGCTGCACTGCATAATAGAGATGAATGGAGCAGAATGGACATGTGCGGCAGTCTGCTCCATTCATCGCTGGGAGCGACAAGGAGTCCGACTGGGGTACCTGGGACCCTGTCAGACACACTATTCATACTCATCACTGAGACCCCACAGGTCAGCAAGTTAGGCCCTTGACACACCAGGCTGGCACGGGCCTTAGATTTCTACCTCAGACAGTTGGAGTTGTTGCAGGGTGTTCTTCTATCCTCTGGCGCACACAAAGTTCTGCCGACAGAAGTGAGGGAGGTCTGTGAAGGCGATGGTGGTGGGTGAACACTGCCGCCGGCAACACTGCCCGGGACACAGCGGTGGTTTTGATGACAGCAAGGCGAGGTGAGCTGCGATCGGCCTGAACACCGCTCCACATAGGGGGCTGCAATCTGCTGCCGAGGCGGGATTTCCATCCCGCATCATGGCAGATGCGGCCCTGGGTACAACACAGTCCCGAAAAGGTGTGTATGGAAGTTACACCAAGATAAAGCCAGGAAGGTAAGAATCAAGTTTAGGTTTTGTGATTCAGTAAACAGGACATTTTGTATTTTATGTGATATGTGCTGTTCTATAGCTCATTAGTACAATAAATTAAGTTTTAAACTTACTGTAACTTGTTTAGTTTACATTATTGTCTACACTGATTTCACTTAGAATCTTTAATCCTGGAGGTGCTAAATGATGTGGGAAACATAGCTTGTAATATTACTTCTAAAAATATTTAGGAACCATTCCATATAGTATCAAACACCTAGGCAATAAAATGCACTAAAGGGAAGGGCTGCTGTTCTTTGTCATGATTTGATCCATACAGCCATAGACCTTCTGGCTGTCAATGGACTAATTTCTTATGACGCAGTCTCCCCTTATTGTCTCACCATATCCTAGTGCTAATAAATAACACCTATCATACGGTTCATCATTTTGTAGCCCAGGGCCAACAGTAGTCAGGATATACAAAATAATCGGATTGATCTCAGCCGTCTTCAGTGTTTGGTTTCCTGTTTGAACAGTGCCAATCCAGATCTGTAGGACCTGTAGGACCTGACAGATACTTTAATATTAAAACCTATGTTTTATTTATAGTAAATGTGCATTCTACTGTTTTCCTATTGATTTTTTTTGGATGTACTTTGACTTGAGTAACAAGTCAGCCAACAGGGTAACTCCTTTTTGGCTTGTCTATATCTATTAGTCTGCTAAATGATGTGGAGGAGTTTGGTCATCCAGCACAGAGGAACCTTGATGGGAGATTTACCAGAAGTGTCTGAGGTAAAACTGTTATAGTTGCCCGTGGAAACCATATGCACTATATATTGCACTCATGGGCGTAACTTGAGGGGGTGCAGAGGGTGGGCCCATGAGGTTTAGGGGTTCATAAGGTGTCAATTTCCCATATGAGAAGACTAGTACTACATACCATACAATATAGTCAGGGGCCTTGCACAGACTTTGCACTGGGGCGCATCAGCTTGAAGTTACGCCACTGATTGCACTGCTACATTTTTGTTATGGATGTTATCCTTTGAAGTACAAAAGTTACGGAAATCAATTAATACAATTATTCACTTACTGGGGGTAGGATGCCACCTACACTAATGGAAACATTGTGTAGGTGATCAACTCATACTGTACTGTAAGAAAAAGACTTAGTCACATTGGTTATTTCAAATTACACATGTTAAGTTGGTGTGAACACTCGCTCATTAGGGACTTATTGCTTTATACTACAAATGAGAAATGATTACTGTAATTAAGCTGATTCTTGTTAGCTATTGGTTTACCAGCATTTAGAGATATTTTCCCCTAAAATCAGAAAATTGGCAACAATAATAGAAGTTTGCTTCACAGTTTGATGTGACTTTAAAAGTTTAAGCAAATCTGACTTGCATTCATGGAACAATAAACATAAAGATATAAACAATAAACATAAAGATATAAACAATAAACATAAAGATATAGTAATTTTGTCTAATTATAAAACATAAGAAAATATCCCAAATATAACAGTGACAAGATTTAGGACATTTTTATGACATGACCTCTGCTTATCTTGACATCTAACCATATGACTGCTCTAGTAGCACAATTATATTATTTTAGCCTAAAATCTGTATCACCACTGTAGTACATATGAAGGACAACCTAGTATTGCCCCTACTGTAGTATCAACCATGAAAGTATGAGTTACCCCTCTTGGCTGAAGATTGGTGTATAAAAAAAATGTATTGTTTTTTTGCAGTGCAAAAATAAGAAAAAACAAATATTTGTGGGCATACAATCACATTTGTAAAAGAATCTTATTTTTGACATAAACACACTAATCTCAAACCTGGTGAGAGACTGCTTACATCTACCACTACTAAAATTAGTTTTTCCAGTACATGGATGCTCTATCTTTAAGGTTACATTCACACTGCTGTATGGAGGACGTAGATACGGCATAAATACGTCCCCCATACATGGCAATGTGCACACGTGTGGCACCATACCATTCTGTAGCCGGGAGAAAGATAGATGTTCTATCTTACCCCGGAATACGGCGCCATGTGCCATATATCTCTATGGAGAGGGGCGGGGTGAGCAGGACCTCCTCCTCTCCCCGGCGCCAACGTGTGCCCGCCATGCTACGGTACGGTGGGCACATATTAGTGTGATTGTAGCCTAAGTTTGTTGCAGCTGATGGTTGTTACACTCCAGCTGTGTAAGTTTATGGTTTGATATGCTGCATGCTACCTAGCGATTACACTAGCTTTTTCACTTTTCTGGAATTCCTGGAACTGGTTTGTAATAATTTTAGCGGCGGCTTCCTTCTATTAAACCCACAAAACAGACTAATTTTTTATTTTGTTTCTTTCAGCACAAGTCACTTGCTCAACGAAGATGTTCAGCACCTTCCCTTGTGCTTCCTAAGGCTCTAAGCAAACCATGGTCATCAGGAAGGTACAAGAGATACCCAGTGTTGTGCATTAATATACATACCTTAAAATGTGATTTAGAAAGGAATCAACATGTCTTGCTTTCTGAGGCATATTGTAAGTGTTAAACGCCATACACATGCAGTCAGCATTATCCTGCAGAGCAATCCAAACACTTTTAGGCAGTGTGTTTGACAGTGTATTTTAGAATCAACTGCATCTTCTACATGACCTTTACTTGATTATTCATCCAGGGGTAGGTTCCCTGGGTCTGATGCACACCCCCACTTGTGGCAGTGCGAACCGTTTTATATTTACATACATAGGTTATGTCATATATACCTGATAGGGCACATCTTCCCTACCTGCTCCAATATTTTACAGAATCAATAGTACCTGCATCTTTAAGAAGTGGGTGGTGTTGATTACTAGAATGCAGCACAGGGCTCCTTCTCTGAGCTCCAGGGTGGCCAGCAATTCTTCTGGCTGTAGCCCATTGCTCTGCATGGTTTGTTTTGTAATAATAATAGGCTCAATCTACAGCCAATTGTCTTTCTCCTTGGAATTTTTACATAAAAACTGGATAGTTCATCAAGCTGATTTTATCCTGATATTAGTTTTTGATCGATTGATGACCACATGACCTCATATTTAACCCCTTCATGACTGATGGCCTTTGTGCCTGAATGTTGAGGTAAATTTTTGCAGTTCTGTTACGTGCTTCTTAGACATTGGGTCTCATTTACTAAGGGTCTGTCAGACACATTTTCTTTGGGTTTCCTGATGATTTCCATTTTTGCGCCGAATTGCCCCGGGATTTTGTCGCACGTGATCAGATTTTGGCGCATTTGCGCCAGCTTGCGCGCGACAGAAATCGGGTGGCATGGCCGTCGGACCACCCGACGGATTGGGACAAACTGCGGAATTTAAAAAAGGAATTGTGTCGCAAGATCAAGCACTCACATGCACCAGGAAGAAGAAGGTAAACTCCGGCAGACCTCAGCGCTGAAGCGATGCAGGAACTCGGGCGCACGATCTAAATGAATCGCAGCAGACCCGAATCCTCGTCGGACAACAAACCGCGGGATCATGACAGGACCAGGTAAGTAAATGTACCCCAATATCTCTGGAAAAGCTTTACATATCATAACAAAGTTTAACTTGATAGGATAGTTTTATTAATTACGTTAATTTGTCAATAATTGACTACAAATGTGAAAAAATAAGCTTTTTTTTGTCATTTTTCCAATTAAAGTTTTTTAAACAAGTAGTAAATTTTATCAAAATATGTTATAAATATGTACAGCATTATTCCATCACACTTTCCTAGGTTCAGATGCCGGGGGGCATGCATTTCTGCAAAGTGAAAATTAATGTCTCCTAAAGCTTCTTCTACATTCTGGCCGGAGGGGGGCACATTTCAAACGTTTTGAAGGGGAGATTCTTTTGTTTAAAATGAATTAAACATTATGATTCTATATGCCAGGGTTCAGGGGATATGGCCGTTTGAATTTGTTCACAGTCAAAACAGTTATAAACATTCTTTCTGCAAGGGGCATGTGCAAATAGGAGGTATATAGCCGTATGGCAGTCTTGAAGGGGGTTAATTTGCATGCAGCAAAGTGTATGAGCTGCACTTTTTCCACCAGTATTTGTATATTAGGCTATATAAATTATAAAGCAATAAATCATTGATACCTTCCCGGTAATCAAAGTGGGCGATGACTACAGGCCCTAGGACTTTGGGTGGCCACTCCCTAGATCTCATTTCTATCTAGCTGTTCTGCTGGTAATATATGTGTACCGGCTCCCGACAATACATATTACAATGTATCTTCCAGGACAAGTGAGTCCTCCAAAGGTCCTGAAAGGACAGCACAGTGCACAGGTACTTTGGACATGGCACAACACTACTACCCATATTCTCTCTATATAAATATGAGCACAACAAAACACTACTACATTCTTATCTACTGTTATTCATAAGATGATTGGTTAGTACAGGCGGTCCCCTACTTAAGAACACCTGACGTACTGACGACCCCTAGTTACAAACAGACCTCTGGTAATTGGCAATTTACTGTAGCCCTAGTCTACAATAAAAAGCTATAACAATTATTAAAGGTGTGTGCCCTTAAGATTTATTGTTAATCCCGGTTCTTATGACAACCCAACATTTTAAAAATCCAATTGTCACAAAGACCAAAAAACATTTGTCTGGGGTTACAATTTTATAAAATATACAGATTTAACTTAAGAACAAATCTACAGAATCTTGTACGTAACCCAGGGACTGTCTGTATAATCAATATCTACCATATACTGTATGGTCACTACATGGTGGTGAAATGTATATACCTGTGTTGGAGGCCACTGGGGGAATTGACCCCTCTTTGCTGAACCCCGAGCTATGCCTCTGTTCACAAAGCATTAAAATGTACATCAAACAACCTTTAGTTCTGTAGAAAACATTAGTGATTCTGGTGTACCTGATGACTATTTTATACTTTGAGAACACAAAGGTGAATTTGCCACTTTTTCTATTGCTGCATTGAAGTGACCTAATTCTAGGGTATTTCCCTCATACATTTTAATAATAAAACGTAATTTCTGTTATTTGCTTTCAAACTTGTTTTCACACCTAAGAGCTGTGGGAAGACATTAAAGGTTAATGTTTCTATAAGGAAAGTACGCAACCCAACATCTTTCACATAAGGTCCTTTCACTAGGCCAAAAAAAAAAACTATAAAAAAATCCTACACACATCCTTTTTTGCAATGCATATCCTATACATACTATTTAGTATAGGCAGATAATGGATTTGTATGATTTAAAACATTTTATTTACCAAGCTGTCTACACCAGAATTCTGGAGTAATGAGCGCTAAAACTGACTAAAATAGAAGGTGCCACATTAATTAAAAGGAACCTGTCGCTAGAGGGCCATTTTTAGCTGGAGAAAGGTTCCTACAGAAACAGTACTGTATATTCCACATATGTTTTTTAAAAAAGCTTTGCGTTATATGGTTATTGAAATAAACTATTTTAAACTTTACATGTTTGGGGGGAGGGGGGGGGTAAATTGTAACGTTTGTCTGCCCCTCGATTCCTTTTCCCATCGTCCTTACTTGTTGTTTCACCACCCCTCGGCCATCCTCTCTCTCTTCCTCCCTCCATCTGATGACAGACGGTATTCTCAGCTTGCCCAGTGAGTCCTTTCCCTCTGGCCAGTACATTGAGGCAGCTTACTGCATCTCCATTCTTGGCACACATTCAACTGGGCCGAGGAACAAGGGCAAGCTGCCTTCACTTCTCAGAGCACATGTCAGAGGAAGAGGGCTTACAGCACAAGAAAAAGAATAGCTTGCTTTAGTTAGTAGATATCATCATTGGGAGGGAGAAAAAGGAGGTGGAGTTAAGAGCAACTACCGAGGATCATGGGAGGAGGGATCCAGGAGCAGATGAATGTTAGTATTAGAAATGCTTTCCACTGGGGCTCAGCTGAAGAATCTGGCAGGGAGTCAAGTAAAGTTTCAGATAGTTTATTTTAATAACCATATACTGCACAGTTTAAAAAAAAAAAAACATATGTGGAATATGCTGTACTGTTTCTGTGGTAATCCGTCTCCAGCCCTCAGTTGACAGGTACCTTTAAGGAAAATCTACCAGTTAATTTAACCTCTAAAAAGCACCACCAGTTCTGTGAAAAGGTTAGAAAGATTAAAGCCAAATACTATAAGAGATATTAGCCGGCTGATTCCTTGTAAAAAAAACTATATAATCTTTATGTAAATTTGGGGAGTTCTCTCCCATTGAGTTTATAACAGTTTCCCTTGTTTTCATTATAAATTACTGGTGTGTGGTGACTTGTTGCTATGATGTCTTCCACAGACTCCACACAGAAAATAGAGAATCCATTGCATTACTATTTTCTGCAGTCTGTATGTAACATCTGTTCCCATTTGGGCTTCCGCACTGTCCTCTGCCTGGAAAGTACCTTAGAATATGCACAGCTGACTTAGTTTGAAATTGTCCTGGATTAGTATGAGCACTGCCTTACTTCACTCTTCATTACAGGGGCGTAACTAGGAAAAGCAGGGCCCCATAGCAGATTTCTGCATGGGGCCCCCCTTCCCTTCAAAAAATATTTATACATATTTGTACAAACACTCTTATACACTCATACACACACACGTATACACTTAAATATATACACATAACATTCTGCACTCACTTTTATATACTTTTATATACATTCACACACATGTATGGGGGATGTATATACGGCCGACGTATGTACGGCCGATATACGTCCCCCATACACTTCTATGGGCTCACGGCCCTGTACGGTAGCAGTACAGTGCAGCACACGTGCGGCACCGTACTGCTCCGTAGCCCGGGAAAACATAGGACATGTTCTACCATTTCCCGTGATACGGCGCCGTGCGCTGTATCTTCCTATGGAGAGGGGCGGGGGTGAGCAGCGCTCATCCCCTGCTCCTCTCTGCAGCATCGATGTATGCTCACCGTACTACGGTACGGCGGGCATCCATCATGTGAATGTAGCCTTATACAGTATATACACACATACAGTATGTACACATTTATACATTTAAACACACACAGTATATACATCAAATTGGCATACATACTGTATATATGCATACATACAGTATATATGCATCAAATACTTTTACATACAGTATACACCCACTGTGTATGTGTTATACACATACATGAAGTATAAAACACTATTTACACACTTCATATACATATAGCATACACACATACATACAACATAAACATCATATATACACACATACACACCATATATATATCTACATAAAGCTTATACACATGGTATATACCGTGTTTACATGCATACTGCATATACACACAGTATATACATGCATACATACAGTATATCCAACATATACACATGCATACAGTATATACAGCATATACACAACATGGAGTACCGGTATATATAAACAACATACAGTGTATACACACATACATACAGTATGTTCAGCATATACACAAACATACATACATGCATACAGTATATACAGCATATACACACACATGCATACAGCATATGCACACACATGCATACAGTATATTAAGAATATACACTCATGCATACATTATATACAACATATACACACATGTATACAACATATACACACATACATACAGGTATATATATACACATACAGCAAATACACACACACACATACATCATATACATATATACAGCATATACACACATGCTTACAGAATATACACACATAACATACAGTATATACACAACATACAGTATTTTCAACATATACACCCACATGCATACAGTATATACACATATATGCATACAGCTTAGACACACATACTTACAGTATATTCAACATATACACACATATATAAAGTATGTATACACACATACAGCAAATACACACACAGCATATACACACATACATATAGCATATACACACACATACTTATAACTATGCATACATATAAAAGGTTTTACTTGCATTTTTGGCATACAGGTTGCTGGATCATGTAGGTGGCTGCATCTTCGGGCGGGTAGGTGTCAGCGGGCCACGCTCCTGGCTCTGGCATTGTGTGGGCAGGGAGGTGGCTGTGGCTGCGGAGGGGCAGGGGGCTGTGGCCGTGGACAGGGAGGCGACTGTGGCTGTGGACAGGGGAGCGGCTGTGGATGCAAACGGGGAGGAGGGCGGCTGTGTGGTCGGGGAGGAGGGCGGCTGTGTGGTCGGGGAGGAGGGCGGCTGTGTGGTCGGGGAGGAGGGCGGCTGTGTGGTCGGGGAGGAGGGCGGCTGTGTGGTCGGGGAGGAGGGCGGCTGTGTGGTCGGGGAGGAGGGCGGCTGTGTGGTCGGGGAGGAGGGTGGCTGTGTGGTCGAGGAGGCGGGTGGCTGTGGGGTCGGGGAGGCAGGCGCAAAGGTGGGGTCAGGGAGGTGGGGTTGTAGAGGCGGCCATGGGTGGGGGGCTGTGGGGGTGGGGAAGAGAGAAGGTGGCAGTGAGGTGCAGGGAGGTGGATGTGTTATTAAATGACATCGTCCAGCGAGAAGCGGGTGGGCATGTGTGCGGGCTGCGGAGAAGGTGCGTAGACGGGCCTGGTTGCTCTGCCTCTGCGCCCCTGTCATGAGGGAGGGATGGGCCCAGGAGGGATGGGCCCGGGAGAGCAGCGTTGATAATTTTGACTCTATCCCGGGCCCCTAAGCAGCGCGGGGCTGGTAGCGCCCACTATGGCTGCTATGGCTGTTGTTACGCCACTGCTTCATTATTTTAATTGATTTCCTCCACACCCATCTGTCTTCTGTTGATTTTGTTCTGGGGTGTAGACGGACCCCTCATTTTCGCGATCTGCGGGGGTTTCAGCACTGAGACCCCCACTGATTAACAACTTAGCCCCTTCGTGGGAGAACCCCCTTAATGCGATCTTACAACTATGGGAACCCTGAAGCCTACTATCATGGCTTATGCTCCCTTTCTTTTTTCCTTACAAAATATCCTAGGTACAGGCGGTCCCCTACTTAAGAACACCCGACTTACAGACGACCCAAAGTTACAAACGGACCTCTGGATGTTGGTAATATACTGTATTTTAGTCCCAGGCTAAATTGATCACCTGTAACAGTTATCAAAAGTGTCTGCATTTAAGATTTATTGTTAATCCTTGTTTTTATTACAACCCAAAAATTTTAAAATCCAATTGTCACAGAGACCAAAAAATTTTTGGCTGGGGTTACAATAATAAAATATACAGTTCTGACTTGCATACAAATTCGATTTAAGAACAAACCTGCAGAACATATCTTGTACGTAACCCGGAGACTGCCTGTATTCATCATGGGTTTTCTTACCCTCAAAAATCTCTAAAATATGAAATCAGATGTCTGTGTCAAAGTCTTCAAAGATCTTCATAAGATGTGAATTAAAAAGGTCAGAAATGTTGCCAGTGAACTTCACAAACAGGAAGCTTATAAATAGTAATAGAAAGTTGAGAGTGATCTCATGACTTGGAGTTCCCCTTAACCATACACATGACATTAATGAAATAGATGAAAGAAAAATACCTAAATTGTGAATGTCAGATTAGAATTTCGTAATTTACAAGTTGTACTGTACCAAGGTTTTCTTGATCAAGGCTATACATATAGGAGCATACTTGGCTAAGTGCGCCAGCATATGATGTTTCCTCACCTCCCGCTGGATTTATCAGGAGGATCTGGTCTCCTGATTGATCCCAGTGAGCTGCAGCGCTGTTCTGGTGAGGCAGTCCTACACTAGTTTTGGCCTGGCATAGACTATAGTTAAAGGACACCTGTCATCAGGTCTCTGCCACTAGTCCTGTCACCTCTACCTGTTGGAGCAGCTCACAAGGATCCCATCCCAGCCTTTATCTAGTTATTTCATACATTAATCATTGTAAAATCATCTATTCTTTATCATGTAAATGAGGCTGGTCACATGGTCAGAGGCAGTGATGTCACCCCTGTTCCCCCTCCCCTCTCCTCCCCCTGCTCATGTCTGTGTGTAATGTATAGTAAAGCATGGCTAGTGTGAGTGCTGTACCTGCTGACATGCTGCATCCTCCTAATATACAGGTGAGAGACACAGACATCAGCTACACATGAATCTGACAGGTTCTGCTGTAACATGGCTGCCTGGAGCTGCTGTATCTCTCCTAAACACACACATATGCACACACAGGCTGCAGGGGGCGTGGCCACCAGCACCAGGGAGCACATCATTATACAGCCTCACATCATTATACAGGCTGTCAGTCAAGCACTGGGGGTGTGGCTGTGCCTCCCACTCATGAATAGAGTGGACAGCTTGAATATGCTAATGCTTCATTGGACATTTCACAGGTCATTTGCATACAGCTTTAGGACCTCATTGCTTAGGTTTACAGGCATGTAGAGGGACAATGAAGGGATAGAGGCAATGCTCTCTAATGGCAGTTTATGAAAATATATTTAGTTTAGGGGGGTTATTTTGCATGACGGGTTCTCTTTAAGGGCTCAGGCTATAGCTTGTGCACAGGCCCACTTCACATCCCTCCAGTCCTATTTGGCGTGGATATGGCATAGTTGGGGAAATAGGTGCAATTCCTGGCCGTGCGCCAGATTTCAGGCATTCAAGCCTTGATACTGTAAATATACACATAATTTATTGTAACAAAAAGACTAGTTCGACAGAACTTAATCTTAAAGAGGGCCTGTCACCAGAATTTTACCCCTCCATCAGTAATACCTGCTTGTACAGGGTTTAAATCCTCCCCATATCACCTAAAATTGTCTGCCACCGTGACACTTTACCTTAATTACAGACATTTTTGTGATATGCAAATGAGTAGACAATGCTGCCAGTGAAACACACCTTCTTCTTTTGATTGACAGCTCAGTGTCTCTTCAAATCTCAGCCTAAACAGACAGGAGGTCCTTTCTCTGTCCACTTCCAGTCCTTACCAGATTTCTGCCCCTCTCTCTCCATGGTGAATTTAGCAGTGAGCACTGTGTGGGAAATTACAGGTCTTCTCACCATTTCACGCAACCTGTGTTAGGTGGAGACAACTGGTGGTGGGCGAGGCCAACATAGACAATGGCAGAAAAAGTTTGTTGGGGGGTGTAATTTTTCTTGATGGCAGGTTCTTGTTCTTGATGACAGGTTCCCTTTAAAATGGAGCAAATTGGAATTTAATTTCAAAATGTTTGCTCTTTGAAGACACAGTACAGAAAGGTTAGTCTATCCTTACAAATACACATACACTTTTATCTTGTGTTTGGGTATGCTTATATGAAAACAGAATAACATTTTCATGTAGCTTAAATAAAAACACTTAGCACATGCTGCATTTTTTTAAGGCATTGGACCCAAAACAATGAAAAAAATTAGAAAACACATGAAAAAGGTTTACAGTTTGTAGAACATTTTACATCTAAAATCTGGCTGAAAAAAACTCAGGCGAAATGCGCACAAATGTATTTGATACATTCCATATAAGTCCAATAATCCAATCCACCAAAGAATTGTGCGCACACATCCCACGCTGCAGAAAACTATTGCTATATGCATGGGGCTAAGTTCCACAAAAAAATTGTAATTTCCACTTAAGGCAGTATAGCAGATTTTACAGCCTGTTTTGCACCAAAAGTTGTCTAAAACATCTCTCACCATATTTATCAAAAGGTTTCAGACAGTTTTAAGGCACTTTTGCAACCAGTGTGGCAGTGCTATGTAAAAGGGGCATGATCTCTTCTAAGGGGTATGGCCAGGGCTGGCCACTGGGTATACCTGGGCAAATGACGAGGCAAAGAGCTGCTGGGGGGCCCACATAAGGTCGTACATAAGGAATCTATATGTTTCTAATTAATCTATAGGGTGTGAGGTGGGCAAATAACCATGAGAGAGCTGTTCAGTATGATAAACTAGGGAATATTTTAGGGAACAGGAGACTGTTTTAGCTTCTGAATGTTTAACCCCTTAAGGACGGAGGGTTTTCCAGCTCATTTCTCGCTCTCCAACTTCAAAAATCCATAACTTTTTCATTTTTACGTGTACAGACCTGTGTGAGGGCTTATTTTGTGCGTAACAAATTTTACTTTCCCGTAATGTTATTTATTTTAACATGCCGTGTACTGCGAAGCTGAAAAAAAATTCCAAATGTGGAAAAATTGAAAAAAAACCGTACGTTCTTGTGGGCTCAGTTTTTACGAAATTCACTCTTCGCTCCAAATAACACGCCTACTTTATTCTTTGGTTCGGTGCGATCGCGGTGATGCCAAATTTATATAGGTTTTATTGTGTTTTAATACATTTTAAAAAATTAAACGAATGTGTACAAAAGAGAAAAAAATTTTTTTGCCATCTTCTGACGCTAATAACTTTTTCATACTTTGGCGCACGGAAATGTGTGAGGGGTCATTTTTTGCGAAATGAGGCGACGTTTTCATTGCTACCATTTTGAGGTCTGTGCGACATTTTGATCATTTTTTATTTCATTTTTTATGTTATGTAAAAAGGTGTAAAAGTCGCATTTTGGACATTTGGGCGCCATTTCCCGCCTCGGAGGTCACCGCCGGCCGTAACCGTTTTTATATTTTGATAGATCGGGCATTTTGGGACGCGGCGATACCTAATATGTCTGTGATTTTTACTGTTTGTTATGTTTTATATCCGTTCTAGGGAAAGGGGGGTGATTTGAACTTTTAATATTTTATTAATTTTTTTTATTTTTTAAACTTTTTTTTTTCTTTTTTTTTTCACTATTTTTTAGACCATCTAGGGTACATTAACCCTAGATGATCAGATCGCTCCTACCATATACTGCAATACTACAGTATTGCAATATATGGCGTTTTTGCAGGTCTTACATTACAATGAGCCACTGGCTCATTGTAACGAACCTGCATAAACCATGTAGCCTCGTGTAAAGAGAAGACCCGAGGCTACCATGGTAACCGATCGCCGCCCCCCGATGACGTTCGGGGGCGTGGCGATCGAAAAAAAGATGGCGGCGCCCGCGCGCCGCCATCTTTTAAACGCCGCCCGCGACTTTGCGGGCGGCGTTTAGAGGGTTAATAGCCGCGATCGGTGCAAGCACCGACCGCGGTTATTAGCGGTGGGGGTTTTGTGCAAAATGCAAAAACCCCCACCTCTGTATGAAGAGGACTCAGCCCGTGAGCCCTCTTCATACATCCCTTATACCTCTGCGCCGTAGAGCTACGGCGCAGAGCGTTAAGGGGTTAATGCCGCCACATGAGTTCACTGCAAAGGGCCCAACCTGGCTCTGCTACCCAGGGACCTACTGAAACCTGGGGCTGACTTTGGGTATGACCTAAGTCATGAAAAATATCTGTAACAACAATGTTTGCATAGCAACTAAAAGGAGGTGCAAAGTATGACTATACAGTCATAAAATATGCTACATTTGTCACCCAGTGTTAGACACTGATAAATCTGGTGAAGCATAAGTTTGTTTACATAGGGGCGTATTTATCAAAAGTGTCTAAAAAAAAAAAAGAGTTTGACTAGACAGTCTTATGCTGCAGAAAATTTATCAAAGCGCCTGGATGCTAAATCTGATGTAGTATAAAACTATAAGACTTTACACCTATTATTAATTGGTGCAGAAAATGCTACTTTTTTGTCAGGGATTTTGTTGCACATTAGGCCATGCCCCATTGTAGACTAGACCACTTTGCTTTAACTGAGGACATGCTTATTTTGGCACATCTGTCACTAAAGTTTCGGAAATCTTTTAATAAATGTTTTGCCAGGGTGTTCTAGACAGTTTTTTGCATGAATTCAAACTGAATTCTGTTGAAAACAGATTCAAAAATCTGCCCCATAATGCATAATACTCATCTATCTGTGAACCTACTGGCACTTTTGATAAATCTTGCACACTATGTTTAAAATCATGTGATTTAAGCATAAGGGTGTTTCGCACATAGTACTTCTTCAAAAACTTCCCCTAAAAGTATGACATTTTTCTAAGTAGTCTTTTGATCTTTGTGTAAAATGGATTAAGATTGGAATGGAAAATGTAAAACAATAGGAGGCATCAAGAGCAAGAGGATTGGAGGGGGAGGACAAAAGTTGTTTTCTAGGTGGATGGTTGCTTTAATTCACACATTGGGGCTCATTTAGTAGGGGTTGTGCACTGCACTTTTGTCGGACTGTTCACCTTCTTTGAGGCTAAAACGGCTTGCACAGGTATTCAAGAAGTGTGTGCGCTGGGATTGTGGCACACGCGACCCTTTCTTGGTGCAGCTGCGCTGGCTTCCATGCTACACAATTTAGGGGGCATGCCATCAGACTTTCTGAATGATTTGGACTGAGCACTGTATTATATCGGAAGCGACACATGCATGATTTTGGGCGCACTTTCGGACAATGCACTTTCTGTGAGCTCCAATGACCGGGTAAGTAAATCTGCCCCATTGTACAGTACAGCAAAACAAATGGATGGATACAAAAAGGGTGGGCTAATATTATTCTAGATGCCTCATGTTAAACTCAAGGCCCATGAGGTGAATATGGTCATATGCTTATCATATTGACGCTCTCCTGCCCAGGCAAGGGGCACACTACGTGCCAGTAGTACGGCATGCTTGCCCCAACACTACCTGACCTGATGCTGGTGGAGCAGAGAGTGTGCTTCATACCCTGATCTGTACTAGCGCTGCAGAGTATCTCAGCATAATGTTGTATTGGGGGTGTAATAAACATAGCTCCCAACCATCCCAGATTTGGTGGGACCAGGGCCACATCTGCCATGAGGCAGGGTGATGATGGCGCCTCTGGTGGGATATTGCAGACCCGTGTGGGTGGTGGCTTATAGTATGGATTTGCCAAACTCTGGCAAGTTCGTACTCACTAACATCAATAACATTGGTGCCTTAAAGACGGTGATGTAATTGACAGGCAGAGCGGTACCTCTATGCACCACTCTGCAGGTCACAGGCCAGTTTGCATGATGTCGTCATCCAACACACCAGTCTGCGTGCCTTCACAGACAACGCGGCATCCAGGGGGAGAAGAGGTTGAGATGGCAGCGGCACGGCTTGCTGGAGCCTGAAAGTATTAGGTTTATTATTTTTTGTGGCTGTCATGGCTGTATATGCTATGTACTGGGGGTTCTGTTTAACTATCTACTGTGGGGCTATGTATACTATCTATTAGGGGACTGTGAATGTTATCGACTGGGTAGATTGTGTATACTATCTCTACTGGTGGGGCTGTGTGTACTGTCTACTGGGGGGTTGCATATAATGTCTACTGGGGTTGTTGTGGCTCTACATATTGTCCACTGAGGTTTGCATGGCTCTTAATATTGTCTACTGGGGGGTGGCGTGGCTCAAAACACTGTCTACAAGGGTTGGAGTGGCTCTATATACTGTCTACTGGGGGGTGACTCGATATACTGTCTACAGGGGGTGGTTTTGCTCTATATATTCTCTACTGGGGTGGTTTGGCTCTATATACTGTCTATGAGAGATCTGTTCATAGCCGGTAGATTATAATTAAACTGGGTAGCCTTAAATGGAGTACTGTATATCATTTAGTTTGGGAGTATGTATAGAAGGGCTTTTATAAATGAATTAAGGGAATTGTATTTAAATAACACAGGTATATGGAGCTAAAGACATTTGACTGTCAATTCAGTAGAGGTAAACCTTAGCCAGGAGAAATCCTAAAGAACTCCTCTTCCTGGTTGAGCAGACCATCACCTGTAAGGTACAAGATACTAGATGTCAGTAATGTCTGTGTCATCGACAGACTACTAGTGTGTTAGGCAGCAGCATCAGACGTGGAGGGGGTGACTAGAATCGGCCCTGGGTGGGACAGTCCCGGTTTTACACTGGAGCCAAGGGATCAGGATGAGGCGGCATCAGCTTCTTGCTACCTCCATGCATGTCTGCTTCTCTGTAGCTCTTCCACAGGGCTGGCCCGCCACCCTCCTCTGAGTCAGTTCAGAGCCCCGTTATCAGAAGAGGAAGAAGGACTGTGGGGCAGCAACGAAAAAATAAAAAACAATGTTTTTTTTGTTATGTAATAGAGTTACAGGAGAAGGGCAGGGGCCACAATATAAAAAGTATGCAGGACAGGAGCAAGCCCGTTGCTAGCACCCTGCTTACCCAGGCAAGTGCTGGGGGCATTGCTTGGGGGGCCAACTCAGTCGCCGAAAAAAGAATTTGGCCCCCTGATCAATTGTACCAGTGCTACTTTAAGACACTGGTACAAATGATCACTTTATGGGTCGTGTAGTGTACTGCCTCTATGCTGTGCTAGTCGGGAGTACAGCATAGAGGCAGAATCCAAAACTAACCTTTCCTCATTCCCCCGAGCCGCCGCGTACAGCAGGCACATGAATAAAGAAGGCGGCTGCAGGCGCTGCTTTGGGGGAACAAGGAAAGGTGAAGGTTTTTTTTTGTTTCCCAGAGTGGGGGGCACAGTGTGCCTTATGGGAGGAGGGGGCAGTGTGCCTTATGGGGGGCATTGTGCCTTATGGAGAAGAGACAGTGTGACTTATGGGGGTAACAGTGTGCCTTATGGGAGGGGGGGCAGTGTGCCTTATGGGAGGGGGGGCAGTGTGCCTTATGGGAGGGGGGGCAGTGTGCCTTATGGGAGGGGGGGCAGTGTGCCTTATGGGAGGGGGGACAGTGTGCCTTATGGGAGGGGGGACAGTGTGCCTTATGGGAGGGGGGACAGTGTGCCTTATGGAAGGGGGGACAGTGTGCCTTATGGAAGGGGGGACAGTGTGCCTTATGGAAGGGGGGACAGTGTGCCTTATGGGTGGGGGAACAGTGTGCCTTATGGGTGGGGGAACAGTGTGGCTTATGGGTGGGGGAACAGTGTGGCTTCTGGTTGGGGTGACTCTGTGGCTTATGGGGAAGGTGGCAGTGTGGCTTATGGGGGGAGGGGGCAGTGTGGCTTATGGGGGAAGGGGGAGTATGGCTTATCAATAAAGGTGCAGTGTGCTGTATATGGAAAGACAGTGGGTCTTATATGGGGGGGCAGTGTGCCTTATATGGGGGGGACAGTGTGCCTTTATGGGGGGGACAGTGTCGCTTATGGAGGGACAGTGTGGCTACAGGTAGGACAGTGTGGCTACAGGTAGGGAGGGACAGTGTGGCTACTGTGTAGCGGGGGGAGGGACAGTGTGACTACTGGGGGGAGCCAGTGTGGCGCTGGGACTGAGTTTTCTGAAAAGGATCCCACTAAGGCTCTGTTGCCCAGGGGCCTACTTAAACCTGGAGCCAGCCCTGGACAGTAGCCCACAATATGAGGAGTATGGAGGACAGGAGGCCACAATATGAGGGGGATAGAGGACAGGAGGCCACAATATGAGGGGGATAGAGGACAGGTGGCCACAATATGAGGGGGATAGAGGACAGAAGGCCACAATATGAGGGGGATAGAGGACAGTAGGCCATAATATGAGGGGGATACAGGACAGGAGGCCATAATATGAGGGGGATAGAGGACAGGAGGCCACAATATGAGGGGGATAGAGGACAGGAGGCCACAATATGAGGGGGATAGAGGGCAGGAGGCCACAATATTAGGTGGGTGGAGGACAGAAGGCCACAATATTAGAGGAGTGGAGGACAGGAGGCTGCAATATGAGGGGGGTAGAGAACAGGAGGCCAGAATATGAGGAGGGGGTGGTGGACAGGAGGCCACAGTATGAAGGAATACAGAAAGCTAGGTCAATATTAGTGTGTGGGGCCACAGATGGGTGATAAAGTAAAGAAGGGTATTATGTGGGTCTATAGTGGGCATGGGCACAATAAGTAGGCATAGTACTATGTGAGGAGGCACTAAGGTTAATATGCTTCCTCAATATGCTTGAGGAAGGGGCAATAGGTGGGACAGTAGGCGTGGTCTATGGCACAAAATGTTTTTTGTGGCACTCTACTAATGCCACCCTTTATGTCCCGCTTTCTCTTTGCCAAAATTTGGAAGGTATGAAATAAGGAGATGGTAAATGTACCTGGCTTCTTATTGTGATAAGAAGTATATTCATGTAGGACACTGGCCCTTTGGTGGCAACTATAATGTTGCTGTGGGCCTTGTTCAACACGAGTAAGTATTTTATACTTATTATTTCCTTTAAATCTACTCATTGTTTACACCCACAAATTATACCATAACTGATTTATGATACAAGTAAGATACAAATAAGTTGGTAGTTAGACAATGGCATATAACTAATTATATATTTTACTCCTCACAGCAAACAGGTGTAAAACATCACTTTCCCTCCCAGCAGGTACAGTTTAGTACATACTGATGCTTTCATGCTGCCTCTATGCCCCTTTGTCTCCAGCCAGTCCGGAAGCATTGCAAACATGTACATGGCTCACATAATGAGGAAATATCCAGTGCAGTGTCCATGAGACAGAAAAACACAACATTAGATGGTGACTGAAGTTTTTATCTTCATGATGATATCATTGGTTGTAATAGACCAGATGACCAGATTATGTCATGACCTTTATGTCACTGTGCAATAGCCACTGTTTTAAGTTCACAAGTTTTTAATTTCCTAGAGTCCCAATACTGCTGAAGGTGAAAATCACCCAGTGCTGCAATAAGTCACATGTTTAACCACCAAGCAAAAACATACAAATATCATTACATACAATCTGTAGCAATGCTTCAATAAATTTGGAATTGTATATTTTTAAATTGTAAGAAACAAAAAGTATATACTTTAGTTTTAAATTTATGTTTCCAAAAGCAATGTTATAACAATAAAGATAGATGACAGTGAAAATTGTCCATTTGCCATCCGTTTCTAGAACAGGTGGCACATGGCTGAACTAAGTGTCATACTTTTTGATAGATCAGTGCCCAGACAAGTAGTACATGTCCTAGTCAGACCTGTTAAGGTGGACTCACTTTGGCGTTTTTTCTCACAGCAATGATTTTTCACTGAATCCATTTTGATTTATGGACACTTACAGATTGGTTTTCTCTTCCTGGCTTCAGTGATTTTTCACGGATGCCTTAATGAACCATTCTTTTCAAACTTCAGTTTTTTTCATTGATCAGTGGTCAATTTAGAATCTGTTCTTTTTGTGTTCACTTACAACATAGGATCACTGAAGTGTGAAAAAGCCCATTGAAAGGAATGGTTCAGTAAGGCATCAGTGAAAAATCACTGAAGTCAGGAAGTGAAAACCAATCTGTATGTGTCCAAAAGCCAAAATGGGTTCAATGAAAAATCACTGATGTGAAAAAAAAAGTGCCAATGTGAAACTACCCTAAGTCCCCATGCACACGACTGTCAGTGAAACGTATATCCATCTGCATATGTCCCACATAGATGACTAAGGTGCCCAGGCTCTGTTCTTGTTCTGTGCCATGGGGATAGAAAGGACGGCTAGCCAGCTTGGCAGGAGACAGTCCTCTTATAGCAGGAACAAAGTAACAGTAATCAGACAGAACCAGTTTTCAGCTTGGCCGGCTCTGCTGCATCAGCAGCACAGAATCATATCCTATGTAATGGTACACAGACAACAGAACTAGAGTCTCTGTGGGAAGAGTGGGAAGGAGTCTGTGGACCCTCTGGACCACCGCGGTAGATGATGATGGTACTAGCCGACACCCGGGACCGGAGTCTAAGTGCCACCTGGTCTTAACCAGAGCCCGCCACCAGGTCGTTCCACGGGTGCAACAAGGCCCATGGGGGCAGCCAGGGAAGCAGGGTGTAGGACAGAGTTCGACCCTGGGATGACAGCAGGAGTACGACTTGGAAGGATGAGCTGGAACTCACGGCAGGGAAGCAGGCAGCAGCTAGCACACGACCCAGACAGACAGGAAAGGGCAGATCCACGGAAGAGAGCTGGTGGCTTGAAGGCGTCTGGGAACACTGGAACACAGGAGCCACCAGGAGCGTCTGGGAACACTGGAGAAATACAGGACACAGGAGCAACCAAGAACGCTGGAGGCACACAGGAAACACGGAGGCGACTGGAAACACTGGAAACAGGAAAGTGTCTGGAAACGCTAATGGGCTTTCTCTTCCTTAGGAGCAGCTTCAGGAAGCTAGGTCTGGAAACCCTGGAAGATCCTAGGAGAAGATCCGTCAAGGCAGGAAGGGAGGTGTCGGATTATAAGGGCGAGACGGATTAGCCAGCGCCAATCAGGAGGACACTGGCCCTTTAAGGCTAGGAGAGCCGGGGTGCGCGCGCCTTAGTGAGCCAGAAGGCGTGCGGCCTAGTCGGGCAGCAGGCTCGCGGCCTAGTCAGGAAGCAGGAGCATTGGAGAGGTGAGTCCGGGTCGGGGGGTTGCCACGCCACATGGAAGGGCACAGGTGTACCTGCGATCCGTACCGAGGATCGCTGGTGCGGCCGTGACATCCTAGCTTCACCTAAGGAGAGATACATTTAAACCTCAACAAAACCATTAACTCTTAGGGCCAATTCCCATCTGTGTTTAGTTTTTCCGTTTTGCAGTTTCCATTTAAATACAGATAAATAACACATCTGTTTTTTTCCATTGATTTTAATAGACTTGTAATGGTATCCATTATTATGTGTTTTTAAAAGGTGTATGAGACCTTCCATTATTTGAGTGGATAATTGAAATAAAACAATGGATGGCTATAAACTAATGAAAAATTGAAACTAAATGACACTAAGGAAAAATAAGGTATCAGTTGTTTAAGAACAGATTTATGAAAGGTATAATTTAAAAACTGATAATTTGCTATTGATGCATCTGTTTAAAATACAACCCATTTCTTTAAAAAAAAGGAAAATGCAAAATGGAAGCCTAAAGGCAGATGGGAACAGGTCCTTATATATAACATACATGACATACAGTATAAAGGTATTGCACATGATATTTCCATGGGCAGAAGGTATCATAGAAAATAAAATTAGAAAAAGACATCAGTCCATCAAGTCCAGCTTATTAAATTATAACGTGTTGATCCAGAAGAAGGCACAAACCCTGAAAGGCAGTCAAAATATTCACAGAATCTACTTTCAAAGAGTTTTATTCCCATAAAATGTGATATTATTGCTCACCAGAAAGTCATCCAGGCCTCTCTTGAACATGTACATAGAGTCGGCCATAACAACCTCCTGCGGCAGAGAGTTCCACAGTCTCACTGCTCTTACAGTAAAGAACCTTTGTCTATGGTGATGGTAGAATCGCCTCTCCTCTAGGTGTAGAGGATGCCCCCTTGTCCTGGTCACAGGCCTAGGTATAAAAAGATCTTTGCAGAGATCCTTGTACTGCCCGTTCAGGTATTTGTACATTGTAATAAGGTCTCCCCTTAAACGTCTTTTTTTAAAGCTGAATAATCCCAAGTTTTGTAATATATATAGCTCTGCAGGATGAATGAGTAGATAGATAAAACAAAATGTTTGCTTTAAATAGGGACACTTAGAGAAATTACTAAAGACCCTCCTGCGGACCATTACAGTAAAAGCATGACAATTTAATTTTTCTCTTGTAATTTCCTATTAAAATGAATGGGAGCAGCTTTTTACAGAGGACTTGCCACAAAAAATGATTGCATAACATTCCCCAAGCCCCATTATATGGGACTAACCCATATGTGGAGCCAAAGTGGAAATGTCTGAGGCTCGGTCCATGCCTTCTGCTGTGGGTAGAGGTTGGCATTAATGATGATATTTTAAAAAACAAAAGCATCAAATTCAAATCCAAAAAACTTTGTGTGAACCTAACCTTACAGCTACTTTGTCTTCAGTCAGTTAACTAGTTTCCCATCTCTTTCCCTGTTATTTTTATAGCAAAAATTGTATGAGATATAATCTTTATTATTATTTTTCAATTTCTAGGGAGAACAGTGGCTGTTCCATATCCATTGAGCAGTGTCCCTTTGTCCTGGGACTATCAAATGAAGATTCTGAGCTGATTTTGCATGAATGTATCCAGCTGACACAAAATGTAAAGACTAAGGAAAGATACCTCTTTCTCTTCAGTGATATGATCATAATCGCCAAACTGAAGTAAGATATAAATCTTAAGATCTTACAAATTGAGTATTTTAGTAACATCTAGTTAAAGATGTTAAAAATTAATCAATGCAAGACTTTATACAGATATTTATGTACAGTAACATGCAGAAAAAAACAATTTTCTTCTACTAGTCAGAAACAGCCAGAGATGAGCAATGCATGTTACCAAGTTTTATGTTGGATCCTCTTGCGCCATTGAGCAAATAGCATAAAATTAACTGTACACAAAAACACTGCAAGCTACTGTTTCTCTGGGTAATAATCAGCCATCAGAAATCTTATGTATAGGGAAGAAATGTGGGCCAAACCCTTTAACTATCTGTTAGCTCATAATGAGACATTGACGATATGCAGCTTTTATGGGTACCTAGCATACAATGACATGAATCATTTTAAATATCTACAGTTGGCAGAGGTGCCTGGTTAAACGACTTTGCGGTAATACAAGTAACTCCCGATGCAACTCTCACATTGTGATCTTAGTACAGTCATGGCCAAAAGTTTTGAGAATGACACAAATATTATATTTTCACAAGATCTGTTGCCCTCTGGTTTTATGTGTGTTTGTCAGATGTTTTTATCACATACAGAAATACAAGTGCAATCATATTATGAGTAACAAAAGCTTTCATTGACAGTTAGAATGAGTTAATGCAGCAAGTCAATATTTGCAGTGTTGACCCTTCTTCTTCAGGACCTCTGCAATTTTCCCTGGTAGCTCTCAATCAACTTCTGGACCAAATCCTGACTGATAGCAGTCTATTCTTGCATTTTTCACAATTTGTTCATTTTTGTTTGTCCACCTGTCTCTTCTTGACTGACCACAAGTTCTCAAAGGGATTAAGATCTGGGGAGTTTCCAGGCCATGGACCCAAAATCTCTATGTTTTGTTCCCTTGGCTGAGAAGCAACCCCACACATGAATGGTTGCAGGATGCTTTACAGTTGGCATGTGACAAGACTGGTGGTATCGCTAATCTTGTCTTCTCCAAACAAACTGTTTCCCAGATGTTCCAAACAATCAGAAAGGGGATTCATCAGAGAAAATGACTTTACCCCAGGCCTCAGCAGTCCACTCCCTGTATCTTTTGCAGAATATCAGTCTGTCCCGGATGTTTTTTTCTGGAGAGAAGTGGCTTCTTTGCTGCCCTCCTTGACACCAGGCCTTGCTCCAAGAGTCTCCGCCTCACAGTGCGTGCAGATGCACTCACACCTGCCTGCTGCCATTCCTGAGCAAGCTCTGCACTGCTGGTAGCCCGATCCCGAAGCTGAAACACTTTTAAGAGACGGTCTTGGCGCTTGCTGGTCCTTCTTGGGTACCCTGGAGCCTTTTTGGCAACAATGGAACCTCTCTCCTTGAATTCCTTGATGATGCGATAGATTGTTGACCGAGGTGCAATCTTTCTAGCTGCGATACTCTTCCCTGTTAGGCCAGTTTTGTGTAGTGCAATGATGACTGCATGTGTTTCTTTAGAGATAACCATTGTTAACAGAAGAGAAACAATGATGCCAAGCACCAGCCTCCTTTTAAAGTATCCAGTGGTGTGATTCTTACTAAATCATGACAGATTGATCTCCAGACCAGTCCTCATCAACACCCACACCTGTGTTACTGGAGCAATCACTGAAACGGGTGTTAGCTGCTCCTTCTAAGGCAGGCCTGCAATGAAGTTGAAATCTGTTTTGGGGGAAAAAGTTCATTTTCTAGGCAAATATAGACTTTGCAAATAATTGCTGTTAAGCTGATCACTCATTATAACATTCTAGAGTATATGCAAATTGCCATTATAAAAACTGATGCAGTAGACTTTGTAAAAATTACCATTTGTATCATTCTCAAAACTTTTGCCCATGACTGTATATGTTTATTGCTGGTCTTACCCCTATCCCAAGCCATACATTATGTTCCAATTATAAGGTTAGTGGCAAAATTATGCAATGTAAAGGAGGCTCTATTACCTTGTTAACAGTTGCAGAGAAGAAGGTGCGGCACTCTCCAGTACGGTACATCAATTTCTTTATTTGGTGCAGGTGCAGGTACAGGACGCCGACAAGCGGCAAGGCAACGGGCCGTTTTGCGCTACAAAGCGCTTTCTCAAGCCTCTGACGTCACTTCCTCGGGGCGTGCTGAATTTATGCATGGCCCGGGGGAAGTTGCCATAGTAATTGACAACAAAGTTACAAATTAGTGTGTCTGGATATACAACAAGTCATAAAAGTATCCAGATGGAAAGTGACAATTCTAAAAAGATACTAATACAAGCGAGGGGAGGCTTATACATAAGGACAAAAAAGAACAAGAAAAGCAGTAGCGAAACCAATTGGTTAATTATCACAAGAGACACAAGCTTAAAAGATTACAGAAACACGCTAAGATCATTGCGATCGTTTAATCCTAATGCGCCCAATGCGTTACATTTAAGGATCCATCTGGCTTCGCGCCGTAAAAGATCTTTCTGGCGGTCTCCCCCTCTGGGGTTCACCCGTACCCTTTCAATGCCGGAGAAGCGCAAGGGGGAGGGATCGTTCGCATGGTGCTTCCTAATGTGTTCGATAAGTCTTGGGCAACCATTCCCTGATGATATGGAGTTTAAGTGTTCTCTGACTCTAATGAAAAGGCTTCTGATTGTTTTGCCAATGTAAAATCTATTACATGAACAAAATAGAACATAGACAACGAAAGAGGTTCTGCATGTAATGAAATCTTTGATGTCTATATGGATACCTCCTAGTTGCAAGGTCTTGGCTTGAATATTGAGTTTACAGAAATTACAGTGTCCACATTTGAAATTCCCTTTTGGGATTCCTTCACTGAGCCAATTATGTCTAGAGACGGAGTATCTACTCCGGACAAGCTCAGTTTTTAGAGTGGGACAACGTCTAAATGTGACCAAAGGTCTGGAGGACGCAAGCTCTGCCAATTTTGTTTCCTGACGCAATAGGTTCCAGTGTCTATTGATGGCCCCGCGGATAATATTTTCGTTGGAGCTAAAATCAAAGGAGAAGGCAAACCTTCTGTCATTCTTTAATTTTTTAGTTTTGACACTCGGAAAAAGATTGCGTCGGGGAACTTTTACGGCCTTCTCTAACGCCTTTTGTACAGTCTCTTTTGGGTATCCCCGTTCAATAAATCGTATAGCCAACTCATCAGCCTGGCGGTGAAAGTTCGAGATCTTAACCAATTGGTTTCGCTACTGCTTTTCTTGTTCTTTTTTGTCCTTATGTATAAGCCTCCCCTCGCTTGTATTAGTATCTTTTTAGAATTGTCACTTTCCATCTGGATACTTTTATGACTTGTTGTATATCCAGACACACTAATTTGTAACTTTGTTGTCAATTACTATGGCAACTTCCCCCGGGCCATGCATAAATTCAGCACGCCCCGAGGAAGTGACGTCAGAGGCTTGAGAAAGCGCTTTGTAGCGCGAAACGGCCCGTTGCCTTGCCGCTTGTCGGCGTCCTGTACCTGCACCTGCACCAAATAAAGAAATTGATGTACCGTACTGGAGAGTGCCGCACCTTCTTCTCTGCAACTGTTCGCATAGTGTCTTGGATCTACGCTCGCGCTGAGCACCCCAGAGGTACCAACGCACACCACTGATGTTTCTTGCCTAAAACCATCCTGTTGTTCTGATATAAGAGGGGGTAGTGCCGGTTTTCACCTCTCTCTCTTACTTTGTTATACTGGACTGTTTCCTACACCAGAGCACACCCCTGAAGACTTCATTCACACAAACCGGATGGATCCAATAATGGAAACAAACGCAAGCACCAGTGGTGCAGAGAGTGCTTTAAACATGGGCAGAGAGGACGCCGCTGCGTTTTTTGATCTATGCAATAGAGGGGAATTGCTACAAATGATTAGCACGAAATCATTGGAACACAAAGTGATGTCCTTGGCGGACAAAGAAATTCGATTATTTTGGACAAACCACTCCCTACAGTCTTATAATGAGAATGAACGTGTCCCGAGAGGCTTACGAGTTTATAAAGAACCAGCTCAATATAAGGACGATCCTGCGTTTATTGATGAATGGAGACGTTTACACCTCCGACATTCGATCGATATCTTGCGATTGGTCCTGGCCCGAAATAAAAAAGAATATGAGACAGTAACTACTGAATTATGCAAAGCCAAGATTGAATTAAGATCACGCCACTCTGAAAGTCAATTTCAGACATTTTGTAAAAAAATGGAGAAGAAATTATTACTCACCCAAATGGAAGTCAAAAATAGGAAGAGAGACAAATTTATGCGAGATAAACAGGATTTTGAGGAGGGACATATTTTCGATTGGCACTCGCAGAATGGTCCAAATAAAAAGAGATCGGGAGGTCGCAGGAGACCGACTAAGAGAAAGACCAATACGGACTTTTGGACGACAGAGTCAGATTCCAGTCCCTCGGACGAGGCAGGAGTATCCGCCAGAGATGTTCCTAATACATCTAATATGAATACTACCGAAACTCCGGCCCCTTTAGGAGACGCATCCGGCGGGGCAGGACAAGGAGGCCGAGGGCGAAATCAGAGCACGAAACGGAAGCAAGTCTCCTGGCGATAGGAGATGCGGACGTTATCTATAAAAACCAGCCTGTGGTCAACCTCACTAATGTCACTTTGGACATTGATACATTGTCTTTATTGTCGAAAGGTTTAAATTATGCTATGTCTAGACAGTTCGATTTCACAACTTTTGAAATAGATCTATTTAAAGCATCTCGCAAATTGAACCTCCGTAGATTTTTTCATGACAAAATAGAACCCGATAGGGAACGTAGACCAGGGGAAGTCCCAAGTACCATTGGTCCCTTGGGATTCAGTCCCCTCGATAATACAAATGAGATTGAATTGACAGATATCCAACTGCTACATGACTTGCACCTCTCACAAGATACAGAGACAATTGACAGTAATCCCTCAATTGTCCATATTGAAGATTTTAAAGGAGGGACCCGATCCACCTTTTGCCCACCCTTGCCGGCCGGCCACCCCATTGAGGTTTTTGTCTCGCGTGTCACAGAGGACGTGAAAGCCCTGATATATGCTAACCCGGACGACAATTTGTCGTCTGGAGAAAGGAAGGCTTTGGGCGCTCTCAGGGCACGCGATGACTTAATTATAAAACCGGCCGACAAGGGTGGGAATGTGGTGGTTATGACACGTGACTATTATGTATTGGAGGCCGGACGACAGTTGGGAGACAGGGACACCTACTTACCCTTAGACCATAATCCTACCAAAAAGTATCAATCGCGCTTACAAACTCTATTAAGACGCAGTGTGGAAAATGGGATCTTATCTAAAAAAACGGCCGAACGCCTTTATCCAAGAAACCCCACATATCCAGTATGGTATTTTCTCCCGAAGATACACAAAACCCTTCACGATCCACCGGGCCGTCCGATCGTGGCCGGTATCGGATCAGTGACTGAACCCATATCTCAGTATGTGGATTGGCTACTACGACCCCTTTTGCCCGACATCCCGTCTTATTTGAAAGACACGACCTCTTTTTTGACTGCGATAGGAGACTTTTTGTGGCAAGATACTTTCAGCCTCACATCCATTGATGTAGAAAGCCTGTACACCCGCATCCCCCAGGACCTTGGGGTAGATGCTGTCCGCCGGGTCCTGGAGGGTGCGGGTAAAGATGCAGGCTACATCTCCTTTGTCTGCGAAGCCTTAGAGTTTATTTTATCCCATAACGCCTTCATGTTTGGCGATAGGTGGTTCGCGCAGAGAGTGGGTACGGCAATGGGCACTCCCGTCGCCTGTACTTTGGCCAATATTTTTCTGGCCGTATTTGAGTCCCGCTTTATCTACTCTCTCCGCAACCCCTTCGCCAAACATATCCGTCTTTTCTTGCGTTATGTGGACGACGTCTTCATGATATGGGACGGCTCAGAGGAGGAGTTCTCCGGGTTTGTCCACTACCTAAACACTTCCAATGACATGAACATGAAGTTCACAGCTAATTTTGGGGGTGAGTCGCTGGACTTTTTAGATGTTCGGGTGACAGCGAAAAATGGCTACCTAGCCACAGAAGGGTATAGAAAACCCACAGCGACGAATTCGCTTCTGCATTTTAAAAGCTTTCACCCAGCACACACCAAGTCCAGCGTCCCGTATAGCCAATTCCTCCGCCTTAGAAGGCTAAATAGTGAGATCTCGAACTTTCACCGCCAGGCTGATGAGTTGGCTATACGATTTATTGAACGGGGATACCCAAAAGAGACTGTACAAAAGGCGTTAGAGAAGGCCGTAAAAGTTCCCCGACGCAATCTTTTTCCGAGTGTCAAAACTAAAAAATTAAAGAATGACAGAAGGTTTGCCTTCTCCTTTGATTTTAGCTCCAACGAAAATATTATCCGCGGGGCCATCAATAGACACTGGAACCTATTGCGTCAGGAAACAAAATTGGCAGAGCTTGCGTCCTCCAGACCTTTGGTCACATTTAGACGTTGTCCCACTCTAAAAACTGAGCTTGTCCGGAGTAGATACTCCGTCTCTAGACATAATTGGCTCAGTGAAGGAATCCCAAAAGGGAATTTCAAATGTGGACACTGTAATTTCTGTAAACTCAATATTCAAGCCAAGACCTTGCAACTAGGAGGTATCCATATAGACATCAAAGATTTCATTACATGCAGAACCTCTTTCGTTGTCTATGTTCTATTTTGTTCATGTAATAGATTTTACATTGGCAAAACAATCAGAAGCCTTTTCATTAGAGTCAGAGAACACTTAAACTCCATATCATCAGGGAATGGTTGCCCAAGACTTATCGAACACATTAGGAAGCACCATGCGAACGATCCCTCCCCCTTGCGCTTCTCCGGCATTGAAAGGGTACGGGTGAACCCCAGAGGGGGAGACCGCCAGAAAGATCTTTTACGGCGCGAAGCCAGATGGATCCTTAAATGTAACGCATTGGGCGCATTAGGATTAAACGATCGCAATGATCTTAGCGTGTTTCTGTAATCTTTTAAGCTTGTGTCTCTTGTGATAATTAACCAATTGGTTTCGCTACTGCTTTTCTTGTTCTTTTTTGTCCTTATGTATAAGCCTCCCCTCGCTTGTATTAGTATCTTTTTAGAATTGTCACTTTCCATCTGGATACTTTTATGACTTGTTGTATATCCAGACACACTAATTTGTAACTTTGTTGTCAATTACTATGGCAACTTCCCCCGGGCCATGCATAAATTCAGCACGCCCCGAGGAAGTGACGTCAGAGGCTTGAGAAAGCGCTTTGTAGCGCGAAACGGCCCGTTGCCTTGCCGCTTGTCGGCGTCCTGTACCTGCACCTGCACCAAATAAAGAAATTGATGTACCGTACTGGAGAGTGCCGCACCTTCTTCTCTGCAACTGTTCGCATAGTGTCTTGGATCTACGCTCACGCTCCCTACTGGTGGTATTAGGGTCGCCTGGAACCTGTTCTCTTTGTGTGCATGACCTTATATGACCTCTGCAACCAACTCCCTCTAACAGCTAGGTCAGAAGAGCATAGATGGCTGATGGCAAGATTTGTTTCACTAATTATTCGCCCTTCTCAAAATTTTCAACTGGGAAAAAAACGTCTTTCAGTGCCTTGTGAAGTCTACAATAGCAGTCAATGACCTGTCACCAAGAGGTACAATGCCCAGAAATAGCCTCTAATAACCATTTTACAGGACAGTTGGGGAAGCACTGATATTACCTCTTGTGGCATATAAAAATGGGGATCCCAGTGCTCCTATATTAGTTATGACACAAAAAGTATTACAATATAAAGAATCAGATGATTTGTTTATTCAAATTAGTTATAATAAATTGTGGGGGGAAATAACATGTTATTATGACCTTCTCCATATAAGACTTAAAATGAAAGATATTGGTCTCTTTTTGATTCTATATCCAGATTTTTTTGAAACTCGTTTATCTGAAGAATTCTCTGATAGATATAATTGTGATGTTGAATTTGAGGCAGCACAGGTCACGGTCACGGGGCGGATAAGAAACTGTTGTGAAAAAGAAAGCTGAATATCCTTTATGGTGAAAAAGATTGTGACTTGGAAGTTCCTCTTTATAACTGACTTTTGTAAGGACTGTTGAGGGGAAACCGATACTGACTGCAAACTGAAAGAAGCAAAATAAAGCAGATCCACTTGTTACATATCTCTTACCTTATATATCTTATCTACAGAGCCAAGTTTTACCCCTTCAGGGTTTAGCCTATTTTAGTCTCTAGAACACGACCCCATTTTTCAAATCTGTCCTGTGTCACTATAAGTGGTTATAGCTTTGGAACGCTATAAGATATCCAGGGGATTTTGAGACTGTTTTCTTGTGACACATTGTACTTCAAATTAGTTTAAAAATTTGGATGATATCTTTTGTGTTTAGTTATGAAAAAATGGAAATTTGGAAAAATTATTTATTTTCAAAGTTCTAAATTCTCTACTTTTGAAGCAGTCATAGCACCCAAATAAATTCATAACTTACATTTCTCAAATGTCTGCTTTATGTTGGCATGGTTTATTAAGATTCCACATATTTTACTAGAATGTAACATTAGCGTGAGCGTTTGAGTACAGTGTCAACTGTATACAGCTGACAGCCACTGCTTCTGTGGCCGGCTCAGTACGTGAGTCCGTGCCAGAAACGGGATGTAATAGAACATCCCGGTGCTGGAAGTAGCTTCCTGCAGAGACGTACTATTACGTCCAGGCGCGCAAAGGGGTTAACACGGGTGTTTTTTCCTTTTGTTAAAATGGACCATTGCTTTTTATTGTAACATATTTGTCTGGTGTGAAGGATGCAACTTTTAAAAAGGAAATGGCTAAGTTTTGCCCAAAACAACAGTTGGTTGTTCTGTTTCTTTCAATCAGGTTCACTAGCCAAGATAAGGTGAACCTTTGCACACTCTTTTGCGACTTTAAAAAAAAATTGCAGAAAGTCAATTTGAGTAACATGCTTCTATGCTTACTTCCAGTGGATAGGAATCGGTTTATGGTCATGTGATGGACATACAGGTGCATGAGCCTTTATAACCACACAGCTCTGATTACTCTCTGTGTTCAAGCAGCTTGGACACTTCATAAAAGCATGGACAGATTTCTATCTACTGGAAGTAAACATCAGCAAGCAGAGATCTTAAACACTTAATACAGAAAGTATATTTTAAAATTGTATAACTTTTTGTGTCGATTTTTTGCTAAATAAAGCAAGTCCTGCTTTGACTATACCAAGTTGAAGTGCAAATACCAAAAAGTCACAAAAAATGTGCAAATTTCTAACTGCTCAAAAATTTGTGAATTTTTTGATCTTATATACTAGGCAAAAAATAACATTGGTACATAAATTTGCCTTCCCTTCAGAATTCATGTGGATTTTTATTCAAATGTTTTCAATAGAGAATAAGAATAAGGGAGTCCAACCAATTCAAAAACTACATTATTGACTGAAAACTAATGGAGGTGCTGAGTGAGAATAGCCCCCGATAGTAGATAGTAGTAGGGAGAGTAGACGATCATGTAAAAAATAAAAACGTCTAGGACTACTCAAAAAGTATTTAATTAAAATTGATAAAACTTAATAAGGTAAATACAGCTAAATAAACATAAACATAAAAGTGAATACAATTCACATGAATACAATAAAGTTGATAACATAGCCACTAGGAGAATGAATAAAGTGTCATGGGTCGGGAAGTAAGAGTTCACCTTACGGAGACTGCCAATTAAGGCCACCATCTGGGCGAGTGGAGTCTTATAGCCATGGATGCTAAGGATGGGTTTAGGAAAACCATGCCTCTATTAGCTACCTTGTAAGGCAGCTCCCTTGACATCAGGCATGACCTACAAGAGGCTTTATGACATGATACGGAAGACAAACCGGTATATCTATTCCAGAAGGAACAGACTCCCAACTGTAGACAGCACTGTTTTGACCTGACAGGCTCTCCAGTATTTGTTTGGCTGGGTGTGAGGCTTGTGACTAAAGTGTCATAGCAGCTATCAAACCTCTTTAAGTGGGGATTTATTGTATAAACGTTATTGTATTTATGTGACTAAATGCACTTTTATGTTTGTTATTATTTGGAGGTATTTTCATCTAAGGTTTTTAGCATTTTTAACCCCTTCACGCTCCGTGGCGGATATATCCGCCACGGAGCGCAGTGACTTAGCGCTCAGTGGCGGATATATCCGCCACAGCGCTTATGCCGGCTCGGCTCTGGATCAGAGCCAAACCAGCATCGGGAAACACGGGGTGCCGACTGTAACTAATAGCCGGCACCCCAGTGTAACACCCGCGATCGGAGTTGTCTTCGATCGCGGGTGCTTAACCCGTTAAATGCCGCGGTCAGCGCGACCGCGGCATCTAACATGCATCTGGGGGGTCTTTCCCCCACGATCGCCCCCCCAACCGTTTTCGGGGGGTGCCGATCGTTGCTATAGCAACTCTGGGGTCCGATCTGGACCCCAGAGTTACTTGCAAGAATTGCCGGTAAGATGGCGTCTGTGACGTCATCTTACTGGCACAGTGCCAGCCTATGCAAGTGTATAGGCTGACACTGATAATACTCTGCAATACATCAGTATTGCAGAATATTATCATGAAGAAGCAATCAGATGATTGCTTGTTCATGTCCCATGGTATAAAAGTGAAAAAGTAAAAAAAAAAGTTATTCAATAAAAAAATAAAGTCATAAATCACTAAAAATGCCCCAAACCCCCAAAACATATAAAGAGACATATAACTAAAAAAAAAGTCTAAATCATAACACAAACCCCACATATATAGTATCACCGCGTCCGTAACAACCCGTAGAATAAAAGTAAATCATTATTGAACCCCCACGATAAACGGCGTAAAAAAAAACTGTTATAAACCCTCCAAAAATTATGATTTTTACCTTTTCAATCCCACAAAAAATGCTATAAAATGCGATCAAAAAACCATATGTACTCAGACATGATACTGGTGCAAAGTACAACATGTCCCGTAAAAAACAAGCCATCAACCAGCTCCGTAGCCAAAAAAGTAACAATGTTATGCCACTTGGAAGACGGCAATACATAAATGATAGATTTTTCCCCACATTAGGGTTTTGTTTGACAAATTTAGTAAAACGTAAGAAAATATATTCATGTTTGGTATCCCTGTAATCGTATCAACCCATAGAATAAAGATAACATGATTATTAGTCTATACGGTGAACACCAAAAAAAAAAAGTAAAAAATCCAGTACAGAATTGATGCTTTTCTACTCCTGCCCTCAAAAAAAGTTCCTAAATTTTCAACAATAGGTGATACCAACCCCAAAATGGTAACAATGGAAAAAGCATCTCATCCCGCAAAAAAAAATGCCGTCACATGGCCCCAATAACGAAAAAGCGAAAATTTTATAGCCTTCAAAAGGGGCCAATGAGGAAACTAAAATCCTGGCAGCTGCAGGGCCCTCCTTCCCTTCTGCACCTCGCTGTGCCCCCATAAAACAAGTCACAGCCACATGTTGGGGGTCTTTGTACTCAGGAGAAATTGCAGAACAAATTGTATGGTGGGTTTTCTCTTTTTATATTTTGGAAATGTGTAAATTTTAGTGCTAAATGAACGTACAAGGGAACAATATGACCATTCTAAATTTCACCTCCATTTTGATTCAATTACTATGAAGATCTCAAGGGGTTAACAATCTTCGTAAAAGCTGTTTCTGATAGCTTGAGGGGTGCAGATTTGAAAATGGGTAGATTATATATGGGGTTTTGATGCTAAATATGTAAAATTTCATTCAAAACTGTATTTATCCCCAAAATAGTCAATTCTGAAAATCCGGAAAAGCGATATTCTATTTGTAAGCCGCGTGACATCAAAATAAATTATCCAGACATTTCAGAAATTATGAAAATGTAAAGTAGACAAATGGGAAATGTTATTCAGCAAATTATTTAGGTGGTAAATCTATCTGCCTGAAAACGCAATGATTTAGAATTTCGAAAATGGCAAATTTTTCAAAAAATGTATCATATTTTCTTTTTTTTTGTAAATAAACGCAAAACTTATCTGCCAAAATTTACCACTAAAATGAAGTACAACATGTGGGGAAAAAACTTTCTCAGAATCGTTTTGATAAGTAACAGTGTTCAAAAGTTATAACCATATAAAGCGAAGCAAGTCAGAATCCAAAAAATCGGGCTGAGCCTTAAGCTACAAAATGGCTGCGTCCTTAAGGGGTTAATAAAAGACTTTTGGAGTACTACAAGAGATTTACTTTCTACTTATATATTGGTTTTTATCCAATGTCAGTGTTTGACTTCATGAAAATCATGATTAAATCAACTGCAGAAAATTCACAAGCTATTCATGGAAAACACTTCTGTGCTGTCAATTTATGGCAAGAAAAACATAAATCTGCAGTTCACATGAGATTTTAGTCTCAATTAATATCCTACCTTATTAAAGAGTGGGAAATATGTGTGGATAGACTGTGTGTTCTATGCAATGTGTTTAAGGTTGCACCTTAAGGTGCTCTCTAGTGAACTGCTAAAAAAAATATTTACCCAGGGCCATTGGTTGCTCAGTTCTTTTTTGAGGCCAGTAAAATAGTTATAAAGGAGAAAGCAACTATAGCATATTCACCATCATCTACCACTCTCAGTGCTTGATATTTGATTTTCACACTTTCCTCCTACTTATACCCAGCACAGTGGGTGGTCTGCTCCAGTATGAAAGCACCCCCAATCTTTCATATTGACAGTGTGGAAAGTACATTCTCTGTTCAGTGTCTTAAAGGAATACTTCACCTGAAAAATACATTTTCTGTGAGTAATGTAGCTGTAAGCTAAGACATTAATGTATAGAGCAGCAGTTTATCCAATTTTGACTGATGTTCCCATACATTAATAAATGGAAAAGGCTGCACATTGCAGATAAGTAACATTCAGAACATAGAAAATAGAGCTTGCACCTACAGGAAAGCTATGTATCTGTTGTGGAAGGAAAAACAAGCTGAACCATCGGCAACAGGCGATAGAAAGTTAAAAAAGAAAAAAATTATTGAAACATAGTTAAAAATGCGATCACATGGCAAAAAAAGAAGGGTGGCGCGTTTCGGACCTCATAGACCTGGGTCCTTATTCACATATATTAACAACAAAGACACTAGCAGGGTATAAGCAATGCACAAAGAAAAAGTATATGGAAAATACAACGTTAGTATTAGTACATGAACCTGTGAAAAAAGGTAAAAACACCAAATAAATGGGTGTTACAGTATTCAATATATGAAATTCAGATCGCTTCTAAAAATCAGACCAAGCGGATAACGTGTATTGAGTGACAGGAATCCACTGAGCTTCCTTAACATGAAGCATTTTAACCCTGTCACCACCTCTCCTGTTAAACGGTATATGATCAATGGCAATGAAACTTAAGCGGTCCTTAAGTTTCCTGAAGGTGCACACCATGTACTGTAGGCGGCACAAAGTGCATTCGGCCAGATATATAACATGGGTGGTATCACAATTCATACATCTGAAAATTTTGTATGTTCGATGGTTGACAGTTGAGGAAAAAGAATTGATTTTGGTCATGTATTTGCAAATGTTACATCTGTTTCCGCCGCAGCAATAGCTGCCCTTGTAAGTGAGCCAAGTGTGTGTATGATCCACATGTACAAACACATTGGGTGACAGTGATGTGGCCAAAGTAGGTGCCCGGCGGGACACACACATGATGTTATCGCATTCCAAAATAGGCAGATGTTTTTTGATGATATTAACGACCTGGGTGTATTGTTGAGAAAATTGAGTACTAAAAGTCGGTTTAGAAACTGCCTGAGAAGGTTGAATTTGTTTGTCTATTAAATAGCGTGAACGTGATTTAGAGTTGACTATACGCTTGGCACGTTCACATGAAGTGGAAGTATAGCCTCTTTGTTTGAGGCGAGTCATCGTGACCTGTAGGAAAAAATTATCGTCAAACATAAAAAAATTCTTTTGCAGCAAAAAGTGTAAAACAGTAGAGATATAGTTTTGAAGTTCAATGTCATATGCAGAAAATTTGCACAAATGCTTCACATGTTAATCAATGGGGAATACGGGGAATACTGGTGTATTACGCAGTGACATCGCATGACACCCAAGAGTCCTGTTCACACCAGGACATTTGGTTAACCGCTGCAAGGATGGCTTTGGTGTCTCTTATGTATCCAGGGAGTCTGGTAACCAGTGGCTGGAGAAGATTAACAAGCCAAATCCTTAAGTGCTCCATAAGGGAGTTGGTTGAGGATACAATTGGGGGAAAGACGGTGGAAAACCTCCTTTATGGATTTTAGGCAACATATAAAAGTTAGAACAAATGGAGAAGTCCTTTTATCAAAGAAGCCCGATTGGAGGCCGTCTGCGACCAATTTCTCCATTTCTGCTTTGAAACTTGGTGTGGGGTCATCCGGAAGTTGAAGGTAGGTATTGGTGTCCTGTAGCATATGATATGCTTCTTGTCGATAGAGAGCTTTATCCAAAACTGTGACGTTGCCCCCTTTGTCCGAGGGTCGTATAATAATATAAGGATTATTGTTTAGTTCCGAAATATCCAGGTGTTCCTTGCGTGTAAGATTATGTGATGATGTGGTGATGTTATCGCGTAAAGTTTGAAGATCCTTCTCGACCGCTTCCTGATTAAGGTCCATGACAGGGACTCTAGATTGAACAGGGTAGAATTCTGGATTTGTAACTTTTATCATATTAGATGTATTGGTGATAGGATTAGAGAGACTAACTTCGGTGGCATTTTGTTCCTGTAAACTCATCAGATTAAGCAAGGACACTTGGTCCTGGAAAGGGCAGGTGAGTGAGAAGATGTTAGCTCCCAATTCGTTAAGTACTTGTGGTTTAGCTGATTGATTGTGTATCTGTTGTGTTGCTGTCTAAGTCATGCAGTGTATATTTAATATTTTCATCTTCTAGATCTGTGGTCCACAATCTTTTTTGGCACCACCAATATTAAAGGGCAGGAGTTGGGATTGAGGGAGTGGTGATGCAAACAAAAGTTGGGAACCACTGGTGATGAATACTTAAAAGGGGTTGAAAATCATTGCAGCTCTCTTTCGAAAACAACTACATACTGCCCATTGTCATGTTTGGAGCTCCATTCGGAAGAAAGCAGCTAGGTTTTTTTAAAACCCTGGACAACCCGTTTTAAGGCCCTGCTGGAGAAGGGTTAGCCAGTAGTGGTTTCTGACTGTTTGTGTAGTTGGGGTGTCTGGCCACGCTTCTTATCCTGGCATTTTCTACTATTAAAGATGGTAAAATTTTTCAAAAATTTGATTTGCTGAGTTTGCCGAATTCTCCGACAAAATTTGACTCTACCCAAATTGAATCATGGCGAATCACTTTAAAAAACAGGTATTTCCTGGCTGCAGAGAGACTATGGGGTGTTGTAGAATGTTGTGCCATGCTCAAATATGCATAGGGAGCGTGGTTTGGTCTTCAAACAATGCTGTGTTTTAGTATGACATGCACATGACAGCCGCCGCTCTTAGATTCGCTTCACTCTTCAATTCCATGGGCACTTATGGAGGCCAACTTGACCAAATAAGTGAAGTGGGAACGCAGCCTGACAAAGATAACTTTTTTGTGCCAGCTCCAAAGGACTGAGCTGAGGGCCAAGATCCCACTATAACATCAAAGAGTGCACTATGTGGATTTGACACAGAGTTCTTGATATCTACTTTAGCAACAAAAAAGAATTGAAATTTGTGGTATACAGATCTTCCAAAACGGACACCCTGGATTTTGAACAAAAATCACTTCATAAGCTACAAGAGTACAAGCAACTAGACGCTAGAAACATGCAGCACATGCAGTGTGAAATGACGGGATTGCAAATCCCGGCAGGGCTGTGACATCACATAAGCCTGCCGGTTGCTGATCGAGGGTGTTTCTTTCTCCTTCCCAGAGTTCTGTGCCCCATGTAACACATTGTGCTCGTGGCCATTTTGATAATAAATAGAAAAAAAAATTAGTTCCCATGAATCACAGTAAACTTCGGATTCGTGCAGACCAAAGTTTTCCTGAAATTCTAAACGAATTCATTAGAATTGATTCACCCATCTCAAGCTAGTATCCACAGTAAGATTTGCTGCTGACTGAAGATGTGGTGGAGGGAACTGCACCAGCAAAATTGTACTAGAACCGTGGTTAGTGGGACACATGAAGAGCAGAAGGACTGTTCCAAGGGCCCCACTACATCTTTAGGCAGCTGCTACTCCTGCCCCTTCTGTGGCCGAAGACTAAATAATTTCCAGCCCATTATTGATTTTTGGTTGGGGAACATTTTTCTGGAGGATTAAGTTCAAGTCCTTGTTAAAGGAAATCTACAAAAACATTAGTGCAAGCACTAAGCAATCCCAGCTGTTCCCTTTACCCTATAGCTTATGTGGCCTTTCCATAAAAAAAATAAAGTTTATGAATAAATGAATGATGCAGAAGTGCTCTTGGGGCATTACCAGAGCCCCACAGGCTCTGTGCACACTGCAGCACTTCTTACATTCCTCCTTACCTCCCCTACTGCTGGGAACATTGATGCTCTGGGTTCGGAGACCAGCTGCAGGAAGAGGCTGTGCTATGAAAATCGCATAGCAGCATAGCGATTGCGCTGCATTTCAGTTGAGGAGACTGACATCACCAGTAGTGGGGAGGCTCCAGAGGAGGAAGGAACTATGTAAGATGTGCTCTGGGGGTGTGAAGCTGGAGCCATTTCCAATGAAGGGCCAAATAAAGCTATAATATAAACACATGGCTGTAAATAGTGTGTCTTGATCTACAAGTAAGTAATGCTGCTTTATTAGGCCTTAATGTGATGGTAGATTTCCTTTAAAGATTTTGTGTCCTTGCTAATTCATTGTATTAATTACTTAGAGCAAATCAACAAGTACGAAATAATATTGTAGATCAGCTCACCACATAGTCCAGACAATCCTCGTTTTCTCGGCTCCAAATGGCTCCAGCACGGACAACCTTGGCCACAGGTGCACACGAAGCAGCAATCGAGAAAGGAGCCAGTAGATCGATAAAATCATCAAAATTTATTGATGATTTTATCGATCTACTAGCTCCTCGCATCTAGCTGGATTAATGCTCTCTTTCTCGATTGCTATTAATTACTTAACCCACAAAATGTGTCACTACCAGGCAATTGCTATTATGCTATATCTACTAGTTAACAGATATTATAGAAGATTGAATTCAGTATTCTATCTTCTGAATCTATAAATCTATCTATAAATCTATATCATTTTCATATTTATCATCATTCTACCTATCATATGTCTATCTCCTATACAATTCTCCTACAGTCCCATATTACAGATTGTCTTACCATACTACTGTTTGTAAACGGAGCCTCTTACTGAATGTGATTGTTCGTAAAATAGTTTTATTTTGGGGCCCCATTTTTAGTTTTGCCTAGGGCCCCACTTTGTCTAAAACCATCCTTGCTTGCAAGTGCACCCTACGTCTCCATGTTATTGAAACAACAGTGGATATATGTGACCAGCACTCCATTGACGGAGATGGCTATTTCCTCAGGAGCTGCTTGAGCATGTGCCCCAGCACTGCCTTAGCTTCACTTGTAGAGACTCATTCTTTGGATTACTGGAAATCCAACTTCTGGGATCTATAGAGGTTAGGGGATAAATGTATGGAATGTATGTATAAAAGTAAGGTATCAAACCATGAGAAAGACAGATTTACAGATAAATGTATAATAAATTAACTAAAGTCAGTAAAGCATGTCTTTAAATTAATTATAGATTATCTGGGTAATGATACTGACTTTATTATATCACAAATCAGAAACCTTGAGCTCTGGTTGCTAACATTACTGCACATACTTATAGATTTTTTTGTGGTAAGCGAGTATTTTTAATGTAAATTCTACATTATAAATTCATGTAAGAATAAATGATTAAATGTACAGAATATACCTATATCAACCTGGATTTATGTTATTCAGATCAGGCACTAGCTTTAGACTAAAGCACCGAGTGGATCTCTCCCAGATGATGGTCTTGTCATGTGATGAAGATGAGGAAGACACTTGTCATTTCCATAGATCTCCAAAGAATGCCCTTATATTAATATGGCCTTTCAATGCCTGTATTGCATCTTTCCGGTAGGTATGACTAAGATGTTTTAATTTTTTGCAAATTATCATTATAATACTAAGTATGTCTGTCTGCCAGCTGTGTCCATGGTTATTAAATGTTCTGTGATTCTAACAGAAAACTTAGAGACCCGAGACCGTTCCCATTAAACACCATTAGAGGGGGTTTCACAGTTTCCATATATTGATGACCTATTCATACAACAGGTCTTCAATATTAGGTTGGTGGGGGTCCGGCTTCTTCCAGTGATGGAAAAACAGTTCACATCTAGAATATTCATTCATTCACTCCAGGATTAAATTGTATTATGCTAGAAACCATTTTTATCCTTTGTGGTGACACGAGGGATAAACCTTGTGCTTGAGGTTGTTGGATTGCCAGACAGAGGTCATCTACATTGCTAGCATTCTGAATAACTGCTATCACATGTCGTCACATGTTTCAACTTTACTGTGAATCATTTAAATGCATAGGCATATTCTGGGTGAGGCAGGTGTCCATATTCACTACTTCTCTTTCATCTTACTTTAAAATCATGTTGTGTCATTTTCCTTCTAGCCAACGGTTATGTATATTTCACAATAACATTTCTTAAGCAAAATGTAATCTTCCACGAAATTCCATTGTATACAATGCCTGTTGTATACGTTCATTGACAGATAAACCAATTAGAAATGTCCTAATAAAGTCATAAAATCATATGAGTGAAGGTTAATATACACAGACTGAAAACCCTCCACAGATATTCTGGCTTAGAAGGGGGTGGTATATTACAGGGTATTCCCTGGATGAAGAAATTGTAGCACTTTTAAAGCTGACAATAATTAAAAAGGTTTAGAAGAAACTGGAAAACCCCTTTAACTCTGCCCCAAAAAATGACAAAAACTAACCATTTTTAGTTTCATTCACTAATGAAAGGAAGCAACAGCAAAACAATGTGCTGTGTTGGTGGTGGCATTACTGGTGTCCCTAATTTGTTGAGAGCAATATGCAACACCCTGGTGGACAACTACTTGGTCTAATTCAGTCATTTGACTAGCTCATGATAGATTTTATATGACTGTGTATGCTGGACGTATGTCTGCCTGGCTATGGCCCTGCGGACATACATTTGTGTGTGTGAATGCACCCTTAGTGGTATGTGGCTTTGGAGGTGCTGATTGTATCTCTTGAACTACTTTATATGAACACGGTTTAGCCGCTTTGCTGTCTGGATTCATGCACACCATTCATCTGCTCCCTCTGCTGTGTGGGTCTATGAGCTCTATGCCAATCGCTATTGAGCCTGGAGCTTTGTTCTGCCTACCCTTTATTCACTACTGGTTAAAAAAACTTTTTTATCAGATCCTATCAGGCCTTCCTAGTTATTTATATTCTTAACTTTTGATTTCAATACTACTGGAACCTGTCATTTTATTGAAATATCAAAACCAGATGACAGGTTCCTGTTACCTTTTTTTATATACTTCCTTGGTGTCATTTTCTGTGGGATCATCATCAGTCCAAAATACTATAAACCACTGTACCCACTTCTATAAACGGACATTGGTGGATGGAGCAAGACATTGGGGCAGATTTACTTACCCGGCCCATTCGCGATCCAGTGGTGCGTTCTTTGCGGTGGATTCGGGTCTTCCGGCGATTCACTCAAGGCAGTTCCTCCGTCGTCCAATAGGTGTCGTTGCTGCGCTGAAGTCCACTGAGGTCCGCCGGAGTTCACAATCCTATTCCTGGTGAAGGTAAGCGCGTGTCCAGCGACACTTTTTTTTAAAAAATGCGGTGGTTTCTCCGAATCCGTCGGGTTTTTCGTTCAGCCACGCCACCGATTTCCGTCGCGTGCACGCCGGCGCCGATGCACCACAATCTGATCACGTGCACCAAAAACCCGGGGCAATTCAGGAAAAATAGGCACAAATCGGAAATATTCGGGTAAGACGTCGGGAAAACGCGGGCATTAGTAAATGACCCCCATTATGTCCCAGATGTGCTCAATCATATTCAGGCCTGGGGAACAAGCAGGCCTGTCCAAAGCTTCAATGTCTTCATCTTGCAGGAACTGTTGACATACTCCAGCCACATGAGGTCTAGCATAGTCCTGCATTAGGAGGAATCCAGGGCGCACCAACATATGGGAGCTTATTTACTAAGGGTCCCGCGGCCGCAATTTCGCCGGGTTTCCCAACTTTCCGGGGATCACGCCAGGGATTGTGTCGCACGCGATCGGATGGTAGATTTCCAATAATTACATATTCACAACTATATTTAAGCATCTACAACTACACTGTGCTGTATAGTATATTGACTAAAGTGCACAAATTTACCTATAAAGTGTAGGTTTAAATGTATTATTTTGAGTTGACACTAGAGATGAGCGAACACTAAAATGCTCGGGTACTCGTTATTCGAGACAAACTTTTCCCGATGCTCGAGTGCTCGTCTCGAATAACGAACCCCATTGAAGTCAATGGGAGACTCGAGCATTTTTCAAGGGGACCAAGGCTCTGCACAGGGAAGCTTGGCCAAACACCTGGGAACCTCAGAAAAGGATGGAAACACCACGGAAATGGACAGGAAACAGCAGGGGCAGCATGCATGGATGCCTCTGAGGCTGCTTAATCGCACCATTATGCCGAAATTATGGGCAACAGCATGGCCATGACAGAGTGACAGAATGAAGCTAGATAGCATGTAAAACATCCAATAATTGACCCTGACACTATAGGGGACGGCATGCAGAGGCAGAGGCAGCGGCAGCAGGCTAGAGAGTGGCATGGCGACATACCCTAATTGGACTCAGGCTTCAAACCAATGGGTGTCAGAGAGGAACCAAAGGAGGTGAGCAAGAAGCGCTCAAATAATATCGGTACATGATAAAAGTTTGCCAGTATATTTTGTGGATTACACAGCAGGGTGGCGACAAAGTTAACATGGAAGCCATGAAAACAACCCAAAATTCTGCCTGACACAGCTCGTTTGATAAGGGGACCATGTATGCTTACAGTTCATGCCAGTCGCTGCACTGGCTGCCAGTCTCCTTTCGAATACAGTTTAAAATAATAATAACCCTCATCCATAAAGCTCTGTATAATGCTGCACCCCCCTACCTCTCCTCTCTTATCTCAGTCTATCGCCCAACCCGTGCTCTTAGATCCGCCAGTGATCTTAGATTAACCTCTACCCTAGTGCGGACCTCCCACTCGCGTCTCCAAGACTTCTCTAGAGCTGCACCAATTCTATGGAATGCTCTGCCCTGGACTATCAGACTAATACCTAACCTCCAAAGTTTCAAACGTGCTCTTAAAACCCATTTCTTTAGGCAAGCCTATAACACTCATTAACTGCATGAAGTTTTAACTCTTCTACTAACCCGTCCTGTGTCGTCCTCCCATCTGTTATCCAGCAACCAACAGGCACCAGACTTCTCTGCAGTCCCATTCACCCTGGACCTGGTATATAAGATGACGGCTGAGTGGTTCAAGCGACAGCAATTCCATTTATTATATTTTTTTCTATTCCCTAAGAAGAATGGCTTGACCATTAAATATTCTTTTACCTCGTGTTACCCCATCATCTTCATAAACCGTAAGCTCTGGCGAGCAGGGACCTCACTCCTGTTGTTCCATACAAATGTTGTGCTCTGTTACATTACATTTGTATTTGTTTCCTATGATTTGTAAAGCGCTACAGAATATGATGACGCTATATAAATAAAGATTATTATTATTATTATTATGGAGGCAGTGAACTAGTAGTAGATTAAAGGTGCTGCAACTATGTTAGTTGGATCTTGGGATGGAGCTGGCGCTCTGCAGCCAGGCGAGCTTTTGCCAATCCAAGCCCCTGTCTCTAGGCTACTCCCCAAACAGCACTTCTAAGAACCTTTTGTATAAGATCAAGTGTAGTAGCGTTCTTATAAGTTTAGGATATGGCGGGTGAGGGGAATGTAAACAGATGCGCAAGAAGCGCTGAAATAATATCCCTAAATGGTAAAAGTTTGCAAGTATATTTTGTGGATTACACAGCAGGGTGGCGACAAAGTTAACAACTTTGATGTGGAATGCCCTGTAATAGCTCTTGGGCGGTGTGCCTTTTATCGCCTAGGCTCAGCAGTTTCAGCACCGCCTGCTGTCGCTTAGCGACGGCACTGCTGCTGTGCCTAGAGCTACCGACTGATGGCGCCATGCCCACGGATGGTAATTCGGAGGAGGAGGAGGTGGAGGAGGGGTGGGAGGAGGTATAGTAGGCCTTTGAGACCTGGACCGAGGTAGGCCCCGCAATTCTCTGCGTCGGCAGTATATGACCAGCCCCAGGGTCAGACTCGGTCCCAGCCTGCACCAAGTTAAGTGTAGTAGCGTTCTTATAAGTTTGGGATATGGCGGGTGAGGGGAATGTAAACAGATGCGCAAGAAGCGCATGATGCGCATGGAGCTGGCGCTCCGCTGCCAGGCGAGCTTTCGCCAATTCAAGCCCCTGTCTCTAGGCTACTCCCCAAACAGCACTTCTAAGAACCTTTTGTATAAGATCAAGTGTAGTAGCGTTCTTATAAGTTTAGGATATGCCGGGTGAGGGGAATGTAAACAGATGCGCAAGAAGCGCATGATGCGCATGGAGCTGGCGCTCCGCTGCCAGGCGAGCTTTCGCCAATTCAAGCCCCTGTCTCTAGGCTACTCCCCAAACAGCACTTCTAAGAACCTTTTGTATAAGATCAAGTGTAGTAGCGTTCTTATAAGTTTAGGATATGCCGGGTGAGGGGAATGTAAACAGATGCGCAAGAAGCGCATGATGCGCATGGAGCTGGCGCTCCGCTGCCAGGCGAGCTTTCGCCAATTCAAGCCCCTGTCTCTAGGCTACTCCCCAAACAGCACTTCTAAGAACCTTTTGTATAAGATCAAGTGTAGTAGCGTTCTTATAAGTTTAGGATATGCCGGGTGAGGGGAATGTAAACAGATGCGCAAGAAGCGCATGATGCGCATGGAGCTGGCGCTCCGCTGCCAGGCGAGCTTTCGCCAATTCAAGCCCCTGTCTCTAGGCTACTCCCCAAACAGCACTTCTAAGAACCTTTTGTATAAGATCAAGTGTAGTAGCGTTCTTATAAGTTTAGGATATGCCGGGTGAGGGGAATGTAAACAGATGCGCAAGAAGCGCTGAAATAATATCCCTAAATGGTAAAAGTTTGCCAGTATATTTTGTGGATAACACAGCAGGGTGGCGACAAAGTTAACAACTTTGATGTGGAATCCATGAAAACAACCCAAATTTCTGCCTGACACACCTCGTTTGATAAAGGGACGATGTATGGAGGCAGCTATATGGACGACTTTTGGAGGTAGCAATGGAGACAACGTGTGGAGGCTGCTATGGAGACAATTTAATTTGGATAGTGCCTGTATGTGGCAGTCCCAAACATTTTTCAAACCAGAGGAGCAGGTAGGTGGCCCTCCAGTAAAATGGAATAGATTGAGTGCCTGTATGTGGCAGTCCCAAAAATGTTTCAAACCAGAGGAGCAGGTAGGTGGCCCTGCAGTAAAATGGAATAGATTGAGTGCCTGTATGTGGCAGTCCCAAAAATTTTTCAAACCAGAGGAGCAGGTAGGTGGCCCTCCAGTAAAATGGAATAGATTGAGTGCCTGTATGTGGCAGTCCCAAAAATGTTTCAAACCAGAGGAGCAGGTAGGTGGCCCTGCAGTAAAATGGAATAGATTGAGTGCCTGTATGTGGCAGTCCCAAAAATGTTTCAAACCAGAGGAGCAGGTAGGTGGCCCTGCAGTAAAATGGAATAGATTGAGTGCCTGTATGTGGCAGTCCCAAAAATTTTTCAAACCAGAGGAGCAGGTAGGTGGCCCTCCAGTAAAATGGAATAGATTGAGTGCCTGTATGTGGCAGTCCCAAAAATGTTTCAAACCAGAGGAGCAGGTAGGTGGCCCTGCAGTAAAATGGAATAGATTGAGTGCCTGTATGTGGCACTCACAAAAATTGTTTCAAACAGAGGACCGGGTAGGTGGCCCTCCAGAAAAATTAAATGCATGAAGTACTATAGCAAGAGCCAGTGGGCCCTGTCAAAAAATAGCCATTTTCCTCTGCTTTACTGTACAAAGAGGAGGAGAAGGAGGAAAATGAGGAGGAGGAGGAGTGGATCAATTATTCAGGTTGAGCTTCCTTCACCTGGTGGAGATTGGAAATTCTGAGAAATCCAGCCTTTATTCATTTTAATAAGCGTCAGCCTGTCAGCGCTGTCAGTCGACAGGCGTGTACGCTTATCGGTGATGATGCCACCAGCTGCACTGAAAACCCGCTCGGACAAGACGCTAGCGGCAGGGCAGGCAAGAACCTCCAAGGCGTACAGCGCCAGTTCGTGCCACATGTCCAGCTTTGAAACCCAGTAGTTGTAGGGAGCTGTGTGATCATTTAGGACGATGGTATGGTCAGCTACGTACTCCCTCACCATCTTTCTGTAAAGATCAGCCCTACTCTGCCGAGACTGGGGACAGGTGACAGTGTCTTGCTGGGGTGACATAAAGCTGGCAAAAGCCTTGTAAAGCGTACCCTTGCCAGTGCTGGACAAGCTGCCTGCTCGCCTACTCTCCCTCGCTACTTGTCCCGCAGAACTACGCACTCTGCCGCTAGCGCTGTCAGAAGGGAAATACTGTTTCAGCTTGTGCACCAGGGCCTGCTGGTATTCATGCATTCTCACACTCCTTTCCTCTGCAGGGATGAGAGTGGAAAGATTTTGCTTGTACCGTGGGTCCAGGAGAGTGAAAACCCAGTAATCGGTGCTGGAATAAATTCTTTGAACGCGAGGGTCACGGGATAGGCAGCCTAGCATGAAATCTGCCATATGCGCCAGAGTACCAACGCGTAAGAATTCACTCCCCTCACTGGCCTGACTGTCCATTTCCTCCTCCTCCAACTCCTCCAACTCCTCTTCTTCTGCCCATACACGCTGAACAGTAAAGGACTCAACAATGGTCCCCTCTTGTGTCTCACCAACATTCTCCTCCTCTTCCTCCTCATCCTCCTCCACCTCCACCTCCTCCGATATGCGCTGAGAAACAGACCTGAGGGTGCTTTGGCTATCAACAAGGGAATATTCTTCCCCTGTCTCTTGTGACGAGCGCAAAGCTTCCGACTTCATGCTGACCAGAGAGTTTTTCAACAGGCCAAGCAGCGGGATGGTGAGGCTGATGATGGCGGCATCGCCACTGACCATCTGTGTTGACTCCTCAAAGTTACTCAGCACCTGACAGATATCAGACATCCACGTCCACTCCTCATTGTAGACTTGAGGAAGCTGACTGACCTGACTACCAGTTCTGGTGGAAGTTGACATCTGGCAGTCTACAATCGCTCTGCGCTGCTGGTAAACTCTGGATAACATGGTCAGTGTTGAATTCCACCTCGTGGGCACGTCGCACAACAGTCGGTGAGCGGGCAGTTGGAGGCGGCGCTGCGCTGCCCTGAGAGTGGCAGCATCTGGGCTGGACTTCCTGAAATGCGCACAGATGCGGCGCACCTTCGTGAGCAAATCAGACAGATTGGGGTATGTCTTGAGGAAACGCTGCACTATCAGATTTAACACATGGGCCAGGCATGGCACATGTGTCAGTCTGCCGAGTTGCAGAGCCGCCACCAGGTTACGGCCGTTGTCACACACAACCATTCCCGGCTTGAGGTTCAGCGGTGCCAGCCACAGATCAGTCTGCGCCGTGATGCCCTGTAATAGCTCTTGGGCGGTGTGCCTTTTGTCGCCTAGGCTCAGCAGTTTGAGCACCGCCTGCTGTCGCTTAGCGACGGCACTGCTGCTGTGCCTAGAGCTACCGACTGATGGCGCCGTGCCCACGGATGGTAGTTCGGAGGAGGAGGTGGAGGAGGGGTGGGAGGAGGAGGAGGCATAGTAGGCCTGAAACACCTGGACCGAGGTAGGCCCCGCAATCCTCGGCGTCGGCAGTATATGAGCAGCCCCAGTGTCAGACTCGGTCCCAGCCTCCACCAAGTTAACCCAATGTGCCGTCAGCGATATATAGTGGCCCTGCCCGGCAGCACTCGTCCACGTGTCCGTGGTCAGGTGGACCTTGTCAGAAACGGCGTTGGTCAGGGCACGGATGATGTTGTCTGACACGTGCTGGTGCAGGGCTGGGACGGCACATCGGGAAAAGTAGTGGCGGCTGGGGACCGAATACCGAGGGGCGGCCGCCGCCATGAGGTTGCGAAAGGCCTCGGTCTCTACTAGCCTATAGGGCAGCATCTCCAGGCTAAGCAATCTGGAGATGTGCACATTAAGGGCTTGGGCGTGCGGGTGGGTTGCACTATATTTGCGTTTCCGCTCCAGCGTCTGGGGTATGGAGAGCTGAACGCTGGTGGATGCTGTGGAGGATCGTGGAGGCGACGATGGGGTTTTTGTGGCAGGGTCCTGGGCAGGGGGCTGACTAGCAGCTGACACAGGGGAAGGAGCAGTGGTGTGCACGGCCGGAGGTGAACGGGCTTGTTGCCACTGAGTGGGGTGTTTAGCATTCATATGCCTGCGCATACTGGTGGTAGTTAAGCTAGTAGTGGTGGAACCCCTGCTGAGCCTGGTTTGGCAAATGTTGCACACCACAGTCCGTCGGTCATCCGGTGTTTCCTTAAAGAACCTCCAGACTTCTGAAGATCTAGCCCTCGCCGCAGGAGCCCTCGCCACGGGAGCTTCACTAGTTGACACATTTGGCGCTGATGCACCAGCTCTGGCCCTGCCTCTCCGTCTGGCCCCACCACTGCCTCTTCCAACCTGTTCTGGTCGAGGACTCTCCTCCGTCTCAGAAGCACTGTGTTCACCCGGCCTCTCAACCCAGCTTGGGTCTGTCACCTCATCATCCTCCGATCCCTCAGTCTGCTCCCCCCTCGGACTTCCTGCCCTGACAACAACTTCCCCACTGTCTGACAACCGTGTCTCCTCATCGTCGGACACCTCTTTACACACTTCCACTACGTCAAGAAGGTCATCATCACCCACAGACTGTGACTGTTGGAAAACCTGGGCATCGGAAAATTGCTCAGCAGCAACCGGACAAGTGGTTTGTGACTGTGGGAAGGGTCCAGAAAACAGTTCCTCAGAGTATGCCGGTTCAAATGCCAAATTTTCCTGGGAGGGGGCAGACTGGGGGGGAGGAGGCTGAGGTGCAGGAGCTGGAGGAGTGGCGATTTCGGTGACATGGGTGGACTGCGTGGAAGACTGACTGGTGGTGGACAAATTGCTCGAAGCATTGTCAGCAATCCACGACATCACCTGTTCGCACTGTTCTGGCCTCAACAGTGCTCTACCACGAGTCCCAGTAACTTCAGACATGAACCTAGGGAGTGTAGCTCTGCGGCGTTCCCCTGCTCCCTCATCAGCAGGTGGTGTCTCACCCCGCCCAGGACCACGGCCTCTGACCCCTGCAGTAGTTGGACGCCCACGTCCCCGCCCTCGTCCTCTACCCCTAGCCCTCGGGTTAAACATTTTTAAAATGAGAGTTATAACTTTATTTTTTTTTTTACTTTTTTTTGTTTTTTTTTGTGTTTTTTTTTTTTTTTTGTGTTTTTTTTTTTTTTTTGAGTTTTTAAAACCAAACAATGCTATCCTATTGCTATGGCTATTTTCTAGCCAAGTATCAAAGCACACTACTATGCCAGATGAGATGACACTGAGTTAGTGCCTAATTGAAATCCAACCCCTACTAAATTTTCCCACTTCGGTCTTTGCTATGGATATGTGCGTCACTAAGCGCAGAACACAGCGGTCGCAAGTCTCACTACAAATTGCTCAGAATTGGCTAGTACATGCACTGCAGAAAGTACAGCCACCAGCAGATCAACCAGAAATCAAATATATAGAACGCTACTGTATGCGTAAGTAAGCTCTTTGTATTCTCCTATGGCTATTTTCTAGCCAAGTATCAAAGCACACTACTATGCCAGATGAGATGACACTGAGTTAGTGCCTAATTGAAATCCAACCCCTACTAAATTTTCCCACTTCGGTCTTTGCTATGGATATGTGCGTCACTAAGCGCAGAACACAGCGGTCGCAAGTCTCACTACAAATTGCTCAGAATTGGCTAGTACATGCACTGCAGAAAGTACAGCCACCAGCAGATCAACCAGAAATCAAATATATAGAACGCTACTGTATGCGTAAGTAAGCTCTTTGTATTCTCCTATGGCTATTTTCTAGCCAAGTATCAAAGCACACTACTATGCCAGATGAGATGACACTGAGTTAGTGCCTAATTGAAATCCAACCCCTACTAAATTTTCCCACTTCGGTCTTTGCTATGGATATGTGTGCCACTAAGAGCTAAACACAACGGTAGCAAGTCCCCCTGCTAATTCCTCACAAAATGGTACTAGATGCAAATTAAAATAAAAAAAGTAGAACGTTATTGTAGCCCTAAGAAGGGCTGTTGGGTTCTTTGAGAATCACTCCTGCCTAACAGTAAGCTAATAGAACACCCTAACGCTTTCCCTGACCAGCAGCAGCTCTCTCCCTAGCGGCATCCAGACACAGAATGATCCGAGCAGCGCGGGCAGCGGCTAGTCTATCCCAGGGTCACCTGATCTGGCCAGCCAACCACTGCTATCGACGTGTAAGGGTACCACGTCATGCTGGGTGGAGTGCAGAGTCTCCTGGCTTGTGATTGGCTCTGTTTCTGGCCGCCAAAAAGCAAAACGGCGGGAGCTGCCATTTTCTCGAGCGGGCGAAGTATTCGTCCGAGCAACGAGCAGTTTCGAGTACCCTAATGCTCGACCGAGCATCAAGCTCGGACGAGCATGTTCGCTCATCTCTAGTTGACACTTCTCCTGATGTATATTATTTAAAGGGGTATTTCCCCGAAAACAAGTTTCTTAAATGTACTCAGGATAACAAAATAACACATTCTCTAATTCACTCGTATTAACAAAAATACAGCATTTCACAAATATAATTCCAATCTGTCTTTATCAGTCCTCGTGTATACAATTTAAGTTGCCCCTGGACACGACCCTGGATCTTCTGACTTTATGGTCGGCAGCCATCTTGTGTGAGGCTTCACAGAGCTTGTCTCTATTTCTCTTCTTCCTTCCAGCATGTACACAGCGTGAGAAGAACTACAAGCTGCAGGCAGATAAGTTCTTTATCCGGGGAGGGGGAGGCACCTCAGATCTGATGTGTGTGTGTGTGTAGCTGACGTGTAGCTGATGAGTGGTATGTGTGTAATATGCGTCTCATGGATCAAATCATCTCTGATCTATGTGTCAGATACTAGTGAATGTTCAGAAGGTAAATCTAAGTCTAGATAAACCTTGTACCCTGATTATCTAACCCCATTGTCAGCTCACAGAACTAGAGGAATCATGTAGTGTGCGCTTAGAGAGTCCTCGACCACACGCTGGAATTTTGCACTGACCATCCATCATTCAGTGATAAGAGCTAAAACAGCAATAAAACTGTGTAAAATTGTAAAGGGTTAAAAATGATCTTTATTGTGTTTATTGCTATTGAAATTTGAGAACTTTCTTTCATGGGCAAACCCCTTTAATGAGTGAATGCATTGATTTAACATTTAAACTCCTTTTAAAAACTTCTGCCAGAATCTTATAAGCACAATAGTGACAAATAGGTGGTACCAGTTTGGGTGGTGTCAGAGCATAATCTGAAACTATTGACACTGACTGAACAATATAAGATCCTGCAGGGACAACAAGCTGGCAATTTACTAAATGGTTTCTAGAAATATGAAAAAAAATATTTATAAGAAAAGTCGATCCTGAATATTTCTTTCACAAGGGAATATAGGAGTGTACAACAATTGATGTGTCAGTAGAGGTCCTCTTTTTTCCACTCTATTTGGTAATGGTAGTAGGATAAAAATAAATCTTGATTGGTGATCTGGGGATCCAATTGCCAACCGGTATCAGAAAGGAATTTTTTCTTTTTTAGGGCTCTTTCACACTAGTCTGTCTGTGTTGCTTCCCTGTTATAGCTGTGACAGTTTTTTTCACCTCTGTAAGTCATCCATTTTTTTCTTGAAAAACAACTGGTTCTCCAGCATCATCTGGAGAAAAATGGACCACACACAGATGCTGTTAGTTTTTTTGCCTCTACATTGAGTTTTATGAAAGTATGTGGTCCGATGTGAGAAAAGCTTACTGCATACTGTGATTTTTTTTTAAGCATGAACCATGGATCGGAAAAACAGTTCCATGAAATAACAGATTGAAAGGTGAAAAAAACGGTAGTAAACAATGAATGAAACATGAAACACACTGGTGTGAAAGAGCCCTTAAAGCCAGGGCCACACAGGCAGCAATGTAAGTCGGTAAGCCACAGTATAAATTGTCAGTAGACATCTATTTTGCACTCCCACCTTCCACGCCATTCACTAGTCTATGAGTAATACAGACCTTTCGGACAAAATGTTGTGAAGATTTACAACAAGAAGGTTTTGGTAGCAGGCTGTGATGTCATGGGTTTAGACTTAGTTACCTCTGCCCGTGACAAGAGGAAGCAGGCGTGTTTTGCAAAACAGTGACTTTAGCAGAGCAACCCATGATGATGCTTTTTCCTGTCTCCATGACTCTTGTGAATTTCCACCTGCCCCTACACTGAGTAGGAAAGCGTGGAGAACACTTGCCTTCAGTAGACGCTGGCTTGGTACTGGATGGTCATGCACTTTGTCTCCTCTTTATTACAGTTCCTGTGAGGTGAAGGAGCTCTGGCTGGATACTCTCGTGTGGTAAGTGATGTATAGAAAATGAATTCAAATAGTGTATGGAAAATGAATGGGGTAACATGATTTAGAGTAATAGTGACAGCAGCAATGTACAATCAAAATAACAGTTTTACATGTGATTGTCTTTTAATAGAGAATTAACTGTGAATATAATAGGTGCGGTATAAAGAAAGTACATTCATGTTACTATCTGTACTTTAACTATAGCTACCAGTAATGTGTCTCGTGAACCCAGATGTCAGTAACCATATGGTAGATTTACTGTAATGACATAACAGTTATCTATGTGATGGTGGAATAACTATTGATAACATTGAGTTATATGCTGCATGTACAACATGTGCTCTTTCATCATTATTCAGTATACTCTAGATATATCAGCCACTTCATTATGGAAGGAGTGTATTTAAGTGTATACAATATATAAGGTAGAAATTTTAAGGAGGTGGTACCAGCCTTATTGATTATGAATTATCATATTATTAAAGTTATTTCTGTATATCCGGTATCTGTGCTCGGATATTGTTATGGCTGATATTATTTTGGATCAAGGATTTCATAAATTTGTAGCTTGCAATTACATAAGATTTCTTCAATACCAGGCAACGTGGACAACTTAGTTTTTTTGATCTGTTATTTTGATTGCAGCTATCACCATGGGAGTTGTCTTGTGGTTGACGGAGTTTTTTTTGACACGCAGCCAGCCAAGCGACACTTGTAGATAACATGTTTTCAAGCCTATAGTGGCTTTGGATTATAAACGGCATTCTACTTATTAATCTTCAGTAAACCATTAGACAACATGAAAAAGCCCTTCAATCCACAGCATACCATATGCATAATCCTAAATTAAAGGTCCAAAAATGCAGCATTTTTCACGTATTGTGATTTTTTTTCATGTAATTTATAGATCAGTTTTTGTTCTGAGATATAGCGTATATATGATATACATATATATTAACATGGAATTATCCATGTTGAGGTTCCAGAAGAGAAAATGCCAAAAAAATACTGCCATTTTAATGGAGAATTGTAGTTTTATACTTGTAGTAACCCTGGTGACCAACCAGGTGAGCAAGTATTTTGAATGTATGCGTTATACAACTCATTTATAATATGGGTGTTATACATCTTTATGTTTTCCAATTCTCCGTTCTTCAGAATCCTTAAAAAGTTTGATTGGTAGTGGAATTGAATACAATTTGGATGGTTTTATTACTGATTATATATATGATCTCAGGCCTATTCCATGTAGACTGAACCAAGTAATAATTCTGGCAACTAACCACACAGTTTCTGCTTACAGGCAGATAAGAGAAGTTGGTGGCATTGAGGGAAATACAATCCCTTGTGCAGGATTACTCATGAAGGTTCTCACAGGCTGCAATGCTGTAAGTAGATGACTTATATATTATGTATTTATCCATGACTTCAGGCACAAACATCACCATTGCCTAATGCTCATTTATTTTGTTGTAGTCTAAAGCTCTTGTTGCCAACAACATGGACACCCTAATTGAATGTCATACAGAGGTGAGTCATGTATGTTTTGTGTGAGTTGTGAATGGAGGAAGAGACAGTAAATGATTCTTAAAAAAACCTGAGTGAAAGCTACTTCTCATTTACTCATACACTGTATTGTACATATGAGGAAGAGGAGTGCTGCTAAATAGGGGAACGCAGCAGAGTATTTCCACAGCTGTATGAGAGGTGCAGTTTAATGTATGGATTAGGGACTCCTTGCATCATAATTTACTATGATGCAAAGGATCCTGTCCACTGAACTGTTCTCAGTCTGTGATCAATACACAAGTCTACTTCTACAGACAGAGCACAGTGCACTGGTAAGGGGTTCTTGCATCATAGTGAATTATGTGTGTAGCTCATTGGCACCCATCCACTGCACTGTGCTCTGTCCTTGGGATATGACCGGCAAATGGATACGTTTCGACAGGCCAAGCACGTTCATGTGCAGATAGTAAGGGAAATACTCACATTTTATTGCATTAGTATATTGTCCATACTAATAAAGGACATGTGACTACAGCTCATTGGCTAATATCAGTTGTATATCAATCTCTCATTGTTTTAAGACCAATACTTTGCTGACAATAAATTGAAACATTTGCTTACATTCAGCAACTTTTTCTTAGAGTTTTTCATGATTTAATTTAAACTTTATAATCATTAATGGTATAAATTCGTCTGGTTAATGGTTCCTGTCACATTTCCTAAAATATTTCCTGCTTTTCCTATACAGACAGTTTAACACATATAAATATCCTACTTATAGTTTCCCTGTTCTATAACACAGGCAGACGTCAGGAAGTACCAATTATTGACAGATATGATGAGGAGTGAGGACAGCATCTGCCATGCCAATGGTGAGAAACATCACATCTTGCAGTATTAATCCATGTCATGCTGATGAACACAATTGACTGAAGCACTGCATACATCCAGCCACTTAACTGTGACTACGAAGTAGAATCAAAGTAATGTTTAGCAGAATATTTCTTATAAATTTTTAGAAAACTCAATTTGTTTGTTTGTTTTCTCTATTGGACTGCCCAGAAAGCAACAAAAAGAGAAAGGCTGTGATTTCCTGGCCCTTTACATTCAGAAGAAGTTCTACACTTTCAGAGTCCTCAAATCCACCTGAGCTGAAGACAACTTTATTTGACCAGCCCCTGTCTATCATCTGTGAGGAGGATAATCTTCCTAAACCAATATGTGTAAGTAAAAAGTTCTAATAATTTCTTCAATGCAATTCCATATAAATGACAACTATGAAAATGCAGTTCAAGCCTTATCATTTGAATATTTTATAAATTTTTTTAGTTTCTTTAGTTTCCTCTATATAGTTGGGTGGAACAGTGTCTCAAAGTTCAAAATCCAAGCACCCCTTACATAAAAAATATTGTCAAACAAAAAAATACAAAGCCTGGTTGCAAAGTGACCTAGACACATAACATGTACCACAGTTATTAAACCTGGGTTATGGGGAATTTCGATATTTAAAAAAACAACAATTTTATTATTTCCCTTTAGGGCATATTAACTATCCTGAGAATGCAGGGCCCACAGACAGAGGGCATATTTCGTAAAGCTGCCAATGAAAGAGCTCGCAAGGAACTCAAAGATGACCTGAACTATGGAAGAGATGTGGATTTAAAAAGCAAATCTGTGCACTTACTGGCTGTTGTGTTAAAGGTATTTTGGACTACAATTCTTTATACTATTCATTTGCAACACCCCCCCGGGGCCTAGTCTTTTCTTGGGGCCAGGAGGCAGCCGGGGCCCAGAATACCAGAGTGGCTGGCTAATGTGGTCACGCTGCTGGGCATGCTGCTGTCACGGTGCTTGTGTTGGTCTCCAGCATGTGGTGTGTGCAAGAAATAAGGAGGGAGGGGCTGAAGTACTGGTTCTCCCTGGGGAAACCCCTGAACATCTGTAAGATAAGTAATAGGGTAATGGATGGGGAAACCTGTGGTGGTAAACAGTCGTATACAAGCATCAGACGGAGGCGACATTGTTCAAATCGCCTCACAGTTCTTTAATGAACAAAGGATGGTAGGCAATGGGCCTAAAAGGTCAAACAGCAGATCTGGATTCTGGTACTGGAGTGGTCGTGAAGAGTGGTCCACAGGAATAGTGCAACAGCCTGATGGTATATGCAGGCTGGGATAATTGAGATTGAGCTTTGACCAAACTGGGGAAGCTTCAGCTCTGGATTAGAGTCTCCTGACTCAGTTCCTGGGATTGTTTTCTGAAGCAGCACTAAAGGTGTGCTCCACACTCTATCTCTCTCTTCAATCTGACAGTAGGTTTGACTCTCTGTGAAAAGACCATGTGATCCCCCTGCACAGGGGTTTTATACTCCCCCTGGTCAGGTGGTAGCACCTCTCTACAGCCACATAATTGGATAATAACTTACAACCATTCAACTATTGCCTTTACAGGCAGTGGCTACAGCTGCTATTACACAATGACCAGGTTCTAGACGGGTCACGACTCCCCATAACCGCTCCTGACCTGGGGAGGGCGCTATTCGCAACTACCAGCCTGCCTATGTATTTGCAGGGGTGTTGCATATTACTTTATTAAACCTCAATTATTGATAAAGCTGCATTTGTGAAATCGGGTTGCTTCTTCGTGTTATGCAACAAAGTAGTAATTAGGGGTTTCCATAATCTGGTGAAATTAATTCCGTTATAACCCTGTTTATCCCCTGGCCAAGGTTAAGATCTTGTTGGTACCCCATCTCTACGCAGGGTCCTTATAGTCCCTGCGCTATTCAAACCTCCCAGTAAATACAAAATTGAATCTTAGGTTATTTTAGTTTGTTGCTGATCAATGTACTTATCTCCCAAATCCAGGATTTCCTAAGGGGCATCCCAAACCAGCTCCTGTCATCTGAACTATACAACAAGTGGATGTGTGCATTGGAGAAGCTAAGTTTGGAAGAAAAAATTGAGGAGATGAAAAGGTAATCTCAATTGTAACCTTTCTTGCTATAATATACACAAGGGGGAATTAGTAGTTGGTCCCATGTAACAGTTCATGTTAACTTGACATTATGAACAGCTCTATTGTAGCTTTGATAGATCTGTTTAGAAATTGATTTCATCCACTTTTCAGGTATCTATTTTTAATGAAAAGAATATCTCTGCATGCTTTGTTTTTTGCAGTCAATGTCCAACTAAACCAAACACAGTGCAGACCAATACAAACACAAGTATTGCAGTTCATTACATATAGAAGTCACAAAGACCTGATGAAAGCTGAAGAATTCCTTTCTAAGCTGAGGATAGGAGTTTCATAAAAGTCTTGTATAATACACAGTGCAGTTTGTGCTGTAAGTCTAGGAGTATGGTATGTGTAGCAGTGTTAGATACAAGTAAATTGTACTGGCGAGACTCTACTAGACCACCAGACAGTACTGGAACCTCTCTAATAGAGCGGCAGATGATTAAATCTTCTTGCCTTTAATGTTTACTGTGGCCAATCACATGTAAGATTCCAGTGAAATGGTGCTGAATCTTGCAGCTAATGTCATATGCTGCAGACTGTGCATTGTAGATCCTTAATAAATCTATCATGCATTTTCTCAGACAAGGTCAAAGTAAGAAGAAAATAATGAAGTGTAACATGTACTGGTCTACACTCAAGTTCTTACTCTTTCAGCTAACCCACACTAAGAACAGACTGTCCGAGTGATGAAAATTTTTGCATTTTAGTTCCTCTTTGTTTAGTTTCATTCTTTAGCAGGAATTTTTTAGAATGGTTGAACTAAGATTGCACAAATCCTGATCGCTTTCTGTTTTTTTTCTGTAGTACTGCAGAGATACTACCGAAACCAAATCTGATTATGCTGCAACACTTGATCTGTGTTCTCCATCATATTAGTAAAGCTTCTGACATAAATAAGATGGACTCCAGAAACCTAGCTGTCTGCATTGCTCCAACTATGCTCATCCCTCAAGTTGATAAAGAACTTCCTCTTGAAATTCTAAAGGAGCTGAATGAAAAGGTAAAAAGAGAAGTGACATGTTTTTGCAAAAGAAATTTGCAAATAAGTTTTCCAGGGTGGGAAAGTGAAAATGAGGCCTTAGTGCTACATTTGAAAGGCAGTTTCCTCTCTCTATATATGTGTATGACTTACAAGAAGCCTAGTGACATGATGTATATAGCCAAATCTGTATATTTTTTCCAAGCACATGGATGGCCTTTAAGCATCAGTATGCCTGTAAAGGTGACCTACAAAGGCAAATCTCAAAAAGTATAGTATATACAGTATAGAAGTGGTGAGTGGTAAAAACCTTGTAGAAAATAAAGCCAGCAGGTACAAGAACCCCCTATAAATTAAATAATGTAATGGGAACGGGAACCTTGTAGAACCGTCAGTAACCATCAGTTATGGGATAAGTGTAGAAATGCTAGTAGTAGTCTGAACCTTTAAGCTTCCCAGAAATAACTTTTCTCTTTTCCATTGATATGTAATATATCAAATACGTAAATATTCTGCAAATAAGCTTATTGGTTATCTGGTAGACTCTATACTTTTGTAACTTTTCCCTGTTTGTGAGGTTTTGATTGCCTCTTTGGTGACTTACTATATTTTTCTGTATTTTACCAGGTCACAGCTCTGGTTGAATTCTTCATAGATCACTGTTTTGAATTATTTGGTGAAAATATATCACAGTTGATTATTTTCGAGGAAGATTTTCTGGAAAATATTAATAGTCCAGGTGAGTAAAGATTGCTTGATATTTAACAAGTTCTTTCTAATATGTGAGTAATTAATGTTACCTCATGCCTTATTAAACTTTTAATGATTAACATTTTAGGGAACCTCAATTATCATGTAAAATGTAGTTTCACTTTTCTCTTTTGGTGAAAGACTCCAGTTTCTCATAAAACATGTTTAAACCAAGTATCACCATATAACAGCAAAACCATTAACCACATCAGAAAAACTGTGTGGACCCATATAAAAATTATATTATATACATCAAGGGGTAAAAGAGGAGGCTTTGGAACGGCACCGTGAAACAGTCGGGTGCAGGTCTTCACACTGGGTCCGACATGACCCACCAGATACAGTAGATGAAAGATGATGAATCAGCACTCCAAAGGATAGTGCCAGCGGTATTTTTATTCCTCCATAGATGCAACAGTTCTCCTTATCTAGAAATGCTTGAGAATGCCTTTATAGATAAGGCAAAACGTCACATCTATGGTGGAATAAAAATACCGTTATCACTATCCTTTGGAGTGCTGCTTCATCATCTTTCATCTATATTATATACATCAATAACTGCCAATGTAAAGAGCTAAACACACAGCAAATGAATTTAATAAGAAGATATGTATAAAAGTAAGTGTGCTTAATATAATAAAATGTGAATTTTGTCTGTTACAGAACTATCTATTCATCAGAATGACTCTGCATATGACAGCACTGATCCAGACCATGAGTGTCATTCTGGTTCATTCAGATACAAGTGTGGACAGCAAGGACACTGCAATGGTGAAAATGAGGATGGCACAATACACCATGATATGCCTCTATCAGATTTGCCAATTGAGCACTTAAGAAATGAGATCAGCAGCATGGACCGAAGATGCTCAGAGCCATACGTTTTTTCTTTCCAGAATGATATGCCAGTGAGGGAAAAAAAACTAACCAGAAGTCATGATGATGTTGCAATCAGGAAACATAGTCTACAATGTAGAGACGATAAGCTGCCCACTTCTTCCCCTGAGAAATACGGTCATCAAGCTTTGTATAGGAGAAATATGCCAAAGGGTTTGAAAATTTATACCAACTATGACCCAAATATCACTGATGACTCTTTAGTCAATGCATCCTCAATCTGTTCTCTTGACAGCGCCTGCTCAGACCGCTCTGTTTTTACTAGCTCCCCACTTGTATCCCCCTTAAGTCCAAAGATAAATGATTTACAGAGACACAAATCTTTATCTGTAAAGTGTAATGTCATCAATGATGTTGTCAAAGTTGGACGAGAAATGAAAAAACACTCAAATTCTTTTTGTTTTGTAAACCACAAAAAATTGGTAACCAAAACACAAAGCTGGGGCCCTGATCGAGAAAATGCTAGTGGATTCCAACGAAGTGGATTCAGTCAGAGTTTTCGATCTAGGAACCACGACCAGGACACAACTTTCCCACGACCACAAGTTATAACAAAAAGGCCTGCCACTCAGAAATTATCTGTAGATGAAGTGTTCAGGATGGTAGACCAAAGAAATCCTGGAAACCCTCCCTCGTATGAAGAGGCCGTCTATAAAAATGTAACCACATACAGTCATACTATGACTGTGCAAACCATGAGAGACAGTGTTTCACATGATGATCACCTTGCACCTTACATTACTAATGGACCTTCAACCGATTCTGCCCAGAAAGAGAACAAATCTCATAATGACAATGGACTCCACTCCGTTATTGATAGAAAATACGATCAGACAAACTGTGAGGCCGGGAGGTTAAAATCCGGCCTCGTCAGGACCAAGTCAGACTCCAGTCATGGGAACAAGCATGAATGTATAAGTCGAAGGTGCAGTCAGCCCATCTTTGAGATTTATGATCAGATACAGTATGCTAAGGAGTCCTATGTCTGAGTAATTACATTTCTTTACTGCAAATACTGTAAAATAGCACAATAAGAACAGGTCAATTCCTCCCATTTCTGTCTTTTAATATTATATTTTTCTTGTATGTAACATTAGAAATAAACTTGAACAAGGTTTTATTTTAGAACCAGTATAACTGAGAACATGGAAATGTGTCTTATGATTAGATTATCCCTGCACATTCTAGTTTAAAGGGAACCTATCACCAGGGACCTAATTTTCACTAAAGACAGATTGTAAAAGCCCATTACACCTGCATTGCAAAAATGCCTCCCTGTCTTTTCTAAGCATTTGCATTACAATATAATTATGTGTTATAACTTACCTTGCACCCTGACAAAATCCTGGGGTAGTCACAGGGGCTGGACTTTGGTTTGCATGCTTTTCAAAAAAGCAACATGTGATTTGTCTGAACTGCAGGTTGTCTCCATGTTTGTGCTCCTGTACAGATTTTCCCTCCCCCACTGATGTCAGCTCAGCAGCTCTGAGAAGGAGCAGGAGGTGGAGCTGTACAGGAGCACAAAGGTGGGGGCCAAGCTCTGAGGAGTGAGTGACAGACAAGTCACATGTTGTTCTTTGAAATACATACAAACCAAAGCCCAGCCCCTGTGACTACCCCAGGATTTTGTCATGGAGCAAGAGTAAGTTATAAAACACAATTATATTGTAATGCAAATGCCTAAAAAAGGCAGAAAGGCAGATTTGTACTGCTGGTGTGATGGGCTTCTGCAATCTGGCTTTAGTGAAAATGAGGTCCCTGGTGACAGGTTCCCTTTAAGTGGAAAACCCTTTTTATGTCATGTTGATATTTATAATGTTTATCTATCAATTTTATGTATCTAGTCCAATCACTTTGCACATTAGATTTTAATGTAAACTTTTAGATAGATGTCAAACTATTGTTTGATGTATGACACTACATTAAAGCACTTTCATACTATAGTACAAATAGTTTTTTTTTACTGTAATTTTATTTAAATGTATTAAATGGTGAATTTTACTGTTGTTTTACCTTTTCCTATGAGTGAGCTAGACACAGAATATACAGAATACACAGAAGACTTCATTAGTTGTGATGCTGTCAGAGGTTTAACCAGTACACCCATAGCAAAACTGGGAATGGGGCCCCAACTGCAATATGACACTCAATCACATGTGGACGTTACCAAAAAAAATAAATACAGTGATTTCAACGTACTGAGATTGTAAACACAGTGATGTCACTGAAAAGGGATAATAAAGATTGATGTCACAGTACCAAAATACTATAAACAGTGACATAATAGTATAGGGATAACAAACAGTAAAGTCACAGAAAAGCTGATATTGGAGTCCAATCATAAGTAATAAAACAGCACACCTTGTTATGCCCAATGGGATCTGTAAATTAAGTCTATGTGCCTGCTGCTGATGGTCCCTTTTGCCAGGACCCACCATAGATCAGGAAATGAAGACAGTTTATTGTTGAGTTGATTATTACTTGTGAAAAGACAAGAAATTCAGGCTTAGTAAGATTAAATGGAACCTGTCGTCAGAAACTGGCCTAAAATACTACTACCAGCATGTTGTCTATCAGCTTTACACCTTCCAGATCATGTTTCTTTCATAGCCCAGCATGGTTCCAGTACCCAGAAAAACAACTTTGAAGTGAAATGTAAACTGGTTGAGTTTAACAGTTAAATCAGGCTCTCCCTGCCTCTGAACATCTCCTCCCTTGACTTATATCAGGCACCAGACTTCAGGAGATCTAGTAAGTACAGGTTTCTCTGGGTGCAGGACCATCAATTACCAGGGGCGTAACCAGCAGAGGCTGGGCCCCATAGCAGACCTTTGAATGCGGCCCTCTTCTCTTCCCCATACATATTTATATACACACATTTACACAAGTGCAATCATTTTTACACACGTGTCTACACATTTATACACACATAGAGTATATACACATCAAATTTACAACATATACAACATACACACAGATATACAGCATATATACACACATATCCAGTATATACAACACATACACACAGTTATACAGCATATATACACACGACCAGTATATACAACACATACACAAAGATATACAGCATATATACACACATCCAGTACATACAACACATACACAAAGGTATACAGCATATATACACACACATCGAGTACTTACAACACATACACACAGATATACAGCATATATACACACACATCCAGTACATACAACACATACACACAGATATACAACATATAAACACCCACATTCAGTACACATTCAGTACATACAACATACACACAGAAATACAGCATATATACACACACATCCAGTACATACAACATACAGACATATATACAGCATATATACACACACATCCAGTATATACAACACATACACACAGATATACACACACGCACATCCAGTACATACAACATACACACAGATATACAGTATATATACACACCCAATCAGTATATTCAATATACACACACATATATATGTAAAATGTAAAATGTAATACTCACCCACCTTCATCGCTGGATGTCACACGGTCATCATGTTGTGCCTGGAACGTGGGGTCGGGACGTGGTGGTCAGGAAGCAGACGAGGTGGGCGGGCTGCAGGTGAGGTGGGTGGGCCACAGGTGAAGTGGGCGGGCAGCAGGAGAGGTGGGCGGGCCGGGACGCAGGTGAGGTTGGTGGGCTGGGCCACATGTGCAGAGGGCAGTGTGGACCGGATGTGAGCTGGGTGGGCCAGATGTCAGGTGGGCAGGGCAGGTATCAGGTTCAGCAGCAGAGGTAATCGGGCAGCTCCTGAGCCCGGGACAGACAGCTGAATTATATCCCACTACCTCTCCGCCCATAAGCTGCCTCTACTGGTACCACACTATGTTGACAAAGCAATTTCTAATGTATATCCTTGTCTCTGGATACAGTACAATGATGAAACTTTCCCGGGTGCTAAAGAATGATTGTACCCACTTATCACTGCTCAAGAAGGGCTCTATTCAGTCCATGTGCATTATAAAAGTGAGTTTTTCCTTTAACAGTTTAAAGGGGTGGTGCCGTGGGCTAAGCCAAGTTTGGAGAATACTTTTGCAGCCTGCCACTGCCACCGGCGTCAACAATCTCAGACAGCCTGTAGTGCTACGCTGAGTTGTCTACATATCCAAAGATTGCCCACAAGGGGTCTCTAGGGAGTTCATTAAATGCATTTATATTTTTATGCCTCACTACAAAGTAGATTTTCAGGATGATGCCATTACACAGGACCATGAAATAAACTAAAACACTGCTATTATGCTGCTTAACAATATTCTGGTAGTGGTTTATTAGGCCAATTGCTGATTACAGGTTCCCTTTAAGTCTTATCTCCTCAAAGAAGCTGAGAAGATTAGTCTGACAGGACCAATCCTTAACCATGCCGATTCTCTGTGTTTTATTAATTTTTTCACAGCATCCATGTAGCATCTGCTTTCTTTATTGATGCTCATAAACTAGGACAAGCTCTTCACCTTAACGGAATGAACACATAGGGGGGGATTTAACAATGTGTCTAGCTGGAAAAGCACTATTCTTTTGCTGCGCCAGATTTATCACTGTAATTATGAATCCTGGTGCAGGATAAGACTGTCGGTTCCTACTTTAGACCTACTTTTAGTTGGTCTAAACTGTGTGCCAGAATTTTGGCCGCATGGACGATTTCCTGCAAGCCACGCCCCGTTCTTGCGAGGCCCATTTCCCTGAAGGCCACGCCCCTTAATCGGACGAGTCGGAAACGTGCCAAAAAAAGGTCTAAATGTAAGGCATTTTAGTCAGTGTTTTTGGCGCAAAACCACCAGAATAGTGGCGCAAGTGCATTTATAAATCCCTCCCAGTTTCTGATAATTATGTTCTTTGAGATTTCATTTGCTGGATGGAGACATTGCTGCTGGGACTCACTGCTGTCCAACTCAGAACTTTTATGTAATCTGACACCACAGTCAGCTTCTGACATCATCAACAGAATTCAGTGTTGATTTTGGAGTGAAAATCTGTATAAACCTCTGTTCCTTGCCTCCGGTAAAACAGAACAGAGGTTTAATGTATTAATTAAAAATCCCATTAACACTAAGGTAGATTTTATGATATCCATTATGTTCTGTTAGACAGGCATTCATTATGCACATGTTGTTTTATAATGGAGAAAAAGTATTGCAGCCATCATCATTTTTTCTGTAAAAAAATACATGCAAAACGGATATCAGCCTAATTTAACATAACATGTGACATAAACTTTACATTGATTTCAATGGGATTTTTAGTTGATACATTAATCTTCCATTCTTAATTTTTGTTAAAGGAGGTGAGGAACAGAGGTTTGAACGCCAGTGTGAACTGATCCGCAGAAGAAAGTAGGATAAGAGCTAACGTATGCAGACAAGATATTACAAAGTATTTTTTAGATTCACTTATGTTTATGATTTATGCAAAGTTCTTTGGAAAGTTAGTGGTCCTTTAAAGATGTGCTCACAGTACAACATTATCATTGTGAAAATGCTTTACAAATGTTTTAGACCAGGGGTGTCAAACTCATTTTCCCCCAGGGCCACATCAGCCTCATGGTTGCCACAAAACAGGGCCAAATGTCATTTTATTACTTTATAAATGTATCTTATTATATAAATGTAAATGATTAAATTTATGCAGCATAACCATTACAATCAGCCATTTGAGGGCAACCAAAATGTTGCAACATAGGGCAGGAAGAAGGACCATCTCCCAGCTTATGGAGCACTAGTCAGGAGCAATGCATAGCAGGGGGTCCTCCAATACTCACTTTTCCACGCTCCGCAGAAGCGAATAACACAAGATCAAGGCTTTGTGTTTAACAACCATGTTTTAGACTGCTAGACTATAAGACTGATAAATGTGGTGTATAAATGCTAAGTTACTTCATGCTATATAGCTGTGCCAATAATCTGAAATGCCCTATCGCCCATTTTCAGGCTAATAGCTGCCAACGTTTCAAACCTACCCTGAAACCCATCACTTCTGAAAGACCTATCACATTCCCTAACTGCATGTAACTTTCAGTCTCTTTTCATGAACAAATCCTGTGTACTCCTCCCGTCTATATACCATTATACAGGTTATTCTCCAATCCTATGCACCTTAGAATCTGTAAATGTAGATGATGCTACATGACTGGTTCATGCAGCGTTATTCATTTATTTATTATATATTAACAAGAAGGGCTGGACTTTTTGGGGACTATCATCTCCTGTGTCAACTCTTTTTCCTCATAGATTGTAAGCTCTTGCAGGCAAAACTTTTATTCCTGTTGTTTCATCTGGCCATTTAATTGCACTGAAATGTCTTTTTTTGTTGTTTTGGCATTAAAGGGGTATTCCCATCTGGGCATTTAAATTTAATTAATATGCCATATGTAAACATTTCTTCAATTGGATGTTATAAAAAAAATGTTCCTGTGTGAAGATAATTTCACATAAATGTAGCCATGTTGTCCCTTAGAAACGAGATCAGCTTCCTCGGATACGACCACCTCACATTTTGGCAGCGGTGGACAGAAATTCGTTATTGAGCCCTGCCTGACCACCTGGATTCAGCGATCATTACCACAGGACGGCTGTGGGATATGCAGTAAATCCCGGACATTTCATATACAAAAACTTTTTGTTTCTTTGTGCAATCCCTCCAGCCTTATCCAGGGACACAGTCTTGTTTCTTAGGGGCCATATGACTACATTTATGAGAAATTGGGGCATATTTACTTACCCGGTCCTGTCGCGATCCAGCGGCACGTTCTCCGTCGAGGATTCGGGTCTTCCGGTGATTCACTAAGGTAGTGCGCCCGATGTCCACCAGGTGTCACTGCTGCGCTGAAGTCCGCTGGAGTTCACCATCCTACCCAGGGTGCAGGTAAGTGCGTGTCAAGCAACAATTTTTTTTTTAAATACAGCAGTTTTTCCGAATCTGTTGGGTTTTCCGACGGCCACGCCCCCTGATTTCCGTCGCATGCATGCGGGCTCCACTGCGCCACAATCCGATCACGTGCACCAAAATCTCGGGGCAATTCGGCGCAAACCGGTAATTTTCGGGAAACCCGATGAAAAAGAGCGATTTGGGCCCTTAGAAAATGACCCCCATTATTTTCACACAGGTACATTTTTTTTAAGAAGAAATGTTTATATGTTTATATAATGAAACTGAATGTGAATGCCCAGCCGAGAATACCCCTTTCAGCAAAAACCATTTAAATAAATAAGGCAGTTGCTGAAATTTTTGCATCAAATCTGCTCTCTGTAAATGTACCTTAACACTACAAACTGCAGTGCAAATATATTTTCCTAATTTACTCATAAAACAGGTTTAGCATTCATCAAATAAGCATATTTTGACGGGGTCTAAAGGCTGATAACACACCAAACTCTAAATGACATGTACAGAATGTTCCATCTGTCAGAGGAAGGAAAACCACAGTGATGACAAAATGTGGCTTTTACTCTTTAGATCTAAAAAATGTTCTTTATGTAAAAGTAAATGTTTTCCATAACAACTGTCTCCTTAATTTCAGTGCACTTGTATGTACTATACAAAATCCAGGCAGCCAGACATAGGGAATTATGGCCGGCTTAAAGGGGTTTTCCCAAGGATCAACAGGATAGGGCCTAACTTGCTGATCGGTGGGGATCTCAGCGTTGACCCCCACAGATCACAAGAAAACTATTGGTCAGATGGTGTCCCAGTTACCTCACTCATACCCCTTGCACTCCCAGAGCATTTTAGAAACTATCCCCTTGACGTATGTAAAACAACTTTTATCAAGGTTGTTAACCCTTTAATTGTTTTACAGGGGTTGAAACAAAATTGGGTGCAATTTTAAATTTTTAGAATTTTGGCTAAATGAATAAATTTTTCCAGAAATTTGTACACATGCACAGTGGATAAAATATCAAAATGCTCCACAAAGTTTTATACCAAATTTGCCAATACCCAATATGTGGTAGCAAACTGCTATACGGGCACACGCGAGGGCAGTGAATGGAAGGTGCGCCATTCAGAACAGATTTGCATAGTTACTTTTTATAGGCTATACATTGTTTATTTTTTTGGCAAATTGGACATATAGGGGGTCATTTATTAAGGGCCCGATTCGCGTTTTCCCGACGTGTTACCCGAATATTTCCGTTTTGCGCCGCTTGTACTTAAATTGCCCCGGGATTTTGGCGCACGCGATCGGATTGTGGCGCATCGGCGCTGGCATGCGCGCGACGGAAATCGGGGGGCGTGGCCGAACGAAAACCCGACGTATTCGGAAAAACCGCCGCATTTAAAAACCGAAAATGTGTCGCATAAGGACCGCTTACCTTCACCTGGTCCAGCTCGGTGCATTCCGGCGCGATGAGTTTACTTTCAGCGCAGCAGCGCCACCTGGTGGACGGCGGAAGAACTACCTTATTAAATCCCGGCCGGACCCGAATCCAGAGCGGAGAAGCCGCCGCTGGAACGCGAATGGACCGGGTAAGTAAATTTGCCCCATAAGGTTTTATTTCTTGCACGATTAGAGGCACACTTGAAATTAAATAAAAGTTAAATGAATAAAATGAAATACTTCATTTTATTGAACTTTTGCATGTATGGAGGAAAAAGAAAATCATCAATTTTGGTTTTGGATTTTTCGGATTTTTTGGGGCCGTTCACTGTTCGATAAAAAAAAAATGTTTTCTTTATACTATGGAGCACTACAATAACAGTAGTACCTTATACAGGCAGTCCCCGGGTTACATACAAGATAGGGTCTGTAGGTTTGTTCTTAAGTTGAATTTGTATGTAAGTCGGAACTGTATATTTTATCATTGTAATCCCAGACAGAACTTTTTTGGTCTCTGTGACAATTGGATTTTAAAAATGTTGGGTTGTCATAAGAATCAGGATTAACAATAAAGCTTCATTACAGACACCTTTGATAAGTGTTATAGCTGTTTATTGTAGCCTAGGACTAAAGTATAATAAATTACCAATATCCAGTGGTCCGTTTGTAACTAGGGGTTGTATGTAAGTCGAGTGTTCTTAAGTAGGGGACCGCCTGTACAGGCAGTCCCTGGGTTAAGTACAATATAGGGTCCGGAGGCTTGTTCTTAAGTTGAATTTGTATGTAAGTGGAAACTGTATATTTTATAATTGTAGATCCAGACAAAAAAAATTTTGGCCACAGTGACAATTGGAGTTTAAACAGGAGTTTTTCTGTAATGGGACCAAGGATTGTCAATAAAACTTTATTACAGACACCTTACAGCTGACCATTGCAGTCTGGGACTAGTAAAGCATTCAGAAAGCTTCACCAGAGGTCAGAGGGGTCTGTCTGTAACTATGGGTTGTCTGTAAGTCAGGTGTCCTTAAGTAGGGGACCGCCTGTATATATATTTATATATTTTTACAATTTTACTGAAAAAAACTAATGTAGAGTGTTGTTGTTTTCAGTGGTATAATTCTGTTGCAGCAAAGACTCATGGGCACATGGGCTAATGCACATTGTAATGAATGAGGATAGGTGTAAGCTTTTAACAACTACGATCTTGAGAATTTCCGTTTGCGGGTGTTACTGGCGGCCGTCTAGAAGCTGGACAGAAGCCGGACATAATTGTATGTCCCGGGTCGGAAGCAGTTTTCATCTTTTCACCTAAAAGAATATGTACAGTCCGCAAGAAAACTGCCGCACTGCCCCTTGGTAAATATGGGAAGTGACACTGGGCTCCCTCATATAACACAGCCTTTAACCCTTTCACGACCTGTGACGCAATAGCACATCACAGGTCGGCTCCTGGTGCATGCAGAGGGCTCACGGGCTGAGCCCTCTCCATAGCCAGTAAGTCTTTGTAGCATATCGCAGTAAAGACTTACCGGTAGCACCCGCGATCAGCAACCTGCACATCACCGCCAGCAAAGCTTCCAGCGGCTTCCAAAAGATGGCCGCGCGTGGGCCCCGCCATCTTGTTGGAGAGTTTGCCGCTCCCCGTGATATAATCGGGGAGCGGCGATCGGTTGCCATGACAGCCTCGGGTCTACCGAAGACCTGAAGTTGTCTGGATTTAACCCATTCATTACTATGTGTTAATTACTATGTGCTAAGTTAAAATCACCCCCCTTTCCCTAGAATTGATATAAATATAAATAAACAGTAAAAATCATAAACACATCAGGTATCATCGTGTCCAAAAATGCCCGATCTATCAAAATATAATAATGTTTTTTCACTGCGTTTAACTGCAAATAACTGGAAAATAGTGCCCGATTTTGAAAATGCCACTTTTTTGCGATTTTGAAAAATATCAAAAATGCAATAAAAAATTATCAGAAGGTAGTACAGTCCTAAAAATGCTAGCATTGAAAACTTCATCAGAAGTCACAAAAAATGACACCACCCACAGTTCCGTACACCAAAATATGAAAAAGTTATTAACGCCAGAAGATGGCAAAATCTGAAAATAAAATTTTATACAGGAGGTTTTAATTTTTGTAAATGTATGAAAACATTATAAAACCTACACAAATTTGGTATTCCCGCAATGACCCAAAGAATAAAGTAGACATGTCATTTGTGGTGCACAGTGAAAGCTGTAAAATCCAAACCCACAAGAAAACGGTGCGTTTTTCACCAATTTCACTGCATTTGGAATTTTTTTTTCCTGTTCCCAGTACATGGCATGGAAGAATAAATACCATCACTATGAAGTGCAGTTTGTTACGCAGAAAACAAGCCGCCACACAGCTCTTTACGTGTAAAATAAAGTTATAGATTTTTGATTGTGGGGAGTGAAAAATAGAAAAAGAGTAAAAAAAAAAAAAAAAAGGGCCAGGTCCTTAAAGGGTTAAGGAAACAGTATGGTTGTCGTATTTAGTAAATAATGATCAACATCCACTGTAGAACCCCAGCCTTCCACTAATGAGACTATTTTGCTATATTTAGAGCTCAATTTTCCAATGTAATGTGTAAAACCTGTAGTCACAGATAGTAGCATAAATCTTCATTACATCATTGTCCAAACTGTGGAGCGCTGTCTGAAGATTTCAGCACTAGTTGTTGTAACAATGTACAAACACTAGGCGGCAGTTTTACACTGCAAAACAACTCCAACTTCCAGCTTCAAATTCTTCAAAAAGCTGAACTGGCAGGTTTAACTAGGTGTCTAGCTATAAAAAATCTACCATCTACAATCAAGCAAGACTATGGTAGTCTTCTTATATTTGTTATACATGGCCTCCTTTCTTCTAAAATCAACCTTTACACTTATGCTCATGAGCCAGAAGAGCTTTGGGGGATGTAATCATAGTCTCTAAGAGCTGTAGCTTCACAGATTGTTACACTGTCTTCCTCTCCCCCACTGCTCCCTCAGCACTCCCCCCTCCTTCTGCCTGATGAAATCTCACTGCAGCAGAGGAAGTTTCAGCACACAATGGGAGGGGAGAAGTGCTCCTGCAGAGTGTAATAGCCTGTGAAGCTGCAGCACAAAGGAGCCCTGGTAACGCCCCTAGAGCTCTTCTGGCTCATTAGCATAATTGTAAAAGATGATTTTAGAACAATGGAGGCCATGTATAACAAATATAAGAATATTAGCACAGTCTTAGAGCCTGGATCTATGAGTGCCCCTGGTTTATCATGCTTGGTTTTGATGGTAGATTTCCATTAAAAATTCAGTTTCAGGCTGTAGCAGGGGCATGGCAGTAGTTAGGACAGTACTGAAGGGCTCTGTATACAATCAGAGGAGAAAGAACAGAGTACTTGAGGGGGTGAATATATGTTCTTCATTATTTTTTAACAATGAGCAAGGAACACTACCAAACTCCCACTGTGTGCTGTAACTTCCTCTGCTGCAGTGAGATTACATCAGGCAGAGGGAGGGGGAAAGTACTAAGGGAGGAAAGTGTAGATGAGACAGTGTAACAGCCTTTGAAGCTACATCACAAAGGGACTCTGGTAACACCCCACATCTCTTCTGACCCATATTCTCACTACTCCAGTAACCCTTCTGACTAATTAACATAATTGTAAAAGTAGATAGAGGAGGCCACTGATAACAAATATAAGAAGAATACCACAGACACAGGGCCTGGATTTATGAGTAAGTGTTCTGAGTTTATCCATATGCTTGATTTTGATTGTAGATTCCCTTTAAATGTATTCAACATTTTATGAGAAATAATTGATTTTGTGTTGTTACTTTCTATACACTATAACTTACACTTTTTTAAATGTGTTTTTTTTTTAATTTTTAGTGGCATGAGATGCGGCTTCCACTTGTGGCAAGAAGTTTCAAAAATATATTTTTTTTGTTGTTGCTGTTATCGATGGGGGGAAAAAAGAGCCTCCTACTTTTTCTTGCCGTTTAAACGCCATTTTCAGTTACTCCCAAACAATTGATAACAGAAGTTCCCTCAGGTACCTGCATTCAGTCATTATATCCATGATGATGTATTAAATGGCAGATTAAGGTAACCTTTTTAGCGTGTATTGAAACAATCTTTGCTCAATATGTCATTTAAGTCCACCTTAAGAACATTTTCAGTCACCTTCTTATCAGTGAAAGTCATTTGTTGACATTTCATTCTTTCCCACGTCATTTAACAAGATTACAATTTTGGACGCCGCCTTAAGGAGATGTGGAGGAAAGCTATGACTTCCAGCACAGACTTTTATAGTACATTTTGCTTTGCTGTGATTCTTTATGGATCTTAAGCTTTATGAATCTTAAGCTCATGATTTAGCACTGTTGTTTTTTATATAGTATACTCACAGCATTAATAACAACCGTTCCACATAAAGCTGCAGACTCCTAGTCAAGTTGGTTAGACCTCCTTCTGTTTAAATGGACATGAAAAATGAATGGATGGAAAATCACATAAAAAACACACAAAAAACAACACCAAATTTGTAGTATCTTTTTATTAATCGTATTCTTTTCTATCATGAAAACTTTTCATGTCTCTACATTTTACTACATGTCACTACAGATTTATATGGGCTTTTTGTGGGATGGGTAAACAAAAATCAGCAATTTCTTATTTATTTAGGCCTCTCAAAACAATGGAAATGGAATTTTAACACCTTCGTGTTGCAACGTTTTTTGTGTTAATTTTTTGCTCGCCACCTTCAAAAGTCTATAACTTTTCCATATAGCTCCTTTTCTGCGTGACAAATTTTACTTCTCAGTGACGTTATTTCTTATTCCATGCCATGTACTGGGAAGCTGGATTTAAAATTCCAAATGTAATGAAATTGGCGAAAAAAACTATTTGCCCCACTTCCTTGTGGGCTCAGTTTTTACGACTTTCACTGTGGGCTTCAAATGAACGGACTACTTTATACTTTGGTTTAGTACGATAACACTGATACCAAAACTATACAGGTTTCATTCTTTTTTAATACACTTTCAAAAAGTAAAACAATTTGTAAGAAAGGAAAATTTTGTTTCACTATATTCTGACGCTAATACATTTTTCAGATTTTGATATACGGAGCTGTGTAAGACGTACATTTTTGCAAGATGAGCTGACGTTTTTACTGCTACCACCTTTTATTACAATTTTATGTTACGCAAAATGGCGAAAAAGTAACGTTTTGGACATTTGGGTGCTAATTTTAGTTATGAGATTCACCGACGGGAATAACTGCTTTTATGTTTTGATAGATCGGGCATTTTGGGATGCAGAGAAACCTAACGTGTTTGTGATTTTTACTATTTATTTCGTTTTATATCAGTTCTAGGAAAAGGGGGTGATTTGAATTTGTATTTTCAATCTAATTGTTCCTACCATATACTGCAATACTATTGTATTGCCGTAGATGGCATTTTTACACATGATTCATTACAATGGGGCAGATCTACTTACCCGCTCCCGTCGCGATCCTGCGGTGTGTTGTCTGACGAGGATTTGGGTCCGACGCGATTCACTAAGATCGCGCGTCCGAGTTCCTGCATGTGTCGCTGCTGCGCTGAGGTCCGCCGGAGTTCACCTGCTTCTTCCCGGTGCATGTGAGTGCTTGATCTTGCGACACATTTCCCTTAGTAAATAAGCCCACTGGCTTATTATAATGAGCCTGCAGTCTTACAAACACCCAAGGCTGTCATAGCAATGGATTGCTGCTCCCCAATGATGGCAAACAAGATGGCACCCACATCACTGTGTGAATAGTGTGAAAGCAGCCTTATTGTTAGTCGTAAGTAGATATTTTTGATTTAAATATACATGATGTAGATGCTCCGAGACATTCCTTCTACTTATCACTTACATTCTGTTTACATACTGTCTAAGGTGAAACCAGTAACTCTATGCTCATTCAGAATTCAATGTCTACAATTTGTGCATGCCAGGCGTGGACCCATTGTGCGAGATAACTCATTAGTCACATAGTAACACAAATGTTATGATCTTTTTATAACCTCTCAAAAAGAATCACTTTTTCTTACTACCAGCAATACTTCCCACATATGCTTTACTATTTGTATTAAATGTGCCTAGTTTAGAGAGATTTAAAGGAAATCTACCATTCTATTTCATGCATTATGAACCAAACTTATCTTGAGAATGCTGTAGCTACACTGATGCTGAAGCATATCTTGTTTAATCCCTGTGCTGAGTAGTTTTGCTGAAAAATCAATTCTAAAATTATAATGAAGCTCTGTGGCTTAAGTATGGACTGCTCGAGAGAATGATGTAATCACTGTGTTGTGTCTGACAGGCAGATGTAATCAATTGCTGCACAATCCCCCAGCTGCTGTGTATGAGTGATCCAGCTCAGGTTGATTATTCTTGTCTGGCTAGTTTAGGAAGCTCAGTGTGTAATGTGTTTAAGTAGACACCCAGCTTTCCCAAAGTCCAGAATGCTATATTTGTTTTTCAACAAAACCCCTCAGCTCAGGGATTAAACAAGATATTGGCCTGCATTACAATGTATTAAAGGGGTATTCCCACAAAGGCATGTGGAGTTATTGGATTTATTACTCATTGTCTTTTTGTAAAAAGTGTAGAGAACGCTCTGAGAAATGTAGGTGCTGACACAACTGGTCCAAGTCTTTGAAGCTACACTTCCCATTAATTATGTTATTCAGATAAGGCTGGTGGAAGTGAGTGACATGTACTGGCACTGTTGAACATAATGCCCACTCCCCCTTCTTGTATGGTCTATATTTTTATCACAAGTACCCTTTGAGTGGACAGAGAAATATAAAACTCTCCCCTTCCAGACAGCACCCCTATTGCCTCTCCTAGGGTACTATCCAAAGAACTACCCCCTACTACTCAGCTGACACTGACAGAGGTACAAAAGGCGGTTGTGCACGGCAAGGGTTAGTGCTGTAAAGATAGCAGAGATAGGGTTAGCAGGGTTATGGTTAGTGGGTTATGGTTAGTATGGTTGTGATTAACTGGGTTAGCACGGCTTATAATTTTTTACAGATCCATGTATGTCTTGGACTATGCCAGATTCGGGGGACTCGGGGGATGAGTATTGAAATTGTTTTGAATTTGACAATTTACATGTGTTTTTCATTGTTTACATGCAAAACTGGTGGTGCTCACATGTGTTTAACCCTTTCACGACCCGTGACGTAATAGCATGTCACGGGTTGGCTGCGGGTGCATGGAGAGGGCTCACGGGCTGAACCCTCTCCATAGAGGGTGTTAACCTGCACGTCGCTGCTGGCGGCTTCAAAAAGATGGCGACACATGGGCTAATGTAATGTATTGAATGTAATGTAATGAATGAGGATGAAAATTCCCATATACTGCCATACTGTAGTATGGCAGTATATGATAGGATCGATCAGACAACCTAGGGTTAAAGTACCCTAGGGAGTCTGAAAGACAGTAAAAGTAAAAATTTAAAAAAAAATTATAATAAAAAAATTTAATCCTTTCCCTAGAACTTATATCAATATAAGTAAACAGTAAAAATCATAAACACATAAGGCATCACTGCATCCAAAACTGCCCGATCTATCAAAATATAATAACGTTTTTTCACTGCGTTTAACCCTGTAACAGAAAATAGCACCTGAATTTGACAATGGCTATTTTTTTTCCATTTTGAATAATATAAAAGTGATATAAAGTGATCAGAAGGTCGTACAACCCTCAAAATGCTAGCATTGAAAACTTCATCAGAAGTCGCAAAAAAAAAAGAAACACCCCCCACAGCTCCTACACCAAAATATGAAAAAGTTATTGCATCAGAATATGGCAAAAGCTGGAAAAAAATTTTGTACAGGAGGTTTTACTTTTTGTAAATGTATGAAAACATTCTAAAATCTATACAAATTTGGTACAGCGCAAATGCGTTTTTTCACCAATTTCACTGCATTTGGATTTTTTTTCCCGCTTCCCAGTACACGGCATGGAAGAATAAATACCATCACTATGAAGTGCAGTTTGTTACGCAGAAAACAAGCCGCCACACAGCTTTTTATGTTTAAAAAAAAAAGTTATAGATTTTTGATTGTGGGGAGTGAAAAATAGAAATGAAAAAAAAAAAAAAAAAAGGGTGAGGTCCTTAAAGGGCTAAATTAAAATGTATCTAAGATCAGGCCAAACCCCTCCCCATTAAGTTTTAAAATGTAATTAAAAAACGTGTTTACACATGTAAAGTGGAGGTTTGTGTGTGTGACCAGATTGCTTTTGCAGCTTTATTATGCAGGTACTTATTGAGGCATGAACACAGCCGGTTTTAGACAAACTTGGGCCCTGGGCAAAACTAAAAGTGGGGCCCCAAAATCACACTATTTTATGAACATTCAGTAACATTTCTTCCTTTAACTATGCACAAAAATAACACTTTGTAGTTTACAAAAAATAGTATGGTAAGGCAATCTGTAGGATAATTTTATAGGAGATAGACAGATAATAGGTAGATTGATGATAGAAGATATGAAAATGATATAGATTTATAGATAGATGATAGATTTATAGATGCAGAAATACAAAGTAGATTATATATAGATAGTTATATAGATGACGAATGATAGATAAGAGTTTTAGATACAGTAGAAGAGAGATAGAAGATTGATTGATAGATGTGCAACATCCCCCACCAGGGCCTAGCCTGGATGCAAGGGCAGGCTGGGAGGTAGCTGTGTCCTAGTAGGATGCATCAGCTTGTCTTGGGTTACTTCAGATATCACCCTTGAAGGTAGGATTATACCCCTTTACTCTCACTAACTCCTCAGAGCTCTACTGTCTCACTACTTTGTCTGACTAGTCTACTCTGCCTCACCTCACTAGACTGACTAGTCTTCCTGACTGACTCTTGTCAGACTAACCTCTAGAACTTTCCTGACCAGGAGTTTTATTACTCCCACTGGTCAGGTGGTGGTTAGTCCTCCAATGGCATCCCAGCTTACAAAACAACTTTAGAACCAATGTGATTGGCTGATGGAAAAACATCACATTTAACAATTAACTCCTGCCTTACTAGGCAAAATCTACCGCTGCAGTGTTCCCCGTGTTGTGTAGTGACCTCCTGTGGGGTTGATCAGACTCCACACAGGTTGCGAGCTACAATATTGGGACATATTCGCAAAAACCACTCTGCCTTGCATCGGCAGGGGTGTTGCATACCCCCGGGGCAGTTGAAAGAGCTGCCCTCAGCTCGACTACGGACTGGCTAGGGCACAGAGGGCCAACCGCTGGCCAGCAGCGGGGCCTCCGGGGTGTCCGTGTAAGTAATAGCCGGTAGAAGTAAATATAAAGAGGCACTTCGGTGAAGTGCAGGCTAAGTGATCGGTAGGGACAAGCCGCCCATGGTCCTGGAGACAAGCACCTGGGTTGGTGTCGGACTAAGACAAGGACATGTGTATTCTAAGTACGACAGTTGGTCGCTGACGCCGTTAAACCAAACTGTACTGTATGAAAGGCGTGGTGTCATGTACTGTAATCCACTCCTTGCACCAAGGCCTGTATATTTGTTTATGAACACTTCTTACGTGGCGACAAATATATAGTATATATGCATTACATTGGCATATGTGATACAATAAGACATTGTACAATTTACCTGCTGACTGACATTCTTACCCTTGTGTGATTGGCATCCAGGTGCTACAGCTTTAGCTCCCCCGGTCCCCTAAGGACCCGCAGTTTACGGACTACCCCCACTTACGAAGCTTCGGTTTGAGACATAAGATTGCGGTCAGGGTTTACATGAAAACGGTCCGACACAGCCACACTACAGTCTGAAAAGCCTATGAAAAGGTTACTCCAAACTACTGACAAACATTGGTAGTGGTGCAAACATACTTGTAAATGCTCATTGGCTTAGAAGCCCAATGGGTACATATCTTCTAACATTAACATTGTAAACGTTTTAAGGAAAGGCTACTCAGGGATCGCAGGATACGAAATGTCTCTTTTCATATTAAAGAAAAAGGCATAGAAAAATGCAAGCAAAATGTCCGTACCTAAAAAGGAAGGCATTAAGTGCAATACAATAAAATGAATAGCAACTTTTCCGTGTAGTAACTGGCTAAAAGTCTCTCAGAAGGCTTTTGAAGAAAAATTCATCTTCTGGGCACAGCCCTTGATGTGGGGAAAAGTGCAAAGAGCAAAGGGTCTCCTCTGGATGTAAAGGGACAGAATCCTTTGGTAGTTATCTCTGGTTCAGCAGAGGTGGATGCTAACGTAGCATATAATACCGTTACACAGTTCAAGAAGAGTCTCTTGACTGAGATAAATAAATAGGGGAGAGTCCCAGGAAAGTTTCTGGCTCTATGGGTTAGAGGTGCTCAGCCCAACTGGGAATAGTAGCAGAAATGAAACATTTTTACAATATGCACAGTACCTGTTAGGGCTACAGACCATCAGTGGTTATTCTGTATCATCGCTGGTTTCAGCAAGAGCAGGATCCGGGGTCAGTATGGGATCCTGTGCAACATCAGTGGGAGTAAGTACCTCAGGATCGGAAAAGCTGACTGCCTTCGGCTTCCGATTTTTGTGTTGGGACAGCTGTTACTGCTGCAGATACGCAGGAGGTTTCCTTTTTGTCTCTCGCTGAGATCTCCTGAGTTCCTGTTGAGAGAAAATGACCATTTCTTCGTTGTTGTCTCCGGAATCAGGCACTGGAGTAAGGATCGCAGGCTCCTCAGAGATGACAGGGACAACAGGTTCTGGGATAGGGTCATCCTCCATAGGAAGCGGCACTGGAGACTGCGGCGGGGATGGAGACCACTCTGGAGTAACTCTCACTGGAGTAGAGATAATCACACAAAGTTGAGGCACAGTCACAAGTTCAAGGAAACTGGGGGTAGATGAACACAATGGGGCTCTTGGACTGGAAGTTTGGGTCATAGGACTTGACACAGGGGTCAAGTATCGTAGAAATCTCTTCAGCTGGTTCCTGTGTACCCGGATTTATGGACGGTCTCCTCTTGAAATCTCGTAGACTTCAGAGGAGAGACTGTCCCTAACTAGGTATGGCTCACACTCCCATCGCCCATCTAACTTACTGGTGGGATGGTTGTTTTTTAGCCACGCTCGTTCTCCGGGGGCAAGGGGCTCAGCGCAGGCATTGCGGTCAAAGTCTCTCTTTTGTTTGTCTCAGGCTTCTTCCACCCGAAGATCCACAATTTCTCTGGCATCTGCCAGGCGCCTTTAATGCTCCTGAACCCAATCAGTCTGAGGGAGTAGAGATTGGGAATCAGGATTTTCCATGTCCAAGGCCATATCTGCAGGGAGATGGCCATGTCTCCCAAACATCAAGTAGTAGGGAGTGGTATTATTGTACAGGTATACTAGCTCCGGTAGTAACTTTGGCCAGTCAGCCATTTTTCTCTGCATGTTGATGAGAGTCTGGTACATTTTCTCACAAGGCCATTGCCCTGAGGATGGTAGGCTGTGGTCTTCAGCTTCTTGCAGTTGTAGAGGGTACACAGTTCCCGGAACACTTGTGACTCAAATGCAGTTCCCTGGTCCGTAAGGATTCTATCCGGACAGCCATAAGGGAGGATGAAGCTCTTCCATAGGGCCGCTGCGGTGGTCCTGGCAGACAAGTCTCTGACTGGTACTGCGACCACAGACTTGGTGTAATGGTCGATTACTGTTAAGGCATAAGTGTGACTAGATCTGCTGGGCTCCAACCTCACGTGGTCCAGAGCCAGAATCTCCAAAGGCCATTGGCTCACAATGGGGTGTAGAGTGGCCCTTTGATTGTGTCGCTCTCCTCGAACGATGGCACAGGCTGGGCATTCCCGGAACCAGGTCTCAATGTCAGGCTTCATGTTCACCCAGTAGAAGCGCTTTCCGGGTGTAGCTTCAGTTTTCTGAGTGCCAAAGTGTCCAGACTGGTCGTGGCACATATCTAGCACTATCTTGGTATCCCTTCGGGGGATCACAATCCTATACAGCCGGTCATAGGTGATAGGATCCAGAGTTCTCCTTTTCAGCAGGCCCTGATGCATACTCAGAGTCTTCCTCTGGCGCCACAATTGGGACAATTCCCCATGGGCCCTCCTCCGGCAAATCCGTTCAGGCACTCGCCCACTAGACGAAAGTCCATAAGTCCATAAGTTCTCCTATGGCATGGCTATCAGTCTGCAGACTTGTCCAGAGGTCTTTTTCTGCCGGTGGCACAGACTCTTCTGGTGGGGTAGCCAGGACTGCTTCTGAGGGTAAGGAGTAGACTCTCTGGGCCTCTTGGTGCACAAACCGAGCATAGAAAGCTGGCATCTCCACATCTTCCCACTGAGCATCCGTGGAGGGTCCCTTCCACTGGTCAGCGAGTCGGGACAGAGCATCAGCATTGTCGTTGGTCTTGCCAGCTCGGTACTTGATAGTGAAGTTGAAATTCGCTAACCTGGAAACCCACCACTGCTCCAGGGCTCCCAGCTGGGCGGTGTTCAGATGCGCCAAGGGGTTGTCTGTAAAGAAGAAAGAAGCTAGGTAGTCTTTGAACTTTTCAGTCACAGCTCAGAAACTCCAACTTGAATGAAGCTGGGATAGTACAGCTCCTTATCTGTGCTTGCTGGCATCGGTGTAGAGTATGAAAGGCAGATTGTAATCTGGGTATCCTAACACCGGTGGCTCAGTTAGTCTTTGCTTCAGCATTTGTAAGGCTGTCCACTCAATGGTTGCTCGGGATCGTTGGCCCTCTTTTGGCAGTCCCCTTAAGAGTTCTTGCAAAGGGGCTTCTAACTGGGAAAACTTCGGGATAAATCGCCTGTAGTAGCTGGCAAATCCCAAGAAGCTCTTGATGTCCCGGAAAGTAGATGGGGTCGGCCAGTTATGGACAGCTGCAATTTTTTCTGGGTCTGGCTCGATTCCATCAGCACTCACCACATGTCCTAGGTACTTTACACTAGGCTACAATAGGTGGCACTTGGCCGGCTTTACCTTCAACCCATGCTGGGTCAGGATTTTGAAGACTTCAGCCAGATGTTGGAGATGCTCTTTGTAGGTCTTGGAATAGATGATGATATCATCCAAGTACAGGAGATCAGTCTCAAAGTTCCGATGACCCAAACATCTCTCCATTAACCGCTGAAACGTGCCTGGGACGTTGCATAGGCCAAAAGGCATGTTGTTAAACTCGAATAGGCCCATTGGGGTGGTGAAAGCTGTCTTCTCCCTACTTTCAGGCGCCATGGCCACTTGCCAGTAACCACTGGTCAGATCCAAGGTCGAGAAGTAAGCAGCTGACCCAAGGGCTGCGAGAGATTCCTCGATTCGAGGCAGCGGATAGGCATCCATATGGGTGATATTGTTGATCTTTCTATAGTCAACACAGAACCGAAGGGTTCCATCCTTCTTTTTCACAAGGACCAATGACGCAGCCCATGGGCTGTGACTCTCCTGGATAACATTGGCTGTCTTCATCTCTTGCACCAGCTTCTTCACCTCTTGGTAGCGGGCTGGAGGTATCGGCCGGTATCTATCTTTGATAGGAGGATGAGAGCCAGTAGGGATGGTATGTTGGATCAGAGTAGTCTGCCCAAAATCCAGTGGGTGTTTGCTGAAGGCCTGGTGGTGTTTCATGACGACATCCAGGACACCTTGTACTTGGTCTGCAGGAGTAAAATCGTCATCTCCAATATTGAGCTCAACACTATACACCGTGGGATCAAGGTCAGTTATGGCCTTCCAGGTCTACTGTAGGGAGAGGGCAAAATCTCTGAGGGACTCATGAGGCTTCTGTCTTTTTCCGAAGAACTTCTGCTTCAACTCTGCGGCAGTGCATTTGTCAAAGGTGTTGCGCAGCCTATTGAGAATTTGAACCACCTTTTGGCGCTGTTTGGCCGCGGTGACAGGACAGCTCCGGTGCACGAAGGATTCCGTCCTCGATGTCGGCAGGCAGCCGGGATTCAGTGGTGATCAGCGGTGCTCTCCTTCAGTCGCAGGACACGTGCGCCGAAACTCTGGATGAGGCGCACGCTGCTGCCAGTCTTCAGGCAGGGGTGTTGCAGATGGATGGATAAGAATCTTCACCTGGACATTTAACATTCAACATTCAGGAGCAATGCATGCTGTGCCCACAAAAGTCCACGTGCAGGGGGTTCCTTTGGGACAGGAGGCCCTAGGCAAATGCCCAGTTGGTCGGCCCTGGGCATGAACCAGAATAGTCATGATATATGTCTATATGATATCTCTCTCTTTCTTGTATCTATCTATATCTAACTTATATCGCATTAGTCACCTGTTTTATGATAATCTAAGAACACTAAAGCAAGAGATAGGAAGTTCACAGGCATAGTATAGAGGAAGTGTCTCCTTCATCGAGTTAACCTGTGGTGCTTACATTGCATTTTAAAATGTAAAACAACAGCTGAAGAGAGTTGCCCAGCTAAATTGTTGTTAAAATTTGCATTATAAAACGCAATGTCAATGCAATATTTATGCATGTGTTAACATCATGTTAACACATATGTTTTCTTAACATGGTGTTATTTGTATATTTTGTCAACAGTAATCTAATTAGGTAAATCTCTTCTCCCCAGTTCTTGTATTGTTTCAAAATGTGATGTAAATGTCAAGACTTTAACACTAATGTGTGCTCTCCCAGCCGTAGCCCAGACGAGAACACAGCAGTGCGCAATACATGGCGCCCATGCATACTACAGTACAGTGCCACTTGTGTGTCAGGGGCCATAGCCGTCTATGGGGACATACATCTGGTGATATAAGTTCCCACAATGGCAGTCTAAAAGGGGCCTTACAGTGAGGATTTGCTGCAGTGTTAGGAGCAAAAGAGCAGAAAACCTGCAAAATTGCAAACTGCGTGGTTAAACGTTACGTTTTTCACATTAAGCTCACTTGTTGTATAAATTTGATGACTTTCTTTAATGGACAACCCACTACTTACTGAAATTAATGGTTGGCCACTTTACCTCATGTTTCTGTGAAGTGTATGTAGGGGACAGGATATTAGATAATTTACCAATATATATCTATTAAAAGTTCTCCACCACTTTCTTAATATTTAAATTGAAGACTCCTGTCTTTTACCACATCAGCCAGACATTCCTGTCCATAAAATGGCAGCAGATGGAGGGTCATGTGATCTCTAACTGTCTATGAACAAATGCCCCGCCAGGATCTTATGGATGAATATTATATCAAGGTCCTGGCAGGGCAATTGTTCATGGACAGATAGAGATGACCCTCCATCTGCAGCCATTTTATAGTCAGGAATATCTGGCTTACAGGGTAAAAGACTAGAGCAGTGATGGCGAACCTTTTAGATGCCGAGTGCCCAAACTGCAACCCAAAACCCCGCTTATTTATCGCAAGGTGCCAACCAAAAATTAAAGCAGTAAGTTATTGCTCCCTGTTCAACAACTTTCAATCATATTGGCCTCCTGAGGACAGCAACACAGTAGAAAGATGGAAAATTTTCATCAATTTAGCTTCTTTCTAGTGTCCCTCTGCACACAAAGAATCGTGGGGCCAGCAGGAGGTCCTCCAAAAATAATTCGACCCTGTCTAATTCTCCCTCTTCCCACAGTCCCAAGTAGCGAAGTCAGTATCAAAATATGACTGAAAGCAGCGTCTTTTAAGTTGCTTAGAACTTCAGGAAGATTCTTTGAGTCCTGTCCGGTGTGCTGGGGTGATGGCCTGGGTGCCCACAGAAAGGGATCTGAGTGCCGCCTATGGCACCCGTGCCATAGGTTCACCACCACTGGACTAGAGGATTCAATTTAAATATCAAGAAAGCAGTGCAGAATTTTCAATCAATTTAAATTGGTAAATTACCCAATATCCTGCCTTCCACACTTCCACACACAATACAAAAAACATGAATTGGCCAACCCCTTTAAGAATGTTTTTTTTTTTCAGTACACATTGTTGAACTTCATGTTAGCGCATAACCCCATTATGACCGACATATCGGGTGTTTATGGCGGCCATTAAGTTCCATCTTCTGAGGCGCCGCCTTTCTACAGCGGCGCTTCAGAAGAGGATCACAGGACATCGTGTCCTGTGAGTACCGGGACTGGGCTGTGTAATCACAGCTCAGACCCAATACTAACACCCAGATCGGAAAAGTTCTGATCCCGTGTGTTTAACCCCTTAGACACCACGGTCAAACAAGGCGCTGTGGTGTCTAAATAAATGCAGAGGGATCACCCACCCTCTGCTAACCTTTGGCACCCTGCATCTTAGCATTCAGTGCTAAGATTGGATACGAATAGAAATGGTCCCCAATTATCCGGCCATTGTGAAAACCAATCACAGTGGTCACAGCAACAGCACACCCACTTCTCTGACCCTTCTCACAAGTGTTGTTAATTTGTGTGAGGAGAGACGGAGAGCTGCTACTGAATGTTTTTTGTCCCAAAAATCCCCAAATTAACCCCTGGCTAGGCTAACTTGTGTTACAGTTAGGGTTACAGCTAGGGTTAGGGTTACAGCTAGGGAGAGCAGTGAGAGAACCTGGTCCTCAACAAAGAGAAGCCAGTCTGCGTCACATTCTACAATAAACATAAGGGGGCAGTCAATTTGGCTGTCAGGCGCTACAGCCAAACCCAGTGCAAAGAAAATCACGTGCCAAAAAGGTTTCTATTTACCTGGTGCAAGTGGCAGCATACAATGTTATATATGTGCTGTACAAAAAATCCAATGGACAAGATTCATTTTTTAAGTTTCTGAAAAAACTAGTGTAGAGTGCCTTTTATTCTAGTCTCCTGAGCCAAATGTCAGCCATGAGCCAGAAGATGTCCAACGTCTTGTGGAGAATCATTTTATGTACCCTGTGCCTGCTACTGACCATAGAAAATATCAGCAAAAGCGCTGCAGAGCATGTAGCAAGAATGAAATACGCAGGGATACACAATTTTATTGCCCTCCCTGCCCCTCTAATCCTGGTCTCTGCAACTATTCCTGCTTTGAAATTTTCCATACAGTCCCACATTATTAAAATTTGTATCCTCACTACAATATATATATCCCTCTTTTGTATTCCCCTTGTACCCCTTGATGAATACTAGACAAGCACAACATGTTGTGCATTGAAATGTTGCCATTACAGAAAAGTTGCAGTTTTTAATGCACACTATCCCTTATATTGGTATTGTCCAATTCTGTCCAACTTGTGCAGGGTAAATATTTTTCCTTTTCCGCTTGATAAATTCCGTGAAGTGTAGTTTACAAATGCATCATGGTACCTGAAAAATATTCTAGCCATTTCTGTCTGCTAAACCATGCTCATTGCCTCCTGAGCCGTGCAATGGGGCCATACAGCAGTTTATGACTATACATGTATGTGCAGCATTGTCATATTTGAGAGAAATTGTGTAATAAGGAGAAATTGTTTAAAGAGAAATCCTCAAGCCCCTTGGGAAAATGCTAAATTTTGAGTTAAAATAGCTTTGCCACATTTTGATCACTTTTTACAAATTTTTTTATGTGATGTAAAATGGTGTAAAAGTAGCATTTTGGACATTTGGGTGCTATTTTCCTTTGTGGGGTTCACCACCAGCAATAACTATATACAATACAATACAACTTTATTGATCCCCTGGGGGGAAATTATTTTGTACATAGCGTTCCGGCAATTGTTACACAGTTAGTGTCCCCTCCACTGATGGAAAGGCAAACAAAGCCTTTTTGTGGCCCGTTTAGCACACACTGTCATATGCATGTGACCTTACAGCACTGAAATCACTTTAGCTTTAGGGCACAGGCACACAGTCCAAATACAGACAAATAATATGTGAGTGCAGGGAGGTAAAGCTCCACTTGATGGGTTTACATGCTGGTTCCCTTCGGAATGCAATATGTATGCAAGAGCTGAAGCTGAATTCTAATCTTGTAAAACAAGTGCATTCATGTCCTCAGTATAATTCAGTTTACAAGCAGATTGTTTACACCAACAGACTAAAAGCAGTCTATAACGTATTACATTTCTTAGGTATTAGTCAGCTCCAAAGGTATGGATTTACAATAGAAATATGTACCCTATGTGTAATGACTGTCCGATACAACCTTTTCTTTAAACAAGGTTTCACAATATAATGTGGGTTGAACACAAGTACTGTTTGTGACGCAGCAGGATAAGTTCTGGATCCATGCCCTGTATGTGTAGGTGTGCTGCTGAGCTGTGCACACCTGAAAGAGCTCTGCCTGCAATGACTTACACGTTCTTGTGTCCCTGACTCTTATACAGGGCTATATTTATCATGACTCCTGATTGGTGAATGGCCATAATGACATCATTACTGCTTTCGTGGTGGAGTTTGCTGTTTAGGTGGCTGCTGATGTATGAAATTGAGAACTATGTATCAATTACCTGAAATATCCCACAGTGCAAAGACATGATGTAATAAACTGAAGCATGTAATAAGTAAAAAATGCTATGTAAACTGGATTGAAAACAGTTAAAAAGAAGTGGTTTCTTACAGCATGGCAATCTAAAGTTTGAGATCGAATTTGCTTTGTTTTCTACTTTTAAAGCGTGTATAGAGCTAGTACTTTATAATGTTTAACTCTAAGTACTTATTTACACAACCTATATGTTGGCTGTGGAAGGGAACAAATAGAATATGTGCATAAAATTCTGTATTAATGGCAAGGGGGAAATAACCGGCAAAAAAGAACAAAAGCAATAATCAATTCTCTAAGGACCCGAATCCCTTTCCACCACTTTCGGACTCTCGGTCACATTAATCATTCACATGAAGCTTGAGCCAATTGCTTACTACAGCATTCACTTATAAAAGAATGGCACATAACCACAATAAAGATTGCCTCACAAATATTAGTGACATCAGCACTAGAGAGAGATGGGTATGATTTATGTTTGGTTTGTTTGTTTTTTGTCTTTCAGAATCCCTTGTGAAAACACACCAGTATGTTGGTCAGGTCCTACGGAGTTCTTGCAATATACCGAAATATGATGCAGGGAGTTACTGTCTGCCGAACGAACAGTGCTACAGTCCGCATAGAAGATGGGAAGTCCTTTCATTGTATTTCTTTGTGATGCAAGGACTCCCATCCTGTGCAATGTGTGCAATCTTGTATACAGGTATGTCTCCAGGCTTTACCAGGCTTTTACCAGGCTTTAAGTGCATGAGACGGAGCTAAACTGACGAGCGGTGATTCTGAAATGCTACCTACCTGACGCACACCACTATACCTCAGGATTATCATAAATATCCTTAAAATCTGTTTCTGATGAAGGTCAAATAGACCAAAACATCATATGAATTTGAGGGGATTAATATCAAATGAAAGCATTAAAAATATCTTTTGTTGAGCACCATATCCTTGACTTTTTGTCTAATTGGATCTGGGACCCTATACTGGCACCACCATCTATTTCATGCTGTGCTATGAGATTCCTACAACACAAAGTTTCAGTGCATGACTTCTTAGAATTAACCATTTAGGAAGCCTTCCTGATAAAACATCAGATGGGAACATTAAAGAATATAGAAAAGAAGATGATTGTTGTTGTTTTTTGGATAAGGGACCCATTCAGTGTCAGAGAAGTGTAATTGTATTACTGAGAATGCAGTGGGTTCCTTCCCTGTGGTTTAAGTAACTTCCCTTACTGTTTTAGAAAGTGAAGAAAGTACAGGTATATTAGACAGTATAGACAGTTACCATTTCCTGACTGAACATGCCAACCTAACAAAACAGACCAGCACAAAATTATCTCATGGGATGTGAGTCATGTTTAATTACTACTTAACGAATGTGAGTAGGAAAAAGCTGGGTGTGATTCCTTAAACTATCAGAAAATCTGTTTGCACTAGATTACTGAACACTAGTAATTGGTAACGTCTTTGTTTTAGTGAGAGATATGATTTGGCAGGTCCTTCATTTTAATGTCCTGCCCTGTTGCCCTAAGTTACTTATGATGATGTGCAGTAGTTTGTTGGAAATAATGAATATACATTTATAACTAAATAAGTTGTAACTGCTATAGGAAGTCTACCAGCTCCACCAAGCTTTATAATCTGCTGCCACCAGTGATTTCTAATATACCTTTATTATTTCTATCTTTTATGCCATTTCCAAGATATTCCCAAATGTATGCTTATGAGACAGACGGTGGTCCAGGCAGGAATAGCAATGCTCTGGGTGCATACAGGACACAATCTCGGTGCACTGGCTGCCTTATTAGCATACGGAATAAAATGGGGAATTTCCTCAGAAACATCATATAGGACAGAATAATACAGGTACATTTGAAATACTTTCTTCACTGCATTTTGTTAGCCGATGATGTATTGAGAGGTGGTAAACTCGGTTTAAAAAGGACCAGTGCAGAGTAGAACTAGACAGTTCTCTGCTGCACCAGATTAATCATTGTGTCTGTTGCTGGATGATTAATCTGATGCAGTATAGAACTGGTGATTTGTACTTTACACATCCTATTATTTGGTCAAGTTTGCTGCCCCATAAGATATAATTTTTTGGCACATGGGCTATTTTCTGTTCTGTTATACCCCTAGTTACAGAGGACACACATAAGGTTGGACTTGGAAACCTAGGGCCCACCAGTGAAATTGATTCTGGGGTCCCACCTACTGCTACATGGAAATATTGCCTGTATATTCTAAGGCCATGTTTATAGACTGTGTTTTGAAAGGCACAGCAAATACATCACGTAAAATGAAGCCCAAAACATATCAGTATTAGGCTACATGCACACTGCCATTGCCCGCCGCACCGTAGCACGGCGGGCACACAGCAGCAAACGGGAGAGGAGAAGGGGGGAGAGCACTGTTCACCCCCGCTCCTCTCCATAGGGATAAATGGCGCACGGCGGCGTATTACGGGAAAAGATAGGACATGTCCTATCTTTTTCCCGTGTACGGAGCGGTACGATGCCGCACGTGTGCTGCACCGTACCGCTCCCGTAGGGAGCCGGAGATACAGCCCCCTGAAGTGTCCGCCCTCCAGATTCTTAGCCATCAGGCTACAGGGAGAATTTGCTGCACACAGGAGCTGCTGTTCGTCACAGATAATGGAAATAATCACTTTATATGTTACTAAATTTTGAGAAGAGATAATATCAACTAATATTTATGTTTTTAACCCTTCTCTATGCAGAACTATCTAAGAACACTCTTTCTCTCTTATTGGGGCAGATTTACTTGTGCGTTCTCTGCGCTGGATTCGGGTCCGGACGGGATTTAATAAGGTAGTTCCTCCGCCGTCCACCAGGTGGCGCTGCTGCGCTGAAAAGCATCTGAACGCTTTGGAGTTCACCAGCTCGGGCTGAGTGAAGGTAAGCGCGTCCCGAGCGACACATTTTCCGTTCTTAAATGCGGCGGTTTTTCCGAATACGTCGGGTTTTCGTTCGGCCACGCCCCACGATTTCCGCCGCATGCATGCTGGCGCCGATGCGCCACAATCCGATCGCGTGCGCCAAAATCCCGGGGCAATTCAGGTACAATCGGCGCAAATCGGAAATTTTCGGGTAACACGGCGGGAAAACGTGAATCAGGCCCTTAGTAAATGACCCCCATTGTCTTTTATTTCGTGATATATTTTTTTTTTTTTGCAAAAATTGACTGATACGATGAACATTTGATCCGCTTTGCCTAATGTCGCTATAATATATCAACACCGTAACCCAGAACATATCCATAAAGTTACATGTAACACCAAAAACACAAAGATGTTCCGGAATAAGTTTTATTTCCCACCATCCTCCATTATTTACACATATGTTATGATGTTCTCACTCAAATTCTTATGAACCACAGAGGGTTCTGTTATTGTGCGGCTAATACATTGGCGCACATCTAAACGTGACTTTTATTATCTCATTGGCTTGATTTATGGATATATAGTTATTATTTGGGTAACCAATGTGTGAGGAAGCAAACAATGATACATCTGTGTGAAGCTCAGGGCAATTTTATGCAAAAATAGTTTGGTGTCCCCTGTGGATTTTACGTTCGCTGCATATTTTGGTGAATATACACATGTGGGGTCTGTATGATCTCCTCACATCTTACTGGTTTAGGAAAGTATATTTTCTTCATATAAGTATTCTGGATTTGTACATATTGTAGAGGAAATTTTGATTGTTAATTGCATCGCCTGGTTGTCTGATTTCAAAATTATATAGGTTTTATGGCTCCTTTACTTTTTATTCTGTTTTATTGCTATATTCTGCAGGTTGTTACTGTCTTAAAATTTCTAGCTGAAAAGCAGATATTTAGTTATTTCAGTTTTAATGATATTATGATGATTTATTCTTGTGAACATATCAATATGAGACATTTTTTAACTCTACACATGTCCATTTATTACATTTAGGAAATGTGAAGGTAAATGTTTTCTGTTTGGAACACATTTTTTGCCAAGTACAATTTTAGTCAAATTCTTTTTACTTTAATTTCGATTTTATTTTTAAACGTCATAATTGTAAAAATTGCTCTGGTCAATAACGCAACAAAATATCCAGAAATGCCAGGCGGTGGAAGGGTTAATACCCCTTGGTTGAATTTCCAGATGAAGATGCTTATCATCTAACTCCTGTCTATATATCTATCTGTCCAGTTATCTATCTCCTATAATCTGACCATTTTTATATCTTGATTTATCTGCCTACCTCAACGAAAAGATATTGTACACAGATATGCCCAAACCTTGAAGCAGCCTTTAGAGACAACGATCTAGATCTTATCCTAAAACGAGCGGGAGGGGGGATGCGATACAGCATTAGAAGGGGTACGAACAATGGAGGGAGACACATTACCGCTTTATACACAGAGCAATACACACTTTAATATCCTGCCACAACCAGAGGCCCCTCCGAGGATCTTAGGTTGTCCAAACTGTAATCTTACAGGGGCAGACACTATACATTGTATGTGGCAATGTCCACAATTACAGGATTTCTGGAAACAGGTCTTTGAAGTGGTAAAAGAATTTTGTGATATGGAGCTCCCGCTTACTCCTCGCCAACTGTTTTCTCTAGCCCCTCCGGAGACAGGCCCTTTCCCCTTAGCTGTGGTAGCGACCCTATTGATAGCAGAAAGATGCTCTCTCCCCCATCTCCCCCAAGTAAAACAGCTTATAGATCAATAGAAGATGCAACGAACTCTGGAATGCTATACAGGCTGTCCCCTACTTAAGAACACCCAACTTATAGACGACCCCTAGTTACAAACAGACCTCTGGTAATTGGTAATTTTCTGTACTTTAGCCCTAGACTACAATAATCAGCTATAATAGTTATCACAGGTGTCTGCAATTAAGCTTTATTGTTAATCCTGGTTCTGATGACAACCCAACATTTTTAAAATCCAATTGTCACGGAGACCAAAAAATTTTGTCTGGAGTTACAATGATAAAGTATATGGTTCCGACTTACATACAAATTCAACTTAAGAACAAACCTACATACCCTATCTTGTACGTAACCCGGGGACTGCCTGTAATGTATTAACCCTAAGAGAACTAAAAGCCAAAACCTTCTTTGACAAATGGGGTAAATTCATACACAAGGACTACCAGAGGGAGGAGATCAAACAGATTATGACCTCTTTACGTTTGACCACCTATATAGAAAGTGGGAGACTATGCCCCCTGCGCATTTGATGGCGAGAAGAGTACCCACCATGCCCCTATTAATGATCACTTTATGTGATGCTACTTATTTGCTCCCAACACACAAAGCCCTGTTGTAAATAGTTAAAGACTACAGAATGTATTACAGCAATATTCTAAGCTATGCAAGGATTCCCACCCACCTACCCCTTCCCTATTTTCCCTTTTGTGTGTACCTTGAAGTAGAGTAAGTTTTGTCTTTCGTTGGGTGTCGCTGATATTTACTTTATATGAACCACCTTTGGACCAAAACAGGAACAATAATGACTAAGGCATGGACTATAGGACACCAGTGCATATAAGGCAAACAGGTCAGATAGACCTCTCACCTCCCCCTCATATTGTTGCCCCTCTTACCTCCCCCTCATATTGTGGGCCTTCATCTTCCCCTCATATTGTAACCCAGGGGTCCCCAAACTTTTTACATAGGGGGCCGTTCACTGTCCCTCTCAGCCCATCGGAGGGCCGGACAAAATTTTAAAAATAAATAGCGGTACATGTGACTGCATCCGTAATACACTGGGCCCCCCTCAATTAATTATTTAATATACTGCACCCCTCGTGAACTATTTTATATATTGGCCCAATCAATTAATTAATTGGGTCAATTAATTTTGAAATATACGGGGACCCCTCTCCATTAATTATTGAATAATGCTGCCCCCCCCATTAATTACTAGACTGCCCCTCATAATTATTTCCTATTCCGTCCCCCACCATTAATTATTTCATACGCTGCCCCTCCACCATTAATTATTTTCTGATGCCCCCTCCATCATTAATTATTTTCTGATGCCCCCTCCATCATTAATTATTTTATATAATGCCCCTCCATCATTAATTATTTTCTGATGCCCCCTCCACCATTATCTTGTATGATGCCCCCTCCATCATTAATTATTTTCTATGATGCCCCCTCCATCATTAATTATTTTCTGATGCCCCCTCCATCATTAATTATTTTGTATAATGCCCCTCCATCATTATTTTCTGATGCCCCCTCCACCATTATTTTGTATGATGTCCCCTCCACCATTATTTTGTATGATGCCCCCTCCATCATTAATTATTTTCTGATGCCCCCTCCATCATTAATTATTTTGTATAATGCCCCTCCATCATTAATAATTTTCTGATGCCCACTCCATCATTAATTATTTTCTGATGCCCCCTCCATCATTAATTATTTTCTGATGCCCCCTCCACCATTATCTTGTATGATGCCCCCTCCACCATTAATTATTTTCTATGATGCCCCCTCCATCATTAATTATTTTCTGATGCCCCCTCCATCATTAATTATTTTCTGATGCCCCCTCCATCATTAATTATTTTTTGATGCCCCCTCCACCATTATTTTGTATGATGCCCCCATGTATTTATGTATTTGCTGCTGTTAAAAAAAAAAAACCCTATACTCACCTCTGGCAGCGGCTCCCGCGTCTTCATTCTTCTGGCTGCTGCCGGACAGGAAGGGGTGCGCGGGCGCGTGATGACGTAATCATGCGGCCGCGCATCCAGGTTCAAGGAGCGATGTGCGCCGGGGTTGTCTTCCGGGCACATCGCTCCACCTACAATAATAGTGCTCGAGCGGCCACATCGACCGCATCGAGCACTATTCAGTGACGGGCAGGAGCTTCCTGTCCAGACGGACGGAGGCTCCTGCCCGACTGCCGCGACCCTCCGGGGACGCTCCGAGAGCTGGATGTGGCGGGGGCCGGATGAAAACGGTCCGCGGGCCGCATGTGGCCCGCGGGCCGTAGTTTGGGGACCACTGTTGTAACCTCTCACCTCCCCCTCATATTGTGGCTCCTTATCTCCCCCTCATTTTGTGGCCCCTCATCTCCCCCTCATATTGTGGCCCCTCTCATCTCCCCCTAATATTGTGGCCTTTACTCATCTCTCCTTCATATTTTGAAGGAGGTCAGATAGACCTCTCACCTCCACCTCATATTGTTGCCCCTCTCACCTCCCCCTAATATTGTGGGCCTCCATCTTCCCCTCATATTGTGGGCGTTCATCTTCCCCTCACTTTGTGACCTCTCATCTCCCCTCATATTGTAACCTCTCACCTCCCCCTCATATTGTGGCTCCTTATCTCCCCCTCATTTTGTGGCCCCTCATCTCCCCCTAATATTGTAGCCCTTCATCTCCCCCTGATATTGTGACCCCTAATCTCCCCCTGAAATCTTGACCTCTCACCTTCCACTCATATTGTGCCTCTCATCTCCCCCTCATATTGTAAACTCTCACCTCCCACTCATATTTTTGCCCCTACTCCCCATCATTTTGTGGCCCCTCATCCCCCCCTAATATTGTAGCCCTTCATCTCCCCCTGATATTGTGACCCCTAATCTCCCCCTGAAATCTTGACCTCTCACCCTCCACTCATATTGTGCCTCTCATCTCCCCCTCATATTGTAAACTCTCACCTCCCACTCATATTTTTGCCCCTACTCCCCATCATTTTGTGGCCCTTCATCTACCCCTGATATTGTGGCCCTCACCTCCCCGTTATATTGTGGCTCCTTATCTCCCCCTCATTTTGTGGCCCCTCATCTCCCCCTAATATTGTAGCCCTTCATCTCCCCCTGATATTGTGACCCCTAATCTCCCCCTGAAATCTTGACCTCTCATCTCCCCCTCATATTGTGGCCCCTCTCATCTCCCCCTAATATTGTGGCCTTTACTCATCTCTCCTTCATATTTTAAAGGAGGTCAGATAGACCTCTCACCTCCACCTCATATTGTTGCCCCTCTCACCTCCCCCTAATATTGTGGGCCTCCATCTTCCCCTCATATTGTGGGCGTTCATCTTCCCCTCACTTTGTGACCTCTCATCTCCCCTCATATTGTAACCTCTCACCTCCCCCTCATATTGTGGCTCCTTATCTCCCCCTCATTTTGTGGCCCCTCATCTCCCCCTAATATTGTAGCCCTTCATCTCCCCCTGATATTGTGACCCCTAATCTCCCCCTGAAATCTTGACCTCTCACCTTCCACTCATATTGTGCCTCTCATCTCCCCCTCATATTGTAAACTCTCACCTCCCACTCATATTTTTGCCCCTACTCCCCATCATTTTGTGGCCCCTCATCTCCCCCTAATATTGTAGCCCTTCATCTCCCCCTGATATTGTGACCCCTAATCTCCCCCTGAAATCTTGACCTCTCACCTTCCACTCATATTGTGCCTCTCATCTACCCCTCATATTGTAAACTCTCACCTCCCACTCATATTTTTGCCCCTACTCCCCATCATTTTGTGGCCCTTCATCTACCCGTTATATTGTGCCCCCCTCTCATATCCCGCTCATATTGTGACCTCTCGCCTCCCCCTCATATTGTGGCCTCCTCTCATCTGCCCCTCATATTGTGATCTCTCACCTTCCCCTCATATTGTAACCTCTCCCTTCCCCCTTATATTGTGGCCCTTCTCATCTCCCCCTCATATTAGAGCCTCTTCTCATCTCTCCTTCATATTGTGACCTCTCACCTTCCACTCATATAGTGACCTCTCACCTCCCCCTCATAGTATGGCCCCTCATCTTCCCATCATACAGTGGCCTCTCATTTCCCCCTCATATTGTTACCTCTCACCTCCTTCTCATATTGTGGTTCCTCATCTCCCCATCATTTTGTGGCCCCTCATATCTCCCTGATATTGTGGCCCCTCATCTCCCCCTGATATTGTGTCCTCTCAACTGCCCGTCATATTGTAGTCCCTCTGATCTCCTTCTTATATTGTGGCCTCTCACCTCCCCTTCATATAGTGGCCTCTTTTCCCCCTCATATTTTGGCCTCTCATTTCCCCTTCATATTGTGACCCTCATTTCCCCGTCATATTGTGCATCTCATCTTCCCCTCATATTGTAAACGCTCACCTCCTTCTCATATTGTGGTTCCACATCTCCCCATCATTTTGTGGCCCCTCATATCTCCCTGATATTGTGGCCCCTCATCTCCCCCTGATATTGTGTCCTCTCAACTGCCCGTCATATTGTAGTCCCTCTGATCTCCTTCTTATATTGTGGCCTCTCACCTCCCCTTCATATAGTGGCCTCTTTTCCCCCTCATATTTTGGCCTCTCATTTCCCCTTCATATTGTGACCCTCATTTCCCCGTCATATTGTGCATCTCATCTTCCCCTCATATTGTAAACGCTCACCTCCTGCTCATATTTATGCCCCTACTCCCCATGATTTTGTGGCTCCTCATCTCCCCCTGATATTGTGACCTCTCCCCTCGCCCTCATATTGTGGCCTCCTCTCACCTGCCCCTCATAATGTGGCTTCCTCTCATCTCCCTCTCATATTGTGATCTCTCACCTCCCCCTCATATTGTGACCTATCCCTTCCCCCTTTTATTGTGGCCCCCTCTCATCTCCCTCTCATGTTGTGGCTTCTCATCTCTGCCTCTTATTGTGACCTCTCACCTCCCCCTTATATTGTCGCCCCTCTCATCTCCTCCTCATATTGTGGCCTTTACTCATCTCTCATTCATATAGTGACCTCTCACCTCCCCCTCATATTGTGGGCCTTCATCTTCCCCTCATATTGTTACCTCTCGCCTCCTGTTCATATTGTGGCCCCTTATCCCCCCCCCCTCATATTGTAGCCCTTCATCTTCCCCTGATATTGTGACCTCTCATCTCCCCCTCATAATGTGGCCCCTTATCTCCCCCTCATATTGTGGGCCTTCATCTTCCCCTCATTTTGTGACCTCTCATCTTATCCTCATATTGTTACCGCTCGCCTCCTGTTCATATTGTGGCCCCTTATCTCCCCTTCATATTGTAGCCCTTCATCTCCCCCTGATATTGTGACCTCTCATCTCCCCCTCATAATGCGGCCCCTTATCTCCCCCTCATATTGTAGCCCTTCATCTCCCCCTCATATTGTGACCTCTCATTTCCCCCTCATAATGTGGCCCCTCTCATCTCTTTCTTATATTGTGGTTTCTCTCATCTCCCCCTCATATTATGGCCTTCTCTCATATCCCTCTTATATTGTGATCTCTCACCTCCCTCTCATATTGTGATCTCTCACCTCCCCCTCATATGGTGGTCTCTCTTTTCCCCCTCATATTGTAAAATCTCCCCTACAGCTCATATCGTTGCCCCTGCTACCCATCATTTTGTAACCCCCTCATCTCCCCATAATATTGTGGCCCCTCATCTCCCCCTTATATTGTGACCTCTCAGCTTCTCCTGATATTGTGGCCACCTCTCATATTGCCCTCATATTGTGACCTCTCACCTCCCCCTCATATTGTAACCTCTTACCTCCTCCTCATATTGTGGCCCCTCATCTCCCCATAGTTTTGTGGCCCCTTATGTCCCCCTGATATTGTGGCCCTTCATCTCCCCCTGATACTGTGACATGTCATCTCCCCCTCATATTGTGGCCCCTCTCATCTCATTCTTATATTGTGGCCACTTCTCATCTCCCCCTCGTATTGTGGCCTCCTCTCATCTTCCTCTCATATTGTGACTAGAGATGAGCGAACACACTCGTCCGAGCTTGATGCTCGTTCGAGCATTAGCGTACTCAAAACTGCTCGTTGCTCGGACGAGTATTTCGCCAGCAGGAGAAAATGGCATCTCCCGCCGTTGTGATTTTTGTCGGCCAGAAACAGAGCCAATCACAAGCCAGGAGACTCTGCACTCCACCCAGCATGATGTGGTACCCTTACACGTCGATAGCAGTGGTTGGCTGGCCTGATCAGGTGACCCTTGAATAGAGTAGCCCCTGCCCGCGCTGCTCGGATCATTCTCTGTCTGGATGCCGTTAGGGAGAGAGCTGCTGCTGGTCAGGGAAAGCGCTAGGGTGTTCTATTAGAATAGTGTTAGGCAGGAGTGATTCTACAAGAACCCAACAGCCCTTCTTATATATTATTTTTTTTATTTGCTTGTGGCTGGGCTTGCTGGCACAAGTATTGCAGCTAGTACCATATTGTGAGGAATTTGCAGGGAGACTTGCGACCGTTGTGTTTAGCTCTTAGTGACACACATATCAATCTCAAACACCTAAGTGGGACAATTTATTAGGGGTTTGATTTGAATTAGGCACAGTCTGCTGATTTATTTTTTTTTACGTTTATTTCTTTTTATAACTCAAAGTAATCTGGCAAAGCAGTGTGCTTTCAGTGTAGGCTAGAAAATAGCCATAGGAGAACCCCAACGGCTTACTTAGGCCTACAATAGCGTTATATTTTCCTTTTTTTTTGTTTGCTTGTGGCTGGGCTTGCTGGCACTAGTAGTGCAGCTAGTACCATATTGTGAGGAATTTGCAGGGAGACTAGCGACCATTGTGTTTAGCTCTTAGTGACACACATATGCACCTCAAACACCGAAGTGGGACAATTTATTAGGGGTTTGATTTGAATTAGGCACAGTCTGCTGATTTATTTTTTTTTACATTTATTTACTTTTATAACTCAAAGTCATCAGGCACAGCACAAAATCCAGTTGTGTGCTGTCAGTGTAGGTTAGAAACTAGCCATAGCAATAGGATAGCATCGTTTTGTTTAAAAAAAAAAAAAACACAAAAAAACAGTTTACACTTTAATTTTGAAAATGTTTAACCCGAGGGCTAGGGGTAGAGGACGAGGGCGTGGACATGGGCGTCCAACTACTGCAGGGGTCAGAGCCTGTGGTCCTGGGCGGGGTGAGACACCACCTGCTGATGAGGGAGCAGGGGAACGCCGCAGAGCTACACTCCCTAGGTTCATCATGTCTCATGTTACTGGGCCTCGTGGTAGAGCACTGATGAGGACAGAACAGTGCAAAGAGGTGATGTCGTGGATTGCGGACAATGCTTCTAGCCATTTGTCCACCAGTCAGTCTTCCATGCAGTCCACCCATGTCACCGAAATCAGCACTCCTCCAGCTCCTCCACCTCAGCCTCCTTCCCCCCAGTCTGCCCCCTCCCAGCAAAATTTGGCATTTGAACCGGCATACTCTGAGGAACTGTTTTCTGGACCCTTCCCAGAGTCACAAACCACTTGTCCGGTTGCTGCTGGGCTATTTTCTGATGCCCAGGTTTTCCACCGGTCGCAGTCTGTGGGTGATGATGACATTATTGACATATTGGAAGAAGTGTGTAAAGAGGTGTTGGATGATGAGGAGACACGGTTGTCAGACAGTGGTGAAGTTGTTGTCAGGGCAGGAAGTCCGAGGGGGGAGCAGACTGAGGGATCGGAGGATGATGAGGTGACAGACCCAAGCTGGGTTGATTGGCCGGCTGAACACAGTGCTTCTGAGACGGAGGCGAGTCCTATACCAGAACAGGTTGGAAGAGGCAGTGGTGGGGCCAGACGGAGAGGCAGGGCCAGAGCAGGTGCATCAGCGCCAAATGTTTCACGTAGTCAAGCTCCCGTGGCGAGGGCTAGATTTTCAGAAGTCTGGAAGTTCTTTAAATAAACACCGGATGACCAACGGACTGTGGTGTGCAACCTGTGCCAAACCAGGATCAGCAGGGGTTCCACAACTACTAGCTTAACTACCACCAGTATGCGCAGGCATATGAATGCTAAACACCCTACTCAATGGCACCAAGCCCGTTCACCTCCGGCCGGGCACACCACTGCTCCTTCCCCTGTGTCATCTGCTAGTCAGCCCCCTGCCCAGGACCCCGGCCCAAACACCTCCCGTGCAAAAACCCCATCTTCGCCTCCACGATCCTCCACAGCATCCACCAGCGTTCAGCTCTCCATACCCCAGACGCTGGAGCGCAAAAGGAAGTATAGTGCAAACCACCCACACGCCCAAGCCCTCAACGTCCACATCTCGAAAACTGCTTAGCCTGGAGATGCTGCCCTATAGGCTGGTAGAGACCGGGGCCTTTCGAAACCTTATGGCGGCGGCCACCCCTCGGTATTCCGTCTCCAGCCGCCACTACTTTTCCCGATGTGCCGTCCCAGCCCTGCACAAGCACGTGTCAGACAACATCATCCGTGCCCTGACCAACCCCGTTTCTGACAAGGTCCACCTGACCACGGACATGTGGACGAGTGCTGCCGGGCAGGGACACTATATATCGCTGGGGGCACATTGGGTTAACTTGCTGGAGGCTGGGACCACGTCTGACCCTGGGGCTGGTCATATACTGCCGACGCCGAGGATTGAGGGGCCTACCTTGGTCCAGGTCTCTCAGGCCTACTATGCCTCCTCCTCTTCCCACCCCGCCTCCACCTCCTCCTCCGAATTACCATCCATGGGCATGGCGCCATCAGTCGGTAGCTCTAGGCACAGCAGCAGTGCCATCGCTAAGCGACAGCAGGCGGTGCTCAAACTGCTGAGCCTAGGAGATAAAAGGCACACCGCCCAAGAGCTATTACAGGGCATCACGGCGCAGACTGATCTGTGGCTGGCACCGCTGAACCTGAAGCCAGGCATGGTTGTGTGTGACCACGGCCGTAACCTGGTGGCAGCTCTGCAACTCGGCAGACTGATACATGTGCCATGCCTGGCCCATGTGTTAAATGTCATAGTTCAGCGGTTCCTCAAGACATACCCCAATCTGTCTGATTTGCTCACGAAGGTGCGCCGCATCTGTGCGCATTTCAGGAAGTCCAGCACAGATGCTGCCACTCTCAGGGCAGCGCAGCGCCGCCTCCAACTGCCCGCTCACCGACTGTTGTGCGACATGCCCACGAGGTGGAATTCAACATTAACCATGTTATCCAGAGTTAACCAGCAGCGCAGAGCGATTGTAGACTGCCAGATGTCAACTTCCACCAGAACTGGTAGTCAGGTCAGTCAGCTAAGTCTACAATGAGGAGTGTACGTGGATGTCTGATATCTGTCAGGTGCTGAGTAACTTTGAGGAGTCAACACAGATGGTCAGTGGCCGCCATCATCAGCCTCACCATCCCGCTGCTTTGCCTGTTGAAAAACTCTCTGGTCAGCATGAAGTCAGAAGCTTTGCGCTCGTCACAAGAGACGGGGGAAGAAGATTCCCTTGTTGATAGCCAAAGCACCCTCAGGTCTGTTTCTCAGCGCATATCGGAGGAGGTGGAGGAGGATGAGGAGGAAGAGGAGGAGAATATTGGCGAGACAGAAGAGGGGACCATTGTTCAGTCCTTCACTGTTCAGCGTGTATGGGCAGAAGAAGAGGAGATGGAGGAGGAGGAAATGGACAGTCAGGCCAGTGAGGGGAGTGAATTCTTGCGCGTTGGTACTCTGGCGCATATGGCAGATTTCATGCTAGGCTGCCTATCCCATGATCCTCGCGTTCAAAGAATTTATTCCAGCACCGATTACTGGGTATTCACTCTCCTGGACCCACGGTACAAGCAAAATCTTTCCACTCTCATCCCTGGAGAGGAAAGGAGTGTGAGAATGCATGAATACCAGCAGGCCCTGGTGCACAAGCTGAAACAGTATTTCCCTTCTGACAGAGCTAGCGGCAGAGGGCGTACTTCTGCGGGACAAGTAGCGAGGGAGAGTAGGCGAGCAGGCAGCTTGTCCAGCACTGACAGGGGTACGCTTTACAAGGCCTTTGCCAGTTTTCTGTCACCCCAGCAAGACACTGTCACCTGTCCCCAGTCTCGGCAGAGTAGGGCTGATCTTTACAGAAAGATGGTGAGGGAGTACGTAGCTGACCATACCATCGTCCTAAATGATCACACAGCTCCCTACAACTACTGGGTTTCAAAGCTGGACATGTGGCACGAACTGACGCTGTACGCCTTGGAGGTTCTTGCCTGCCCTGCCGCTAGCGTGTTGTCCGAGCGGGTTTTCAGTGCAGCTGGTGGCATCATCACCGATAAGCGTACACGCCTGTCGACTGACAGCGTTGACAGGCTGACGCTTATCAGGATGAATAAAGCCTGGATTTCTCAGGATTTCCATTCTCCGCCAGGTGAAGGAAGCTCAACCTGAATAATTTATGCACTCCTCCTCCTCATTTTCCTCCTTCTCCTCCTCTTTGTACACTAAAGCAGAGGAAACTGGGTATTTTTTGCCAGGGCCAACTGGCTCTAGCTATAGTACTCTATTAATTTTTCTGGAGAGCCACCTACCCGGTCCTCTGTTTTAAACAATTTTTGGGAGTGCCACATACAGGCACTCAATCTATTTAATTTTTCTGGAGGACCACCTACCTGCTCCTCTCGTTTGAAAACTTTTTTGGACTGCCACATACAGGCACTCAATCTATTTAATTTTTCTGGAGGACCACCTACCTGCTCCTCTGGTTTGAAAACTTTTTTGGACTGCCACATACAGGCACTATCCAAATTAAATAGTCTCCATAGCAGTATTCCACACATCGTCTTTTTAGCTGCCTCCACACGTTGTCTCCATTGCTACCTCCAAATGTCATCGCCATAGCTGCCTCCAAAAGTCGTCCGTATAGCTGCCTCCATACATCGTCCCCTTAGCAACCGAGCTGTGTCAGGCAGAATTTTGGGTTGTTTTCATGGCTTCCACATGAAACTTGTTAACTTTGTCGCCACCCTGCTGTGTTATCCACAAAATATACTGGCAAACTTTTATCATTTACCGATATTATTTCAGAGCTTCTTGCGCATCTGTTTACATTCCCCTCATCCGCCATAACCCAAACTTATAAGAACACTACTACACTTGATCTTATACAAAAGGTTCTTAGAAGTGCTGTTTGGGGAGTAGCCGAGAGACAGGGGCTTGGATAGGCGAAGTCTCGCCTGGCAGCGGAGCGCCAGCTCCATCCCAAGATCCAACTAACATAGTTTTAACTGCAGCACCTTTAATCTACTACTACTTCACTGCCTCCATACATTGTCCCCTTATCAAACGAGCTGTGTCAGGCAGAATTTTCAGGTGTTTCACCAGATACATAGTGGAACTCGGCCCATCTGTCGCCGCCATGCTGGAGACCTGAAGTTGCAATCATAGCAGCGCAATATGGATGCCCCATACTGTCGCTCTTAATCATGGAACCATTTCCGAAAAAACAATTAAAAATAGAACCACTATGCTATTCCATTATTCCTAGGTGAAATATTCAAACGACCCGGCCTGCTTTGAAAATTATAATATTTACTTTGAATATTATAATATAACTATGTTGAGTAAATCTCATCTTAAAATCCAATATCATCTCTCCGACATAGCCCAAATTGCATGGGCATTTCAACAAATAAATAACATGATCATGATAATATGATAACATGACAAGTGTTGGTTACAGTGCATCTACCACCAAGTTAAAGGATTTTGAACCAAGCACACTTCCCTACTGGTGTGTGCCCCCTCTAGCAGGATCTGCTTTTCTTTTAGCTTTTTGTGCCATGTTTTTACAAAAAAAAGGGTTTAAAAATTCTGCAAATGAGCCTGAGGGGCTCCAGGCTCTATATGGCTTAATGGAGCCTGGAGCCCTCAGGCTCATTTGCATAATTCTTAAAGCCTTTTTTCTTAAAAACAAGGGCATAAGAAGCTCAAAGAGCAGGTCCTGTCAGAGGGGGCACACACCAGTAGGTCTGTGTGCTTGGTTCACAATCCTTTATCCTGATGGTAGATATCCTTTAACCATTCATGCCGATGGATAGCTCCCGACAGCGTGATTACAGCTATGTAGTTATTAGTAGTAGTATGGTCTGCTGAAATCTTGTGGCAGCAGGAAGTATAAGCATTGTGCTGCTGCAACGTTTTGGCATAGGCTGGAGGGAGGATTGCCAAGGGTGCAGAGAGCTTACAAGTACTTCCAGGCTTAATTTTACAACCAAAGTAGTTCAGTAGCGCTACTAATAAACACATATATGTGGCTTGCAAAAGTATTCGATCCCCTGAACTTTTCTACCTTTTGCCACATAAGAATTTAAATAAAAGGCTATAAAATTGTAATTTTTTTGGTGGAGAATAAACAACAGAATTCTGATGATTTTAAACTTTAAAAAAAAATAATAATAAACTGAAAAGTGAGGCGTTCAATATTATTCGACCCCTTTACTTTCAGTGCAGCGACATCAGTGACTGATGATGATAAATATAATCCACCTGTGTGTAATGAAGTCTCCATATAGATCCACCTGCTCTTTGATAGTCTCAGGGTTCTGCATCATGAAGACCAAGGAACACACCAGGCAGGTCCATGCTACTGTTGTGGAGAAGTTTAAAGCGAGATTTGGATACAAAAAGATTTGACAAACTGTAAACATCCCAAGGAGCGCTGTGCAAGTGATCATATTGATATGGAAGGAGTATAAGATCACTGCAAATCTACCGAGACCCGGCCGTCCCTCTAAACTTTCATCTCAAATAAGGCAAAGACTGATCAGAGATGCAGCCAAGAGGCCCATGATTTCTCTGGATGAAATGCAGAGATCTACAGCTGAGGTGAGAAAGTCTGTCCATAGAACAACAATCAGTTGTACACTGCACAATTCCGGCCTTTACGGACGAGGGGCAAGAAGAAGCCATTTATCAAAGATATCCATAAAAAGTCTTGTTTAAAGTTTGACACAGGCCACATGGGGGACACCAAACATGTGGAAGAATGTAACAAAAATCAAACCTTTTGGCCACAATGCTAAATGATATGTTTACCCTGAACACACCATCCCCACTGTCATGCATGGTGGTGGCAGCATCATGGTTTGGCCGTGCTTTTCTTCATCAGGGACAGGGAAGATGGTAAGATGGTAAGATGAATGGAGCCTAATACAGGACCTTTCGGGAAGAAAACCTGTTGGAGTCTGCAAAAGACCTGGGACAGAGATTTATCTTCCAACAAGACAATTATTCCAAACATAAAGCAAACTCTACAATAGAAGGTTCACAAATAAACATATCCAGGTGTAAGAATGGCCAAGTCACAGCCCAGACCTGAATCCAATCGAGAATCTATGGAAAGAGCTGAAAACTTCACAAACTGTTCACAAATGCTCTCCATCCAAACCTCACAGCTTGAGCTGTTTTCCAAGGAAGAATGGGCAAGAATTTCAGTGTCTTGATGTGCAAAACTTATAGTGACCTGATACTCCAAGCAACTTGCAGCTACTGTATATTTGCAGCATAAGGTGGCTCTACAAAGTATTAACTTAAGAGGTCTGAATAATATTGCATGCCCGACTTTTCAGTTTATTATTTTTTACAAAAGTTTAAGATATGTAATAAATTTCATTCCACTTCACATTTGTTTTCCACTTGTTGCTGATGCTTCACAAAAAATTACAATTTTATATCTTTATGTTTCAAGCCTGTATTTTCTACCTATGAAAGCTACCCAGCAGCGAGAATGCTTAATAAAGATAGAATCCGGTTTTAGTTTTCCTTAACCCCTTCCCGACGCGCGCCGATCGCGGGTGCTTTCACGGCGATCGCCGCCGGCAATGCTGCCGGAGGCTCCAAAAAGATGGCGCCGCATGGGCCCCGCCATCTTGCCGCGGATCGCCGCTCCCCGATGATGTCACGGGGAGCGGTGATCCATTGCCATGACAGCTTCGGGTCTCACGAAGGCCCGAAGCAGTCTCGTTTTAACCCATTCATTACAATGTGCTATCAGCACATTGTAATGAATGAGGAGTAAAATCCCAATATACTGCCATATTGCAGTATGGCAGTATATGGTAGGATCGATCAGACAACCTAGGGTTAAAGTACCCTAGGGAGTCTGAAAAATAGTAAAAGTAAAAGTAAAAAAAAGTTTAAAAAAAAAAATTATAATAAAAAAACCTAAAAATTCAAATCACCCCCCTTTCCCTAGAACTGATATTAATATTAATAAACAGTAAAAATCATAAACACATTAGGTATCGCCGCGTCCGAAAATGTCCGATCTATCAAAATATAATTACGTTTTTTCACTGCGTTTAACCTCGTAATGGAAAATAGCGTCCAAAGTCAAAAATGACATTTTTTTGCCATTTTGGAAAATATAAAAAAAATTATAAAAAGTGATCAAAAGGTCGTACAGTCCTAAAAATGATAGCAATGAAAACGCCATCAAAAGTCGCAAAAAATTACACCACCCACAGCTCCGTACACTAAAGTATGAAAAAGTTATTGCCGCCAGAAGATGGCAAAATCAAAAAAAAAATTTTGTACAGGAGGTTTTAATTTTTTTAAATGTATGAAAACACTATAAAACCTATACAAATTTGGTATCCACGTGATCGTACCGACCCAAAGAATAAATTAGACATGTCATTTGTGGCACACAGTGAAAGCTGTAAAATCCAAGCCCACAAGAAAGTGTCGCAAATGTGTTTTTTCACCATTTTCACTGCATTTGGAATTTTTTTCCCGCTTCCCAGTACGCGCCATGGAATATTGAATACTGTCACTACGAAGTGCAATTTGTTACACAGAAAATAAGCCATAACAGAGCTCTTTATGTGGAAAAATAAAAAAGTTATAGATTTTTGAAGGTGGGGAGTGAAAAATGGAAGTGAAAAAACTAAAAAAGGCCAAGTCGTTAAGGGGTTAAAAACTTGCTAATGTTGATAATAATAAGATTCACCCACTATATATCAAATGCCTATAGACAGTTTAAGTTATCTGTCCCATTTAGTACAAGTAGCTTAGTCAACAGGTTTCTTACAATAAGAACCTTTTAATCCCATCACTTCCAGGAAACTGAGATGAGGTAATGAGAATAGACATGATCTTACAGACAGAGCACTAAAAAGCTTATTAGGTCACTAAAGCAAAGACCCACAAACATGAAGATGGTAAGAATCTTTTACTTACAAACATTACTATCACACTTGCCGGCCATTATCTTATCGATGACGTGCCTATACTTTTTATACTATAGCATCCTCTTAATCCTCCACAAATACGTACAGTATCTCATAGTACATGGCACAGCAGGAGAATAATTTCCAGAACAGTTCTACTCTGCACTGTACTCTATTTAGATCCCATTAACTCATGCCCCGACAAAGGTAGTCCCAAAAAGGGCCCTGGTTAGCCCTAATGTCACCCTGCAAATTCAAATTTCTGGAGAGGAACAAGTAAAACCCTGGGTCTACTCAGCTTTTTTATGAAATAGATGAAAAGTTAGGTTTTAATTGACTATTAGACTTTCAACTGCATGATTCAGTGCAATTTTACATTGCCTCCCAACAATGGAGTTTATAGAGTGTGATAACTCATCATCGTTAACCTCACAAAATCTGAAATTTATTTACCTAGCAATAGCCCCTGGCGTTGCCGAAGATAATAACTGCTATAACTGCAGTCATCTGAGATGATTTAACGGTAGATAGATGATTGCAGCTCTGGATGTGACTGGAGTATCTATCTATATCTATCTATATCTTGATCTCTCTCTCTTTCTGTATTTATCGATCATCCATCTATATCTACTGTATCTCTCTCACTATCTTTATCTATCCATCTCTCAATCATATTACCTCACACACATATATATATCATATTACCTTATATTACCTCACCTATTACTTCTTATATTACCTCAAACATATTACCTCATTCATATATTACCTCATATATTACCCCACACATAAGCTTTCTTATACTGATTGCTTTTAGTAACCAATCAAATCTCAGAGCCCAAATTAATGACATGTGGCAAAACATAAACTGAGCTGAAATTGGTTGCTATAAGCTGAGCTGTAATTGGTTGCTAACTGCCACAGTAGCAGCAGACAATGGCTCCTTTAAATAGTGGTAAATAAGCGTATTATGGAAAGTGCAGGGTGAAAATTCTAACTCAAAACCAGTCTATGACATTCCCTGAGTCAGAGGAAGTGGCTGTGCAAAATTTGGTGACTATCAACGTGATGCCAACATACACAAATACACATATACTGCTCTATATATTATATGTCAGTATTAACTGATGTCTTTCAAAATACCAATTTATGTTGTGCCTACCCTGGCCATATATTTTGGCACATTTTTATGTGTTGCCAATGTGTGCATACATAAAACTTAGTGCACATAGTGTTACTGGAAACACTTGAAAAGGATAAAATAAGAATAAAATAGGCCATCTGTTAAAGCTTAAAGGGGTATTCCGGGAATGTGAACGTCTGACACAAAAACCCATGATGATATAAATAAATGAATACAACAATACTCAATGTCATTAGTCACAAAACGGAGCTAAAATAATATGATTTTATGATTTACAACATTTATGGCCTCTCTAAAGTAGGTGGAGTTATCACTAAGATGGCCGCCACTGGAAACTACAAGTTCCATGATCCTTTAGTTCTCAGTAACTCCTCCTCCCTCTTATGCTCTGCTCCCAGTGATGATCTAACAGGTTTTCTTGCTCTGTTACCATAGTAATGATGTGCAACTGCCATCACCACAACACTGGCCATACTGGATGCACTGCAACAAACCCACTACAGCCAAACGTAGTGTTGATCACATGACCCTGCCCAGGCAGGTACAGGACATGTGATGTGGACATGTGACCAGCGGCCATCTTCTTTTCTGCGACGGACCGCGCGGAGGAAATTAACGGACTGATTAAAGGGCCGGTAGCATTTTAATTCTTCATTACAGTCTATGTCACCAGCATTTTCTGCTAAGAGGAGCAATTTTTTAAATAACAACTAATTACACATTAGCTTATATTTTGAGTGCCCACTTGTGTATGAATTATGCTGATTCCTGGAATACCCCTTTAAAGCATTTTCTATATATACACAGGGGCACATTTACTAAGGGTCCGTTGGACGCATTTCCATTGGGTTTCCTGAATATTTCCGGCTTTCATGTGACACAAATCGGGGGCGTGGTCATCGGACAACCCAACTGATTCAGACAAACCGTGGGAGGAAGATGGTGAACTCCGGCGGACCTGAGCAGGGAAGCGACACATGCAGGAAATTGGCAGAAAATACAGGCAGTGATAACAATCCCCATATGCTACCATCTCAGTAGACATCTTTATCATTGTTCTTTTTTTTTAACCCCTTCCCGCCCAGCCCTTTTTCGTTTTTGCGTTTTTATTTTTGACTCCCCACCTTCAAAAATCTATAACTTTTTTTATTTTTCCCTGTACAGAGCTGTGTTATGGATTATTTTCCTCGTAACAAACGCATTTGTGCCGTATTCTTGTGGGCTTGGATTTTACAGATTTTACTGTATGCTCCAAATGACATGTCTACTTTATTCTTTGGGTTAGTATGATTACGGGGAGACCAAATTTTATAGGTTTTATAATGTTTTCATACATTTACAAAAATGAAAACCTCCTGTACAAAAAATGTTTTTGAATTTTTCCATCTTCTGGCGCTAATAACTTTTTTTTTAGGACTGTACAACCTATTGATCACTTTTTATAGATTTTTTTTTTTTAAATAGCATTTTCGACTTGGGCGCGATTTTCCATTACAGGGTTAAACGCAGTGAAAAACCGTTATTATATTTTGATAGATCCGGCATTTTCAAATGCTGCAATACCTAAGTTTTTAGGTTTTAAAAAAAATTTTTTTTTACTTTTTTATTTTTTACTATTTGTCAGACTCCCTAGGGTACTTTAACCCTAGGTAGTCTGTACAATCCTATCATATACGCCCATACTCCAGTATGGGGATTTTACTCCTCATTCATTACAATGTGCTGAAAGCACAATGTAATGAATAGGTTAGCCCATGAAGCCGCGGCCAGCCTCGCCGGCGGCCATCAGCGGGAAAACACTCTAGATCTGTGCTGGCACCGATTGCTGGTGTTACCGGTAAGCCTTTGCTGCAATATGCAGCAAAGACTTACCAGCTATGGAGCCCGTGAGCCATTTCCAAGCACCTGCACCTGGCATGTGACGTAGTATTATGTCACATGTCGGTAAGGGGTTAAATATAAACCACTGCCCGCACCTTGATGTAGCTCTACCTCATTGGAAGTGGGTAGTGTCCTCACCTTCACTAGAGTTATGTTATGGTGATTGCCCGGGCTCAGAACCTGAGCCCTTGTGATCACTGAGGGATGCCAGAAGTACACGATACCCGGAATCCCGCAGTAATAGTGACCAAGACGCCTATAGGCCATTGTCGTGACAATCATTGCCATGGCAGCCCTGTGGTCTGATGAAGGACCCCAGAGCTGTTGCCATAGAAGACTGCTAGATCGTGCTTTCTGCATGATCTAACAGTGCTAATGGCAGCCTATGCATTCTTTACACATTAGTACAGGTGGTCACCTACTTGTATGTAACTCGGGAATTGCCTGTACTGCACTATATTACACTATATTACAAAATATTCACATAAAAACAGCATAAAAAGTGATCAAAAAGTACCAAAGAAAAACTACAGCTTTTCCTGCAAAAAATAAGCTCTAAACAGCTCTGTAAACAAAAAAAAATAAAAATGTAATGCCCATTAATAGATGATATGCAGAAACAAGCTAATTTCTCACTAAATCAGTTCTATATTCTGTAAAACAAGTTAACCATATAAAAGCTATACAATCATACAATCCCCCCCCCCCCCCGTAAATGATGTACATGAAAAGTGGGTCTTATCCGCAAAAAAATAATCCCCTATATGTGCAAAGTACAAAAAAAAGAGACATTTTATGGCATTTAAAATGTGACAGTGCAGATCTGCTCTGAATGGCGCCTCCTACCGTTCTATGCCCGGCCTTGAGCCCATACCAATACAAATGGGGCATCCCCATACTTTGGAAAAATTGGGTATCAAACAAGGGATGAGGATGCACCATATGTGGAGTTTTTCTTCATTTAATACTTTGTGACGGTTTCATTTTTGGCCAAAATTTAATGTATTACACCTCCATTTTGTTTTAACCCCTGTGAAACATCTAAAGGGTTAACACAGTTCTGAAAGTTGATTTTTCACACGTTGAGGGATGTACTTTCTAAAATTGCATAATTTTCGGGGTTTTACTGCTATTTAGGCCTCTCAAAGTCACTTAAAGCTGAGCAGGTGCCTGTCAATAAGGGTTTTGGCGGTTTTCATAAAAATACGAAAAATTGCATCCAAAATTCTGAACCTCCTAACAACCTAGAAAAAAGAGAGGATGCACAAAAAGCCAAACCGACATAAAGCAGACATTTGAAAAATGTTAGTTATAAAGTTACTTGGGTGCTATGACTATCTGCCTGAAAAGAAGAAAATTTAGAACTTTGAAAATAAATAATTTTTAGAAATTTTTGCCAAATTTCCGTTTATTTCATAACTAATCACAAAAGATATAATCATAATTTTTCTATTAATTTTAAGTACAATGTATGATGAGAAAACAATCTCAAAATACCCTGGATATGTTAAACCGTTACAAATGTATAACCTCCTATAAGGACACAGGGCAAATTTAAAAATTCAGGCTCGATCTTATAAAACAACAAAATCGGGGCGTGGCCTGATGCCGACCTAGGAGGACGTGCACCGCGGAGCTCCCGGGACCTGGCACCCTATCACCCTTCCCAGGCAGCCATCCTCCACCTGTACCCCCTCCAGCCTGCTCCCCGGTGCCGCGGGTACCTGCCCCCACACTCCGGTGGCGGTATCGCGGCTGTCACCGGCTCCGTGCGGTCCCCTCCCGCACTCCAGCTCCTGCGGCCTCCCACGTGTCCCGCGCGGCGGCGGGACCATAGCCGCCCGACATCGCGGCTGCACACCGGAGCGGTGTTGAATACCGGGGGAGGGAACCCCCCCCCCGTGCTGTGCCACCGACCCGCTGTGCTGCTGACTCGACCTGTCGGGGGATCGTGGCAGCGCTCCAGCCAGCCCTGTATCCTGCCGGAGGCGCCATCTTGCTGGACTCCCCTGCGCTGCCTGAGGCCTAGGCGCGCAGGATTAACCTCTCCCTTGCCGGACTGCAGCCAGGAATAAGGTAGGGAAGTAATTCCCCTGCTGCTGCCCTCCTCTCACCTGGGGACCCCAAGCTGTGCAGCCCACCATACTCCCAGTGATCCCCTGCTCCTGGGTTTTGCTTTATATTAACCCTTGCAGTGCCGCTGCAATACTCCACGTGGGTTTGGACTGTATCTCTGCTAATTACTGGACGCTAGGCTCCTCGATTGTTTATCACTGGCCCCCCCTGCCCAGACGCCATGGGTAACCGGAGGAGAACGGCTAAATTGCACAAAGCAGCGTCCGGGGTGTCTGCGCCTCCATCGGATGATGAATCCGTCCATGAAGATCCTCCATTCCAGTCCCTGGAACCCCTGGATGCGCAGGAATGCTCCACATCACAAGCCGTTCTTGCACAGATACAGTCAAACGCTGCCAAAAAGTTGGGGAGATTCTCCCGCACACAGCCCTGCTCTCCTCAGGGGTCCCCAAACTCCTCTCCCTCCCTCTTTGAAGGTTCCCAGAGCCCGCCGCAGCTTGTAAGCTATGAAGAGGGTGCTGATCCGCCTGACATGGCCACTGAACTGGACCGCAAATTTGCAGAGGTGCTGGCGGCCATTAATGGGTGCCAATCCAAACTGGTCACCAAGGTGGATGAGCTGCGACAGGACTTTGTTCTATTACGACATGATGTCCACAAAGCCAAAGAGCGAATCACCGAAACTGAACGCAGAATATCTGAGGTGGAAGATGTCCAGAGGCCTATGCCGACACAGATCAGAGAGCTTCAGCGCCAAATGTCTGCATCCATCGACAGAGCTGATGACCTCGAAAACCGCCTTCGGCGGAACAACGTCAGAGTGGTTGGCCTCCCCGAAAAAGTGGAAGGGTCTGACCCTGTATCCTTTTTTGAAAATTGGCTCAAAAATATGCTGCCTGCAGATACCTTCTCCCCGTTCTTCACAGTGGAAAGGGCCCATCGTGTGCCATCCCGCCCTGGCCCCCCAGGGGGCAATCCAAGACCCTTCCTGGCCCGGCTGCTGCACTTTAGGGACAGGGACTCTATCCTCAGGGCTGTCCGTACCAAGGGAGAAATTCTCTATGCCAACAGCAGAGTGTCCTTCTACCCTGATTTCTCTGCATCCGTCAGGAAACAGCGAGCACAATTCACCGAGGTCCGTGCCCGTCTCCGTGACAAGGGGTATAAATACTCCATGATGTATCCTTCCAAGCTCCGAATTGTGGACGGCCAGAAGACTCGGTTCTTCACCTGCCCAACCGAAGCACTTCACTGGGCTGATGCAGCTCCACGGGCTCCAGCTGGAAGGCCCGCACCTCCTGAGTGAATGGACCCACATATCCTTTTATCTGATATGCAATGACAGTGCTGGACTTAGTCTTGAATAGATATTTAGGGGTCCCAGATCATTGTTACAGTTTTCTAATTTTGGTTTACATACTGCGTACCTCACAAATGTACCCTGTGAATGATTGTGTTCTCTTTTTTGGTCACATCGACCAGTGCGCCACACATGGCACTTTCCCCTCTCCCTCCTCCTCTCCCTCCTCCCTCTCCCTCCTCCCCCCTTTTCCTGTTACCACTACCTCCCTACGTCTCCCTCCTTTCTCCCCCCCTCCCCTATCTCCTCTTTGGTTCTCGCAAAATATGGCTGCCTAATAATCTCCTGATCATTTATACATTAAGGGTTGAAGGTCCCGGGACAAATGGTGTAGGTTTGTCTTGAGTTAGGGACCACTGTTCTACTATTTGACTGTTAGTGGGTATAGGTCTGCACTACTGCTGTTAGGGTGTTAGACAGGGGGTTTGTATTCTTGGGATTGTTAGTACAGTTCTGTTATATTTGTTATGCTCACTGTTGTCTGTCTGTCTGTGTCTCTGTGGTATGAAAGGATGAATGCTTGGTTGCTCACGTCTCCTTCCCCACACCCCTTTCCCTTCCGCTAATATGTCTTCACTTAAGGTAATGAGTTGGAATGTGAGGGGACTAAACTCCAAATTCAAGAGGGCCCTGATGTTAGACGTCATTAAGCGTCAGGCCCCCCATATTGTATGTATCCAAGAGACACACCTTACGGGTCAGAAGGTCCTCTCTCTGAAGCGGGCCTGGGTGGCTAGAGGGTATCATTCCTCCTACTCTGTCTACGCTAGGGGAGTGTCCATACTCATATCCAAAGCGCTTCCCATAGAAGTCATACAGGTGGCGCCGGATCACTTTGGCCGTTTTGTGATCGTACATTGCGCCTTGTGGGGCTTTACCTTTACTATAGCGTCTATTTATGCCCCTCCTCCCTTTGATCCAGCTGTATTGCACCTAATATCCAGTAAACTGGCTGTTATGCCTCCCAGTCCGATACTCTGCATTGGTGACTTCAATGAAGTCCCTAATCCCTCCCTGGATCGTACAAGTGGTCTGGACACAGGCTCGGTCCGTCTTAATGAGTGGCTCACTTCTCTAGATCTCGCCGATGTTTGGCGTTGTAAGCACCCTCAGGAGAGAGAATACTCATTCTATTCCTCTGTTCATAAGAGCTTCTCTCGGATTGATCTGGCCTTTGTCTCCCCTGATATGTTGCAGCATGTTGATCAGGTATCCTATTGCCCGCGCAGTGCATCAGACCACTCCGCCTTGTTCATCAGTCTCCTTATAGGCCCCCCCAGCGACTCCCGCTTATGGCGCCTGCACCCGGCTTGGCTCCTGTCCCCTGCGGTCCCGAGTACTGTTAGGGCAGCGCACAGTGAGTTCTGGGATGTACACTCAACCCATCCTGATCCTCTTCTAGTCTGGGACTCGTACAAGTCCTCGGTGCGGGGAGCATTCATGTCAGGTGTAGCTGGCCATAGAAAGTCTTTAAATGCGCAGGAGGAAAGGCTGACCGCCGCACTGGTGACCGCAGAAAAGGAGTATCTAAAGAAACCTAATCCGGGGAATAAAAAGACTTGGGCTCAGGCGCAGAGGAACCATCTAGCTGTAGTGAAGGAGCGCACCAGCAAGCGCCTGCAAGCCAGGGAGGCGTCTATCTTTGAATTTGGAGATAAAAATGGGAAGCTGCTTGCATATCTCTCGCGGGCTGAACGTCCTTGTGCTTCCGTTCCCTCTATCCTTAACAGTAGTGGAGCCCTGATCACAGAACCCCGGGCCATTAACATGGTATTTTATGAATTCTATTCCTCTCTTTACAGCTCCAGATTGTCCGCCTCTTCCGTCGAGATTTCCAGATTCCTTGACAGTCTTCCACTTTGGAGACTCACATCGGCACAGTCATCGGAGCTTGATGCTCCGCTCTCGGCGGAGGAGGTGGAACTGGCCATTCAATCGTTGCCCCCCGGTAAGACCCCTGGTCTTGACGGACTGGGTGGTGAATGGTATAGGGATAACTGCGAAACTCTGGTTCCCCATCTCCTTAGACTGTACTCCGATGCGTTTGACAGCGGTTCCCTCCCCGACTCCATGCGAGAGGCCCTTATTGTAGTTCTTCCTAAGCCTGGTAAGGACCCGCTTCTTCCCGACTCATACCGTCCAATTTCCCTCCTAAACTCAGATGTTAAAATACTAGCAAAAATTCTGGCGACAAGGCTTAACAAAGTAATATTATCCTTGGTTCACCCAGACCAGACAGGCTTTATGCCAGGGAGGGGAACTGACATAAATATACAAAGATTACACCTGAACATTGCAGAGGCAGAGAAGTCTTCGGACCCTGGGTTTATATTGTCCTTAGACAATTGTAAGGCGTTTGACTCAGTGGAATGGACATATTTATGGACCCTCTTGCCTAGAATGGGTTTTGGCCCTCGATTTACAGCATTAGTTAAACTACTGTATAACGACCCCAAGGCTAGGGTACGGACTAATCTTAACATCTCACCTACTCTCCCTATGGCTAGGGGCACTAGACAGGGTTGCCCACTATCTCCCCTCCTCTTGGCACTCGCCATTGAGCCCCTTGCTGTGGCGATCCGCCACTCCGAGGGCATTAAGGGCATTGCTAGAGGTTCTATCATTGAAAAGGTATCTCTCTATGCTGATGATACACTTGTATAGCTTGGGGATGTGGGCCCCTCACTGGAATCCCTTCTGTCCTTGATAGAACGCTATGGGGGGTTCTCAGGCCTTCGGGTTAACTGGGACAAATCGGCCCTCTTTCCCTTATCTGATGTAGGGGTACACTCCCTCCCCGTCCCAGTCCAGGTGGTGTCCACATTTAAATATCTGGGAGTTCGGGTATCACGCAAGGTCCAGGCATTTACGGAGTTAAACATTACACCCCTGATAACTGCAACCGAATCGCGTCTAAAAGCCTGGTCCACTCTCCCCTTGTCTCTGTACGGGCGCATTAATATATTTAAAATGATTTTTCTTCCAAAATTCCTATACCTTTTCCATGCTTGTCCTATACTGCTTCCTAAGAGCCTATTTAAACGCCTGGACGGCATTCTCAGGTCCTTCTACTGGCAGAGTAGTGCCCCGCGATTCAGTTTAGCGCTGCTTCAGGCTCCCAAGTCTAGGGGTGGACTGGCTGCCCCGGATCTGTATCTTTATTACCTGGCTTCCCAGCTAGTATATGCCCAGTGGTGGATAGATATAGACATGGGTAATGCAGCTACTGCACTGGCTGGTGCCCTGGTAGGTTCCTACGAGGCCCTTACAAACCTGCTGTACAGGTATAAGTCCCCATCTGATACCCCACTTCCCCTACGTACGGTAGCGGTGTGCTGGCGTAGGGCACAATCCCTGGTAGAACCGAGCAGCTCTCCCCCTCTCTCGCCCAGGACTCCATTGTGGCTCAATCCGTGGCTCTCTCACTTCCTCTCCCTCCCGGGCTGGACAATGTGGGGGGCGGCGGGGGTGAAATTTGTAGGCCAGCTATTGTCCCCGGAAGCAGAATTACTCAGCTTTAACGAGTTAAGGGAGAGACATACTGTACCCAATACGGCCAGCTTCCATTACACGCAACTGCGACACGCATTCAAAGCCCAATTTGGCTCCTTCAGCCTGACAGTGAAATTCTCCAAACTAGAGACTCTGATGAGTACCCCGGACCTCCCTAAGCCACTCACTCAGTGCTATGCTCTCCTACAAGAGCAAAAGTCCAGACCGTTTGATAGAGCCTGTGAACGCTGGAGACAGGATATCCCGGACCTGTCAGATGATGACTGGAGGGAGGTCGAACTGTCCTACTTCACATCTGTAGTGAGTGCGAGGGACTTCCTGATCCAATCTAAACTCCTCCATCGAGTATACTTCACCCCTGCTAGACTATTCCGCATGGGAGCAATGCCCAATGACCTTTGCTTTCGCTGTCAGGCTGAAGTCGGATCCTTCCTGCATTGTGTCTGGTCCTGCCCTAGGGTTCATGTCTTCTGGTCCGAAGTGCTGGAGTTCCTAAATCTACACTTTGATTTCCCACGCTTACTGTCTCCCTCTGTGTGTCTCCTCGGCATCATAAATGAAGTTGTCAATGGCCACTATGACAAAATTTTCTTTAGGTTTGTCTTATATTACGCCCGAAAAGTGGTGGTGATGACCTGGAAGGACCAGGAGCCCCCTCCATTAAAAAGATGGATACTACTTATTAACAGTGTCATTCCCCACTACCGGTCCCTGTATGCCAACAGGAAGTGTCCCCAGAAGTTTGATCGCATCTGGTCCAGATGGTGCGCGACTCCCCATACTGCCTTATAATCCCATGTGATATATACTCCTCTCCATGATGAAGGAGACTGAGCGTGCTGGTATGTGTGTGTGTGTGTGTGTGTGACTGATTGTCTATGTGTCAATAGTTATTTGTGTTGTATCAAGATGTCTGGCTACAGTATCTGCTGTCATTTACTGTGTAATATCCCTCAGTTAATTTTGGAACGCAGCAAGAACCTGACTGTTACCATGGCTGTTGTATAATAATCCTGTAATGGGGGGAAGGAAATATGTGACAGACAATCTTGTTCTTCGATTTTGTTTATTTTAATTGTATAAAATTTCAAAATTGCAAAAATAAATACTTTTAAAAAAAATAAAACAACACAATCATATATACATAGAATCCATAAATAAGAAAACAAAGAAAAAAACCAAGAAAGAAAAGACAATATTATGAGTGCATGTACACTGTCTTCAATCGCACCACTTGAAGTGCAACGTGTGCCACAAAGTGATGTGTACAGCACAAATATGGTGCAGACACTTCTTAAATACCTGAGCAATCATTTTGCACTAGAAAGAACAAAGTGCAAAGTCCAACAGAAAACTGGTGCACAGCCCTTAGTAAATGTGCCCCTTTGTTCTATCCCCCAGATTTCATTAACCCCAGAAATAACATCACCAATTTTGGAACACAGAATAGATTTCCAATTTTTGATTACTTATCAGCACCCTTAAAACCCATTTAAAACTGTCACGAGAGGCTCACCCGTGCCTCTCGCTCCCCGCAGGCGCCGCGCCTGCGCGTCTCACCTCTCCCCGCTCCCGAGTCCAGGCCTCGCTCCGTGTGCCCGCGGCCCCGTACTTTCGGGCGTGCGCGCGGCACTTCTAGGAAATTTAAAGGGCCAGCGCGTCATTGATTGGCGCTGGTATTTTCCCATGAGGCTATTTATATCTGCCTCTCCCATCTAACCCTGCCGGATTTTTGTGCCTCACAGCCTTAGAGAAAGCTCTGTTGCGATTTGTCTGCGTTCCAGTGTCTCCTGTGTTCCTGTGTCTTCTGCGTTCCTATGTCTCTTGCGTACCCAACTTCCTCCGTGTTCCTGTGTTACCGGACCTCCTCCGTGTTCCCGTGTACCAGTGTTCCTCCGTGTTGCTGTCGTGTGTGCTGTGTTCCTGTACCCTTCTGCTTGGACCTCCTGTTGCTGACCCCGGATTGGACTCTGACGTTGCATCTCTGCCGCCTTAGACTCCGGTCCCAGGTAGTGGCTTGAGTCATCGTCTGCAGTGGTCCACTGGATCCACATCCCGTAAGCCTGACAAAAACCCTTAAATATTGACTATATTGTTCCAGTAAACATCGTGGGAATTCATTTAATAATAACTGTGTTGGCGTTAATGGTATAACCCAATTTCATTAGCAATTGATTAGTTGAAATTTCCTTCCATAGCTCCACTTTTTTAGGGCAATTCAGCCATATATGAGATAAATTTGCAGTTTGACTACATTCTCGCCAACACAAACATGAATATTAAATGCCTTATCTTCATGTTGCTGAGGTTAGGGGCACGGCGTATAGCCTTCCACATTCAAAATATAGAACTACTCCACCATAACGAATATACTACCACAAAAAACGGAGTTACAGCATTCTTTATTAAAACTAAAGAACACTGTAACTCCGTTTTGTTGGTAGTACAAACATGAATATGTCTGGTATATACTTGCCAATCTACTAGGCGCCAAATACCATCTTGTGTGTAATCTGAAAAGCGTTTCTGAGAGGTTCCTACAAGTCAAGTTATTAATTTCCAATTTGTATAGCTTTAAGCCAGTCCACCAAGGGAAAAGTACAGCCCAGTTTCTTTTCCCAAGGAACCATATAACCAAGGTTCTCTTTCAAATTACCTACAAACCAGTCTATATTGGCAGTAGAGATACCACCTCCAGTTTTATCATTAGATTTTATAAACTTGATAAAATGCACTATTTCCCTTTTTTATGGACAATTCCAGCCTAGTCTGGAAGTAGATAGAAAGAATTTAATGCTTACATATGTGAAGAAATCAGATTGAGGTATATTAAATCTAGAAATTATATTTTCAAATGACAATATTATGATTATCCACCAATACATATAAGTCTCCAACACCAGCATTAATCCAATTATTTATATTTAAATGCAGTTAGTTAGGGTAGACATTCTTATATCTTAGGACAGAATAAAATACATTCTTTACACCTACAATAAAATACTATAATGTCACATGTCAGCTGCAGGTATATGGAGAGGGCTCACGCCTCTATTCATACAAGGTGGGAGTTTGCTGCATATTGCTGGCACCGATCACAGATTTTAACCATGTAAATGCCTCTGCCAAAGCAGCCAGGGGCATTTAATTCCCAGTGGCGTGTGGGCACCGCCATCTTGGATTCGATTGCCACCCCTTGTGAGGTCATTGGGGGGTGGCGATCGGTTGCCATGACATCCTCAGGTCTTACGAATCTGCTGTGTTGTTTCCAAATCACCTGTTTACCGCAAGAGCACCAGTCCCGGAAACCCCACTACCAAATTCCAAATGTTATGTGGTGTAATGGAATTTTATTCTACAATCCTTATTTGTAGTAAATGTAATTCATCTTAGGCTAAGTTCACACATATGTTTATTTTTTGTTTACATTATGCTCTGATAAAACAAAATAGAAACTGGCTTTATGCAAATACTGAATCGATTTAAAAAAATCATGCTTTGCAAATATGACATTTTAACACCAAACTGGTTTTAAGAAGTATATGAAAGTAATCTTAAGGATATTAAATACACATCATGATTTAGTAAAGCCATATTTGAACAAAGGGTGTGAGCTATCACCAAGCAATTGTTCCATTTCTTGAATATGAAAATGAGTCATTCCGGGATCCTTTCCAAGTTGTGTACCATTCCAAGTTGCCTCTTATTTTGCAGTGGACTCTAAGAACAACTGTTTGTAACCCAAGGATTCTAGTAATGTAAATATCAAATAAGGAAAAAAATCAGCTGGCATCTGTATACGCAAATCATTGGAGGTCTCAGAAGACTATGGTCAGTTATGGATTTTACACTATTTCCATTTGTGTGTAAAGGTTTTTACATATGTAAATAAGCTTAGAAGCTATGCCAATATTATACTTGGTGGAGACTTAAAGGAAACCTACCACTTGTAGTGGCAGGTTTCCGATGGCAATACCGAGCACCAGCTCAGGGTGAGCTGGTGCCGGAGCTTATTTTAGTTAGTGTTTTAAACCGCGGTATCGCGGTTTAAAACACTTTTTAAACGTTATAGCCGGCGCAGGCAGGTACGCGCTCGGCGCTTACCGTGCACGCGGCTTCATAGGAAGTGAATGAGAGCCGCGTGCACGGTAAGCGCCGAGCGCGTACCTGCCTGCGCCGGCTATAACGTTTAAAAAGTGTTTTAAACCGCGATACCGCGGTTTAAAACACTAACTAAAATAAGCTCCGGCACCAGCTCACCCTGAGCCGGTATTTCCATCGGAAACCTGCCACTACAAGTGGTAGGTTTCCTTTAAACACAATATCCAATGTAAATGGGCTTATTCAGAATTAAAAGTATTAATTGCATTTGTTCTTGTTTTAAAAGGGTATTCCCAGGAAGACAAGATTCTTAAATATACACAGGATAATAAAATAACATGTTCTGATGTTTTCACAATTTTTGCTGTCCCTGGGTCCGACCATAAATCTTCTGGTTAGATTCTTCTCATGAATAGCTCTCTCTGCCTCCTGCCCCACCCCTCAGCTCAGACATACCTGTGCAGAGACTTACTCTTACTCAATAATCTGGTGCCCCTTTTCTAATTTTTATATATCTAAGCTGAGATATATTTTCCTGTTTGCTAAAATATGCTAATTATTGGTATTAATACCAACAATTTAGCTAATCTAGCAACATTATGGTGTGTACATAAGGTGATGCTCCAAGGAAAATGTCTTCAACTACAACATACATGAAAAACTATAGACCTATTTCAATATTTCACAATTAATCAGCAATGTGAAGAACTTTTTTAGTGGGTAGATTGGTGGAGAAAGTATGGATGCTTAACCCCTTCAGGACGCAGGGTTTTCCGCTCATTTCTTGCTCTCCACCTTTAAAAATTCATAACTTTTTCATTTTTCCGTGTACAGAGCTGTGTGAGGGCTTATTTTGTGTGTAACAAATTTTACTTCTCCATTGCATTATTTATTATTCCATGCCTTGTACTGGGAAGCCGTACAAATGTGGAAAAATTGGAAAAGACCCGTTTGTGTCACGTTCTTGTGAGCTCAGTTTTTACGACTTTCACTGTGCGCTCGAAATAACACCTCTACTTTATTCTTTGGTACAGTACAATCACAGTGATACCAAATTTATAAAGGTTTTATTGTGTTTTAACACATTTTCAAAAGTTAAAAAGAAAAAAAATGTTTTGCCTTTTTCTGATGTTAATAACTTTTTCACACTTTGGTGTGGAGCTGTTTTAGGTGCCATTTTTTGCAAAATCAGCCAACGCTTTCACTGCTACAATTTTGAGGACTGTGCGACATTTTGGTCTCTTTTTATTTCATTTTTTTATGTGAATCAAAATGGTGTAAAAGTTGGGTTTCGGACATTTGGACGTTATTTTCCGTTATGGGGGTCACCGCCGGCAATAGTTGTTTTTATATTTTGATAGAACGGGCATTTTGAGATGCGGTGATACCTATCGTGTCTGTGATTTTTACTGTTTATTACATTTTTTATCAGTTCTAGGGAAAGGGGGGTGATTTCAACTTTTAGGTTTTTTACTTTTTTTATTATTTTTGAAACTGTTTTGAAACTTTTCATTTTTACTATTTTTTATACCCTCTAAGATACATTAACTCTAGAGGGTCTGTTGGTTCCTAGCATATACTGCAATATGTCATGGCAACCAATTGCTGGATTTTTGTTAATAACAGTGAATTAGAGAATGTGTTATTTTGTTATCCTGAGTATATTTTTTATATACTTGAGTACCCCTAACAATCATGACATGATGTTTTGATCCATCTCATTTTTAGACTACACATATCTTTAAATTTGCTTTCTCAAGATATTGTCCAAGTTTTCCCACTTAAAAAGATGAGAAAGGCCTATGATTGACATCATAAGTAGACCTCAACTATGAGAGACAAGATAAGAAAACAAATCCAGGAAATCCCATTGTCTGGTTCCAAATTATGGTGGAAAATAAGTATTTGGTCAATCATAAAAGTTAATTTCAATAATTTATTATATATCCTTTGTTGGTAGTCAAACATTTTCTGTAAGTCTTCACAAGGTTGGCACACACTGTTGCTGGTTTGGTGATTCATTCCTTCATGGAGATCTCCTCTACAGCAGTGTTTTTTTTGGGCTGTCCCTGGGCATCTCTCTCTCTCTAAATCTTACAATACATGGCCCCATTCATTCTTTCAAGGATGTGGATCAGTTGTTCTGGTCCCTTTGCAGAGAAACAGACCCAAAGAATGGTGTTGCCACCCCCCTGATTCACAGTAGGTATGGTGTTTTTTGTATATAACTCAGCATTCACCCTTCTCCAAGCATGACGAGTTGTGTTTCTATCAAACCGTTCTACTTTGTTCTACATTTTATCTGACTATATGACAATCTCCAAATACTCTTCTGGAACATCCAAATGCTCTCTAGCTAACTTCAGATGGCTCCGGATGATGTATGTACTGGCTTAAAGGGGTATTCCCACGAAGACAAGATTATTAAATATACCCAGGATAACAAAATAACGAATTCTCTAATTCAATGTTATTAACAAAAATATAGCATTTCACAGATATAATTACAACCTGTTTATCAGTCCTGGTGTACAAAATTTTGATTGCCCCTGGATCCGACCACCAATCTTCTTCTGACTAAGGTCGGGCATGGCAGATTCTTTTCATGAATAGTTTGTCCTGTCTACTCCCTGCAGCGGCCCCCACCCTTGCATTCCAAGACGAGCTCACGAAGAGATGCTCACATGGTCATTTCCTGTCGGCAAGCAGCATCAGTAAGATACTAAATCTACAAGCTACAGACAGATAACATCTATTTAGCAGGGGAGAGGTGCATATAGCAGAGCTCACTGTGTGGGTTATAGCAGAGTTAGCAGAGCTGGAGATTGTCATTGTGTGTTATAGCCATCTCTGATCTGTCTCAACTTTCTTTCTGTGAATGTGATTTTTTGGATTTGTTTTTACATTTTTATCTCTCATTGGTCTACCAATGATGTCAATTACAGGTCTCTCTCATCTTTTTAAATGGGAGAACTTGCACCATTGGTGGCTGACTAAATACTTTTTTCCACCAATGTATAGGTTCTCCAACTATTTAGGCATGACCTATTGCCGATATGCATGTTATAAATAACTATTTCCAAGTGTACATATGTGCTATTACTCAGTGTATTTACAACACCTTCAGCATTTTTTTTATTTAGGCATGGAAAGAACATTTTATTTGTGTGAGGCTAATGTACACTGATGGAGGTACATCTGCTCTCTATGCTGCAAGTACAGAGTTTATTGTTTTTGTTTCATTAAGGGGGCGACTGCTGCCATTTCATTAAGGGGGTCTCTGCTAACATTTCATTAAAGGTGCATCTGCTGACATTTCATTAATGGGGCGAATGCTGCCATTTCATTAAGGGGATCTCTACTGACAATTCATTAAGGGGGCGTCTGCTGATATTTCATTAAAGGGGTATGTCCTGACAATTCATTAAGGGGGTGTCTGCTGACATTTCATTAAGGGGGATTTGATGAAGGGGTCTCTGCTGAAAATTCATTAAGGGTTGACTGCTCACATTTCAGTAAGGGGGTGACTCATGACATTTCATTAAGGGGTCTCTGCTGACAATTCATTAAGGTGGAGTCTGCTGACATTTCATTAAGTGGGTCTCTGCTGACAATTCATTAAGGGGGAGTCTGCTGATATTTCATTAAGTGGGTCTCTGCTGACATCTCATTAAGGGGGTCTGTGCTGACATTTCATTAAGGGGGCAACAGATGACATTTCATTAAGGGGGTATCTGCTGTCAATTCATTAAGGGGGAGTCTGCTGACATTTCATTAAGTGGGTCTCTGATGACATCTCATTAAGGGGGTCTCTGCTGACATTTCATTAAGGGAACGACAGATGACATCTCATTAAGGGGGTCTCTGCTGACATTTCAATAAGGGGGGCCCCTGCGGATATTTTGATAAGGAGGTCTCTACGGACATTTCATTAAGGGGTCTCTACTGACATTTCATTAAGGGGGCTGCTGTGAGCATTTCTTTAATAAGAGTTGCTGGAATAAGGGAGGCGGCTGTGTATAAGGAGTATGCTTCTATTAGTATAATTCTGTGTAGTGTGCGGGACTGTGGTGGCAGTGAGAGGTTAGCTATATAGTTCGCACCGGGGCCCAGTAGAGTGTTGTTACACCACTGGCCCTTGCCCTTCCTTAATTATACTCAATAGCAATAGCTCATTCTTAAACCATGTTAACCATGTGACTCTGCAAAATTTGGGGAATTTATGTGAAATTGATGAAGCATATTAAAAATTTTAATGAGAAGGTAGATAAGTAATGTGACACAGAAGAGGAAGCAGAACTACTGCAGGAGCATGGAAAAGTAAGTTACTTGGCATTTTGCTTAATTATAAAGGAACAAGAAAGTGGGGTGTATAAAGTGATGCCATAATATGTGGGTGGAGGGGGGGGGGTATAAAGAAAAGGGGGCATTTTATTGGTGATGTCACAAATAGGGAGCTTAAATATGATGGGGAGTGTAACAAGGAGGGGCATTATACTATGCAGGGGCTATTAAATTGGGAATTATACTTTTCAGAAATACTAGGGGGTGGAGATAAGGGTGGAGCAGAGGGTAAGCTACTGCTCAGTAAGTTACTGGCAAAGATTTTTTTGTATTATTTCTAGATAAACAATCCTTATTGTTGTCATTTTCTATATGTAAGTAGTTTAAGGCCCCTTTCACACTTGCATTGCAGATCACATCAGAGTGCCACGCGTGACAAACTGACATTTTTGCCTCTGATTTTCATCAGTTTTTGATCTGATTCATTAGTGTTTTTCCTTTTTCATACGCATTTTTATGCATTTTCAATGCATAAAACACATGTGAAAAAGAATATTTTCTATTGCAATTGAGCAGTGGAAAAGCACTTGTTTGTGTCTCAGAGTGCAATGTGTTTTTGATGCATCTCCATAGACTTATATAGGAAGTTTTTCACGAGCGTGACTTGCAGAAGCAGAGCATACTGTTTCACGTGTGTTAAAAATAACACATGTATGCGTGTCAAAAGAACACAAATAGGAAAAAACCCACTTAACACAATGGGGCACATGTACTAAGGGTCCGCACGCTGCATTTTTGTCAGGTTTCGCAATTCTTTTCTGGTTTACCCTGAATTGCCCCTGGTTTTTGGCGCACGCCATCGGATTGTGTTGCATCGGCGCCAGCTTACAAATCTGGGGGCGTGGATGTCAGACAACACAACTGATTCGGACAAACCGCAGAATTTAAAAAGCAAATTGTGTCGCAAGATCAGCACTCACATGCACCGGGAAGAAGAAGGTGAAATCCGGCAGACCTCAGCGGGGGAAGCGACACATGCAGGAAATTGGACGCACGATCTTAATGAACTGGGGCAGACCCGAATCCTTGTCGGACAACGCACAGCGGGGATCGCAACGGGACGGGTAAGTAAATGTGCCCCAATGGGACAAAGTCCAAAAACATGCACATCAAAAACATACACACAACATGCATGGAAAGGTGTGAAAGGGGCCTAACAATCTGGCAGGGCTTTTGAATGTCAACCATCACATTACCAATGCATTAACCCTTAATATTTAATGGAGTGGCAAAAATTAGAACTTTGGTACTCTACAAATGCAGACTAATTTACCTCAGAGCTCACTGATGCCTCTGAATTTGGGGATTTTATCCTCGTTCTTTTAAAAGTTTTAAAAGACTTACTATACTATATGTGTAGAAACAAGTCTAATCTGACTGACACACCCTGATTTCTAAATCCGATAACTACTAGTCTTAGCTACTGTAAACCTCTTTGAAGCTTCCTCCATTCTACCACTGCTGTGCTGGTTTACATTATTCTGCCTCTAATGCTGTAGATGATTATTGAATCTGTAACATGCACATTAGTGATGAGGTTGGTAGTTCCATCCTAACAGGCTGCACGAGTTACGGTCCATGGTCCGTTATTTTAATGCATGTGTCATCAGTGCATAAGTGCATGCGGATCTGCAAAATAAGGAAGGCTAGCAAATTATGTTACCCACTTGTCCCAACCCTGTCAAGTATCATAATTGTGTTAAATAAGAACTTATCTGCAAATACAGATCACATGTGGATGATGCCTGTGTGTCATCTGCTACACCCCTGCCAATAAATAGGCAAGGTGGTTGTTGCGAAAAGCGCCCTCTACATGTCAGGAGCTGTTAGGGAGACTGGTACTCTCTCTAGGAGGTCTCTAAATGGTGGAGAACTTTGTAATTGCACCTGTAGCCACTGCCTGGCAAGGCCTTAACAATGTGAAATGGTGTTATCCAATAAGAATCTTTATTCTATTGTAAATCAAGCTGGTTGGATTGTGCTGACACCTGACCAAGGGGGTTTTAGTCAGCAAAGCAAGCAGAGGAGAGTGCAGCTCCTGCAGAGCTGCAAGGCTAGTGTCTTAATACCAGGAAGCAGAGGTCCCTTAGGGCAAGTCAGGAAACTAAGCCCCATAGCAGAGGTCCATCATCTGGACTCGGTTCAAACTTTACCAGCCTAGCCTGAAGTTACTACCAGGCTACGAGCAATCCTTCCTGCGGACCAGCTATCTGCTACCAGCTTTCCAGCCTGTTGAATCTACTGCTAATGTTAAGACCCTTGCCAACTGTTTGGAGTTGAATAAAGAACTGTAAGTTGATTTGCACAATGTGCCTCAGTGTAATCCCTGGATCAGGCTGCATCACCATCACGGGCTCCCCATCCTTCATCATCCAGGCACACCTACATACACCACAGGGGTGGCCCCAGGGAGAAACCTATTGCATCAGCCTCTCCATCACGATTTCTTGCACACACCACCTGCTGAAGACCTGTCAGGCTGTAGGCTCGTCGTCCGGTCCCAATAACAAGCACCATGACCATAGTCTGCCCATGGCTGCATAAGCCAGCAGCTCTGGTATTCTGGGCCCAGATGTCTACGGCCACCGAAGAAAGGCTAGGCCCCAGTGGGGAATGTTGCGCATCCATGAGGCATCTGTATTTTTCAAATTCCCATAGACTGCTATGAGAAGACAAGGGACACAAACACTGACAAAAATAGGACCTGCTTGGAGTTTTCTTCATAGCAGCTGCTATGGGTTCCAACATGAATATTTAATGTGAATATGCTGTATGTGTGTATTTGTGATGTGTATATGCTCTTCATGTGCTCTTCTGTATTACCAGCATACCCCGCGTTACATGTGACCGCAGCCTCAGTATTACCAGTATACCCCGCGTTACGTGTGACCGCAGCCTCAGTATTACCAGCATACCCCGCGTTACATGTGACCGCAGCCTCAGTATTACCAGCATACCCCGCGTTACGTGTGACCGCAGTCTCTGTATTACCAGCATACCCCGCGTTACATGTGACCGCAGCCTTAGTATTACCAGTATACCCCGTGTTACATGTGACCACAGCCTCAGTATTACCAGCATACCCTGGGTTACGTGTGACCGCAGCCTCAGTATTACCAGTATACCCCGCGTTACATGTGACCCCAGCCTCAGTATTACCAGTATACCCCGCGTTACATGTGACCGCAGCCTCAGTATTACCAGTATACCCAGTGTTACATGTGACCGCAGCCTCAGTATTACCAGTATACCCCGCGTTACATGTGACCCCAGCCTCAGTATTACCAGTGTACCCCGCGTTACCTGTGAACGCAGCCTCAGTATTACCAGTATACCCTGCGTTACATATGACCGCAGCCTCAGTATTACCAGTATACCCCACGTTACATGTGACTGCAGCCTCAGTATTACCAGCATACCCAGCGTTACATGTGACCGCAGCCTCAGTATTACCAGCATACCCCGCATTACATGTGACCGCAGCCTCAGTATTACCAGTATACCTCGCGTTACATGTGACCCCAGCCTCAGTATTACCAGTATACCCCGCGTTACATGTGACCCCAGCCTCAGTATTACCAGCATACCCAGCGTTACATGTGACCACAGTCTCAGTATTACCAGTATACCCCGCGTTACCTGTGACCAAAGCCTCAGTATTACCAGCATACCCCGCGTTACATGTGACCAAAGCCTCAGTATTACCAGCATACCCCGCGTTACATGTGACCGCAGCCTCGGTATTACCAGTATACCCCGCGTTACATGTGACCGCAGCCTCTGGATTACAAGCATACCTCGCGTTACGTGTGACCCCAGCCTCAGTATTACCAGCATACCCCGCATTACGTGTGACCGCAGCCTCAGTATTACCAGTATACCCCGTGTTACATGTGACCACAGCCTCAGTATTACCAGTATACCCTGCGTTACGTGTGATCGCAGCCTCAGTATTACCATCATACCCCGTGTTACATGTGACCACAGCCTTAGTATTACCAGCATACCGCGCGTTACATGTGACCGCAGCCTCGGTATTACCAGTATACCCCGCGTTACATGTGACCGCAGCCTCTGGATTACAAGCATACCTCGCGTTACGTGTGACCGCAGCCTCAGTATTACCAGCATACCCCGTGTTACGTGTGACCGCAGCCTCAGTATTACCAGTATACCCCGCGTTACATGTGACCGCAGCCTCAGTATTACCAGTGTACCCCGCGTTAACTGTGACCCCAGCCTCAGTGTTACCAGCATACCCCGCATTACGTGTGACCGCAGCCTCAGTATTACCAGTATACCCCGTGTTACATGTGACCACAGCCTCAGTATTACCAGTATACCCTGCGTTACGTGTGATCGCAGCCTCAGTATTACCATCATACCCCGTGTTACATGTGACCACAGCCTTAGTATTACCAGCATACCGCGCGGTACATGTGACAATATAGCTGCATTGCAATATGCGGCGACCAGTATGAAAGCCTGTATGCAAATGAGCCTGAGGGGCTCCAGGCTCCTCCACAGGTGTTAATGCCCTTTTAATGCTCACAGTGGCATTTTGTAGTTTAATACCTGTGATTGGTACCAGCAATCCATTTAGGGGGATATTCATCGGCCATGCCCCCATGTCCTGTCGGATACCTGGAGAGACTTAGGGTATTGTCACACGTTAGCATTTTAATTGTGTTTTGTAACTCATTCAAAATGCAGTAGGTTGGGCCGCAACCAATTGCATACAGTATTCGTTTGTATGAAAACATATGCGATCGACAATCCACACCCGGTGTCTTGCATATGCTTAATACAAGACAACGGCACTGATTGCCGATCACATCTGTTTCTATACAAACAAATATGCAATAGGTTACAAATTGGAATCAAAACCCTAACATGTGACAGCACTCCAAGGCCTCTTGATGTATCTGCTGGAAAAAGCAGCCGCTGGGCAAAATCATACCAGGTCCGTCCTGATGTAGTTTTGTGTTAAAACAGCAAACAAAAGTTTGTAGGTTTTTCAAAATATTTCAGGCAACCTGAACCCCTTCACTCCCACATGTCATGGAGGTGGCATAATTGCTTTTATAATCGCAAATTCTTCATACACCCCCCATAGCTCCCAACCGTCCCGATTTTGACGGGACTTTCCCGTTTTTCGTACCTCTGCCCCGCGTCACGGGCAGCTATGAGATTGTCACGGATTCTCCCCCCAGGTCCCGCTGCTGTGTCCCCATAGTAAATACTTTGAAAGTCTGAACTCACAGTACAGAATGGCTTCTACAGACATCGGAAGGGAATCCTTTTCAGAGAAGTGTCGGGCTTAGCGGAGAGACCACGTCATCAGCTTCAGATCTGTCCATATATGGTCACTGCATCTCCTAGGGTTCCCCAGAGCAGACATCGGGAGGGAATCCTTTTCAGAGAAGTGTCGGGCTTAGCGGAGAGAGCAGGGACCACGTCATCAGGTCAGATCAGCATCTGTCCATATATGGTCTCCAGGGATTCCCCAGACACAAGCTCTTTATATAATTAAATTACATAAAGTTTTGCCCAGGCTGAGATTCAAACCTGGGACCCTCTGCACTGCAGACAGAAGCTTAACTAACTGAGCTATAAGCCCAGTGATACAGAGCTGAGGATTTCTGGTAACTAAGACATGTTATCTGCCATTTACACTGTGACACAGACTAATGCCCTGATATATAGAGAGGGATCTTCTCAGAGATTATTATTGTAATTATTGAGACTATTATTATTATTATTATAAATTTTATTATTTTTATTATTATGGAGATGATTATTAATAATGGTAAAAATAATAATAATCATCTCAATAATAATAATAATAATAATAATAATAATAGTCTCAATAATTACAATAATCTGAGAAGATCCCTCCCTATATACCAAGGCATTATATAGTCATAGTTCTTAGTTACCAAAATTCTCTACCTTGTTAATCACAGAGGCTATAGCTCAGTTGGTTGAGGCGCTGTGTTATCATTGTACATGGACACTGCAGGTTCTGGGTTCAAGTCCCAATGAGGATAATTTTTTTTTTTTTTTTTATTGAGATGATTTTTATTATTTCAATATGGCTAAAATTTGGGGCGTGGCCACGGGGGTGTGGCTTAGGGGGATACACGTGCCGCCATTTTGTCCCTCTTTCCTTTTCACAAATGTTGGGAGGTATGCACCCCCCCCCCCCCCGGCGTGTATGAAGAGGACTGTGAACCTTCTTCATATACAGGCAGTCCTTGGGTTATTTACAAGATAGGTTCCTTAGGTTTGTACTTAAGTTGAATTTGTATGTAAGTAGGAATTGTATATTTTATAATTGTAGATCCAGCCAAAATTTTTTTTGTCCCAGTGACAATTAGATTTTCAAAATTTTTTGCTGTAATGAAACCCGAAGATTATCAATAAAGCTTCATTACAGACACCTTACAGCTGATTATTGCAGCCTGGGACTAAAGTAACAGAAATCAGAAAGGTCACAGTGGGCAGAGGGGTCTGTCTGTAACTAGGGGTTGCCTGTAAGTCGAGTGTCCTTAAGTAGGGGACCACCTGTACCTGAAACCTGTTAAGGACATACATGTACTATGTGCAGTCCTTAAAGGAAACCTACCACTTAGAATGGCAGGGGTAAGCTGTAAGTACCGAGCACCAGCTCAGGGTGAGCTGGTGCCGATACTTACTTTCGTTAGTGTTATAAACCGCGGTATCGCGGTTTTAACACTTTTTAAACTTTAGAGCAGGAGAGGCTTCGGCGCTGCGTGCGCCTCCATAGGAAATAGCTCTAAATAGCCCCTTCTGCTCTAAAGTTTAAAAAGTGTTAAAATCGCGATATAACACTAACGAAAGTAAGTACCGGCACCAGCTCACCCTGAGCTGGGGCTCGGTACTTACAGCTTACCCCTACCATTCTAAATGGTAGGTTTTCTTTAAAGGACATCTATCACCAGATCAAGGATTGTAAACCAAGCACACTTACATGCTGGTGTGCGCCCCCTCTGGCAGGATCTGCTCTTCTTTTAGCTTCTTATTCCCTGGTTTTAACAAAAAAAAGTCTCATAGGAGTTAATGGAGCCTGGAGCCCCTCAGACTAATTTGCGTAATTTTTAAAGCCCTTTTTTCGTAAAAACAAGGGCATAACCACCTTAAAGAAGAGCAGATCCTGCCAGAGGGGGCACACACCAGTATGTCTGTATGTTTGGTTTGCAATCCTTGATCTGATGATAGATGTCCTTTAAGAGGTTAATTACTGATTCCAGGAATGTTAAACAGTCCATCAGATAACAAGCCTCAGGCCCCATTCACACCTTGCAGTTCTTGATCTGTTTTAAAGGGGTTGTCCGAGTTTAAAAAAATAATAAAATATATGTGGCCGGGAGGGGGGTGACTAAAACAATAAAGCTGTACTTACCTCCGGCTTCCGGCCGGTCGTGGCCGGGTACGCCTATCCGTCCCTATACACAGCATTGTGTATGGGGGCCGGAAGGTTGTCGGGTCCGGCCGGAACTGAGTCCAGCGCTGCTCCGGCGGCCATGTTTGTTTACATGGCGCCCGGACCGGAGCGACAGCAGCGCTGGATACCGGAGGGCACCGGAGGTAAGTACAGCTTTATTGTTTTAGTCACCCCCCCCCCCCCTCCCGGCCACATATATTTTATTTTTTTTTTAAACTCGGACAACCCCTTTAATTCCATTTAAAAACGCAACAGGGAGGGGCTCATTCCAGAACAAAAGTGTTTCAGTATAAAGACATACGTGTTCTGGCAAAGCCCCTGCCATTTGCAGTTTTCAATGCAGTTAAAACTCATCAAAAAACAAAAAGTGTACATGGGGCCTGAGGCTTGTTTTTTGCAGGATTGTTTTACATGTCCTCATTCACTTCTATGGGCTCCTGCTCATGGCTGTGAATTTCATAGCCCTTTTTATGAGCCAACTGCCTGAGCTGCAAATGACAGAGCAGGTCCTAACCATGTTTGTGGTTCAGGCTATTACTATGTACTTACATCCCAATGATAAGTAACCCTCAAACAATGTTCCATGGGACTATTGTTTGCATCCCAAGAACTGCACAAGTGTAGTGTGCAGAAAGCCAGATACTGCTTTCACACATTATGTTTTTTTTGTTGCAAAAATTTTAAGTTTGTCTGCTGAATGGACATGCATTCAAATGGAAGAGGAACAGATCGTCTTTCCAAAGCATTGAATACGCAACAAAAAACGCAATGTGTGAACATGGCCACAGGCTGCATTCACACCTTGCATTTGGCTCTCACGTATCCATGAAGCAGCTGGTGGGCCCCCAGAATTAATTTCACTGGTGGGCCCTTGGTACCCCAGTCCGACCCTGAGGAAGTGGACGAGTGCCGGGGCGGGAGGTATGTACCAGGTTTATTATTTTTGTGGGTGTCATGGCTGTATATATTACTGGGGGGGCTGTGTATACAGGGGGCTGAAACTGTATATATAACTGGGGGCTGAGGCTGTAAATATTACTGGGGGCTGTGGATTTGAGCTGAAGACATTTGACTGTGAATTCAGCAGAGATAAACCATGGCCTGAAGAACTCATAAAGAAGTCCTCCTCCTGATGGAGCAGATCATCACCTGTAATGTTTGTGTCATTGACTGACTACTCGTGACGTAGGTGCTATCATTGGCCAGGGATGTGGGGGCAGCATTTTCAAACTTCGCCTCAGGCAGCAAAAAGGCTAGAATCAGCCCAGGCCGTCACTAGATTCCTGTGCTTGCCTACGCTCACTGTCCTCCACTTGGCCAGGGGTGAGTGCCGAGATGGCTGGATAATTTGGGGGTATACAACGGTCGGTGTGCGGGAGCTCCGACTCTGCTTCCTCACATTCCCACATCAGAACTGTGCAGAGCCTTAGACATGGGCATGGATGGGGCGTAGAGCGGCGTGTTCCTCGACGGAGGTGGTGAGCATAGGGCGTTCCTGCCCCGTGCCTGTGTACTTTTTAAAAATGTTTGTAGGTTTCTGCACAAGAATACGCCAGGTCGGACCTGGAATAGTTTTGCCATGCAGCGCGGATGAACCTTAGACCCTCTGTAAGGGCAAGGTATGTTCTCAACCCTTGGGTTGTTAAAATGCAAGTTTGTATGCACATTTGTCCATCTCATTTTATTATCTTTATCCATTTTGGTACATGTATAATTTGAAGTCTGATTGATACAGATTGTCAAGGGAAATTCCTTTTTCACTTCAAGCATCTGATTCCTCTGCTGTCCAGCAGGTGGTCCTGCTGCTTTGTTACACATGGTTTGCAATACACCAGGGGGACAATGTGGAGCTGCTTTATTACACCTTTTCTGTCAGTAGTTGAGGTGAGTCTGTGCTCTGCAGCCAGGTTGCCCCAGGGACACTCTTCCCCCTGCTCATTAGCTCCTGAGGAAGCCACAGTCTTCTTCCATGGAAATACATAGCTGGGACCTTCAGCTTAGCTTTGAGCTTTTCCCTGTGGTGACTATAGGGAGAGGCAGGTATAGTGACACCAGGTCGCAGCAGTAGAGGGAGTGGCGGGCTGGAGGGTGGAGGGAGGGACCTGCTCCACTAAGTTTGTCAGTCAGCAGCCATATTGCAGTACAGGAGCACCCAGGCAGAGCAGGGCACCTCGGGCAGTGACTGGCAGGAGGGTAAGTGTCTGTGCCATATTGTTTCTCTCCTATGCATTCAGACTAGAGGGCGTTATGACAGCAGGTGGCAGTGGGATTAGAGACATGTTAGTGGCAGCAGGGCACAGATTGTAGGTGAAGCACCTGTTGCGGAGCATGTAGTGTCACCCCTGTTATGGCCCCCGTATAGGGCACCTGTGTGTGGTGACTTGTGTGCCTGCAGGTGACACGCATCATGGCTGTAACCCCTGGTGCCCTGCATTATCCAGGCAGGAATACACCCGTGTGCACAGGGCATGGCAGGCGTCTGCAACCCTCTTCATACGCTACAAAGTAGGAAAGTGGCAGAACAAGTTAGGATTCAGTCAGACAGGTAGAGGTGGGGCTGCTGAGGCTCCGTGCCTGCATTCCCACCACAGAACATTGCCTCACGGTGAACTCTGCCTAAAAAGGGTCATTCACCTGGGGGACACAAGCACATGTCACCAGGTACCTTATGTCACTAAGAAATAAGGCTACTATTTTACAAGGGTCCATGGTTGTGCTGGGGTTATAGTGGGCAGACATACCCTCCTTACTCCCCACCATGCTACCCCCTGCCCTCCTTCACTTCTAGAGAGACAGTCCTGTTTGCCTAAATGTGTCTTCAAGCCAAATAGTTGTTTGATTTGTGTCTTTCCTCGTAGGGAGCACAGATTCCACAGTGGTGAGTGGTACCAACCTAAGCTGGCATCTCCAAGGGTTCCAGGGATTTCCTTTATGACATATAAATAACTATATGATATATTTCTCCTTACAGGGAGGGATAAGATATAATGTCCTATACAATATATGCCTCCTTACAGGGAGGGATAAGTTTGGGTGAATTCATCATTTTTTACAACCATTACCTCAGAAACAAAAAAAAATGCAGAATCCATTTTTTGTGTGTATTTTAACCTAGTGTGCAGCCTTAGGGACCCAAAAGTGCACCCAAAGCAGTCAGATGCGGGATTGTATGTGCAGGGATTGGTCAATCTAAAATGCTAAGACACAGGATCCGTGGAGCTTTCTGGGTGTGGTGGAAGTGACCTTTCTAAGGTTGTAATTGGACTTTCTGCCACTGGGTGAGGCATGTTCCTTCATAGTCACTTGGAACTGCTTGTTTTATGATTCATAGACCTGAGCACAAAACCTTAAATTAGCTTCTTCCCACAATAATCCTTACATCCTGTGAGGCAGGAATACAGTGCGTGTCATGAAGTTGCTGGTCCTGGATTAGCCACTTTAAACACACCATTTTCATTTTTTCAGGACACCGTGAAATATTGAAATATTGATCTTGGAATCTAACATTTTTAATTTTGACAAAAGACCTTGAAAACGCACCAACCATGCCTAAACCGGTAAGTCTGCATCACCTACCTGCAGTGATTTTATTATATGATTTTTGGAAAATATGTTGTATTTTGGGAAGAAAGATTATGACATGTAATGTGCTTTGATCAATATGTACTTTCAACATATTTTTTCACCTTACAGAGTTGTCTATTCAAGGGCAGAATCCCTGTGGCTTTTAGCATTGACTTAAGGCTGTTTCTCCCTGCCCCGGTAGGTTGGTGAGTCATGGACCGACCACAGTGTCCAGGATGGAACTACTTGCGTCACATGTCACTCTGCTCGATCCATGATACCCAGACCAGCCACAGCTGTGAGAGCTGACCTTTATTTGCAGGGGGCAGGGGTGGAGTTTAACTCCCTTTGGAATATTCAGCAATAAATGATGGATTGGAGACTCTAATCCTATATTTGTAAATCATTTTTTAGGGGTTTGTATAAAAAGTCCACTCTAAGGCTACATTCACACTACAGTATGGGGAACGTATATACGGGCGACGTATATGCGGCCGATATACGCCCCAAATACACTTCTATGGGCTCGTGGCGCCCTACGGGAGCGGTAAGGTGCAGCACACGTGCGGCACCGTACCGCTCCGTAGCCTGGGAAAAGATAGGACATGTCCTATCTTTTCCCGTATTACGGCGCAGCGGCCACACATCGCTATGAAGAGGGGCGGGGGTGAGCTGCGCTCACCTCCTCTCCCCGCGCTGCCGTGTGCCCGCAGTGGGAATGTAGTCTAAGCTGTTGCCATTTTGTAGCCAAGGGTCAAAGGAGGGCAACAATTATTTCTTGTTACACGTTCATTGTTTTCAGAGTTTGTTGAAAGTTTATGACAAACTTAAAGATGTGCTCCACCTTCAGCCGCCACCACCTGTATAGCGGAAAGTAAACTACTCGGTCTTACGTGTAATGGTTTCAAACACAGGGTCAGAATTACAGACACTCTACTGATTTACAATGTGTCAGATTTAAGACAGCGGCTTAAACCCTCAGAAAATAACGATTACACAATTTATTCGCATGTAGACATATTTACTGGAGACATTCCACCATGTGTGGGAATGTGACTAGAAATGAACATCTTTTATAAAATGATCATTCTGAACAAAGACTTAAAATTTACTTTTCTTCAAATTACATTCGATTGGCTGAGCCTGACTCTGTTTCCAGTACAGATGAACCCATCAATTAATTGACAATATATAGTAAATCTTTATTAGATTTACTATTGATAGATTTGAGGAGTGCACTATCAAGTTTCCCTGGAATGAAATAGTTGTGTCATAATGTTGTCTAGTTTTCATAGACCATTACAAAATTATAAAATCATTTTGAAGTTGTTTGTCACAAAAAACGGCACAGCTCAAGGTACTTTTGACCCCTTTTCCCACAATACAGTTTGTGTGTCAAAAGCTTAGATAACTTCATGGTTGACATTTCTGTATACAGGACACGGAGAGCAGTGTAAATATATCAGGGTCGATAATCATGCATGTTTTATCACAAAAAATCCACATTTTACTGCCATTGGCATTGTGACCACAAGTGCCTATAAGCTATATGTACATAGTCTCACTGTAATGTTTCCCAGCCACTCCCTACTACTCTTTCTGACAGCTCAGGCGTCCAACCATTATTTAGAGCAAAGCTGGTTAGTGCACATGAAGGCTCTGCCCCTGAGTCTTTATATGTTACTTGGTTCCATCTGTGCTATACTAAAACCAATCTCTCTTATCCTCTACTATAGCACACTTACTGACAGACTCAAATTGAGCTGCAGAAATGAAGAGAACCTGATCATCTTGAGATCAGTGATTTTCATCCATTTCAAATGTGTTGTGAAATAACTCAGTTTCCTTTTTACTAGTCCTAGTTTTGTTTTATTCCCGTTTGTATGTGCTCATATTGTTTCTTCAGAGGACATTGCCCCCTGAGTGAGCCGTGAGATATAATTCATTTTCTCAACAATAGGTTGAACTGGTGGCCTGAATGTTATCAGGGTTTGCAAGCTCGCACAATGCACCTGTCATCAAAATAAGAGTTACGATTGCATGCTGACCAATGTAGAATTTGTTGTTTGTTCGTGTAACTAAAGGGTTTCAGACAATGGTACAGGCCTGAAATTACATTTGATCACAAGACTCTGCAATAAAAAGTAATGTTCTAGTTCTGGCTCTAAATCTAGTAACAACAGAGGATAGAGTTCGGCTCTGCCTCTGTATGCCATTACAGAATAATAATAATAATGCTTTAATTAATAATGCTTTAATTATATAGCGCACATAGATTACGCCGCGCTGCACCGAGTTTGCCAAATTGGTCCCTGTCCCCAATGGGGCTCACAGTCTAGTTAACCTACCAGTATGTTTTTGGGGTGTGGGAGGAAACCAGAGGAAACCCAAGCAAACAGACAGAACATACAAACTTTGCAGATATTGACCCTGGGGCATGAACCCAGGGACATGTATATTAGCAGTGATGATTTTTAATCCACAAACAAACATAGCGCTAGCACTTGCAAAAAAAACTTTCAAACATTCAATTTATTACGTCTATAGTAAAATCAGATAAAGTGCATAGTTTTGCTGAAGAAGAACTGAATGTAAAATGTTCATAGGATTGCAGGGGAACTATGCACATTATGTGATTTTACCAAAGATGGAACAAACTGTATTATATTATATTATATATTGTATTATATTATATATTATATTATATAGTATTCTCAAGTGCCAGATTGCAATTTTTGTTTTATGATTGCTGTCCGACACGACGTGGATCTCTGTGTACCAAGCTAAGATGTGAGGACTGCTTTATTAATACCAGCTATTGTTAGTGAGCTGACTGCTCAAATCTTCTCCCTTCTGTATATCTACAAGTGATTTTTAAAAGATACAGCCCAGCCTCCTGCAGTCAGACAACCCAGCTTCCTGCAGTCAGATAACCCCACCTAATGCAGTCAGACAACCCAGCCTCCTGCAGTCAGACAACCCAGCCTCCTGCAGTCAGACAACCCAGCCTCCTGCAGTCAGACAACCCAGCCTCCTGCAGTCAGACAACCCAGCCTCCTGCAGTCAGACAACCCAGTTTCCTGCAGTCAGACTACCCAGCCTCCTGCAGTCAGACAACCCAGCCTCCTGCAGTCAGACAACCTAGCCTCCTGCAGTCAGACAACCCAGCCTCCTGCAGTCAGACAACCCAGCCTCCTGCAGTCAGACAACCCAGCCTCCTGCAGTCAGACTACCCAGCCTCCTGCAGTCAGACAATCCAGCCTCCTGCAGTCAGACAACCAAGCCTCCTGCAGTCAGACAACCCATTTTCCTGCAGTCAAACAACCCCGCCTCCTGCAGTCAGACAACCCCACCTCATGCAGTCAGACAACCCCGCCTTTTACAGTCAGACAGTCCCACCTCCTACAGTCAGACAGCCCCTCCTCCTGCAGTCACACAACCCTCCCTCCTGCAGTCAGACAACCCTGCCTCCTACAGTCAGACAACCCCGTCTCCTACAGTCAGATAGCCCCACCTCCTGCAGTCAGATAGCTTCACCTCCTGCAGTCAGACAACCCAGCCTCCTGCAGTCAGACAACCCAGCCTCCTGCAGTCAGACAACCCAGCCTCCTGCAGTCAGACAACCCAGCTTCTTGCAGTCAGACAACCCAGCTTCCTGCAGTCAGACTACCCAGCCTCCTGCAGTCAGACAACCCAGCCTCCTGCAGTCAGACAACCAAGCCTCCTGCAGTCAGACAACCCATTTTCCTGCAGTCAAACAACCCCGCCTCCTGCAGTCAGACAACCCCACCTCATGCAGTCAGACAACCCCGCCTTTTACAGTCAGACAGCCCCACCTCCTACAGTCAGACAGCCCCTCCTCCTGCAGTCACACAACCCTCCCTCCTGCAGTCAGACAACCCTGCCTCCTACAGTCAGACAACCCCGTCTCCTACAGTCAGATAGCCCCACCTCCTGCAGTCAGATAGCTTCACCTCCTGCAGTCAGACAACCCAGCCTCCTGCAGTCAGACAACCCAGCCTCCTGCAGTCAGACAACCCAGCCTCCTGCAGTCAGACAACCCAGCTTCTTGCAGTCAGACAACCCAGCTTCCTGCAGTCAGACTACCCAGCCTCCTGCAGTCAGACAACCCAGCCTCCTGCAGTCAGACAACCAAGCCTCCTGCAGTCAGACAACCCATTTTCCTGCAGTCAAACAACCCCGCCTCCTGCAGTCAGACAACCCCACCTCATGCAGTCAGACAACCCCGCCTTTTACAGTCAGACAGCCCCACCTCCTACAGTCAGACAGCCCCTCCTCCTGCAGTCACACAACCCTGCCTCCTGCAGTCAGACAACCCTGCCTCCTACAGTCAGACAACCCCGTCTCCTACAGTCAGATAGCCCCACCTCCTGCAGTAAGACAGCCCCTCCTCCTGCAGTCAGACAACCCTGCCTCCTACAGTCAGACAACCCTGTCTCCTACAGTCAGATAGCCCCACCTCCTGCAGTCAGATAGCTTCACCTCCTGCAGTCAGACAGCCCCACCTCCTGCAGTCAGACAACCCTGCCTCCTGCAGTCAGACAACCCCACCTCCTGTAGTCAGTTTGCTCTGCCAACTCCATGCACCTGGTGTCCCAGCCCTAGGATGCCACATACATGGAGTGGGCAGAGAAAAATGACTGCAGGAGGGGGTGTTTTCTGACTGCAGGAGGCAGGGTTGTCTGACTGCTTCCTACAAAAGAATAAAAGCTGATTTGTCATTCATGCTGCAATCTAGAAAAATGCTTAAAATACCTCCAGGTGGTGTACATACTACAGAATAAGTTATTGTTAGTGGGTTTGGGAGGGTTAGTGTGGAGACAATAATGCTTTAAGGCTACCTGCACATGAACATGGCCAAAATTGGACATGAAAACAGATGTTAACATCCATTTTTATGGCCGATTTGCATCATTCTGTCCCCCTGATTTTCACAGATCCTCATGAAATTTAGACCATTTATTTAGTAGAATGGGTTTAGCCATTCCACAGCCATTCCGCAAGCATCAGGAACCAGACAAAACCAGCAGGTTTCCCATGTGCTTTTGATAAATGACACTCTGCGGAACAGAAATCTACAGAACACTTTCCCGTAGTGTGTGTATGGCTTTGGACAATACCGCCACTGTATTATGCTGTGGATTTTCTCTAGGTAATACGCTCCATTGATGACAGCATCTAGGCTTTCATTGGATACCAGCATATAAGGCATGGCCCCATCTTTCCATATTTTTAGTTCCCTTTTCTTTTTTTATTTTGTGCACATAGAACTGTAAATCATTTTATTTGTCATTGGAGGCTAAGTGTTGATGCTTACAGTTGTCGTTTTGTGAGTATTAGCATTTAGGAAATTAGCAATTATAACAATGCACTTGGTGAAGACTGAGGAATATACAGTATATAACATCTGTATGATACCTCTCCCAGGCTTCAGGTTCTTTTATTTAGAAGACCTGAGTTTAATAATGCTGTCTGGTTTTCCAGGTTGCATTTGGGAAACAGCTTCTGACCAACAAAGGATACATGTTTTGATCGTAGAAAAGACAGATGATAATAGGATTATGCATGGTTGCTAGGGGCTTGACAAATACAGTCAAAGGCTGGTCTGTGTCTGAGTGGTGTTTTAATACCCAGTTTCTAGTGTCTGATCAGGACACTGTTCAAGACATAGGATTCTAATTATGGTAATTTACACACTCAAAAAAAATAAAAATAATAAGGATAAAAACAGTGTTTGAGTGCATAAACTTTTAGGGCTGTAAATGCTGCAATACATTTTAAATCATTTTTGTTTTCAGTCATCGATGTAGCAGCAACTAAAAAACCTTAGTGTACATCGAATTGAAAGTAGTTTTGGTAAGTAAAGAAAACCCCTTAGACTAGGTGCAATTTCGGCACCTTTTAACATACAAATCCACAGAGATTTTTGAGTAACTGCTGTAGTATTCAAATAGAATACTTCTCTAGCAGTGACTCAGAGCAGAGGGAAGGGGCTGTGCTATAAGATCTCAAACTCCAATGCACCAGAAATGCTCCAAGTTGAGCTACAATCCTGGAATAGAAATGCATTTTTCACAGTCCTGCTGTTACTTACAACACAAATAAAGGTAAGGATACAGAGCTATCCAGGGCCAAAAACTAACACTCTCTGTCTCGCGGGCTGAATTATAAATTAGTATAATTATAAATTATAAATTAGTATAATAATCTTTATTTATATAGCACCATCACATCTTGTAGCTCTTTACAAATGATTTGGGACATATACAAATAAAACATTACAGAGTAATTATATATAAATACATAGCCATATAGTCCCAAAGAATAAAGTAGAGGTGTCATTTGGAGCTGACATTGAAAGCCACAAAAACCATGTTGACAAAATAGTCTTTCTACAATATCCTCACATTTGGAATTTTCTTTAGAAAGCTTCAGTAACCATGGAATATGAAATTCTTACAAAAGTTCTTCTGACAAAATTCTTAAATATACTAAGGATAAAAAAATAGCACATTCCCAAATTCACTGTTATTAACAAAAATACAGCATTTCACAGATATAATTACACTATCAGTCCTGGTGTATATCATTTCAGTTGCCCCTGGATCTGACCGTAAATCTGACTGTGGTCGGGCAAGGCAGATTCTTCTCAGGAATAGCTTCTCCTATCTGCATACTGTTGTGCTCTCTGCATCCAGCCCCTCCCCCCTCCATTACAAACACAGGCACTCTCTGCTGGCAAGCAGCATGCAGAGTTTATTATGCAAGCTACAGATAAGATAAGTTCTTTTGTTTTGTGTTATAGCTGAGATGTAGCAGAGCTGAAGTGTGTCATTGTGTGTTATATCCATCTGATGGATCTCATTGTCTCTCATCTCTGATCTGTTGTCTCATCTCTCTTTTTCTATGTGTCAGATACTAGTAAATTGTTCAGAAGCTAAATAAAAGTGTGTATAAACCTTTACCCTGATAATCTAAGCACATTGTCAGCAAACAGCATATCTGAGCACTAGAGGGATCATGAAGTTTCTGCTTAGAGAGTCCTCACCCACACTCTGGAATTTTACACTGACCATCACTGAGTGATAGGAGCTAAAACAGCAATAAAAATCCCTAAATTAGGGATTAAAATTTGAGATCTTTGTTTCATGGGCAAACGCTTTTAAAGGAATAATGTGTATGTAAGAAAATCCCATGATAGGCTAGGATATCCAAATGGGTCTACAAGAGGGTCTTTTTATTCTTCATCTGGCCGTATGAATTTCACATAAAAAAATGCTTGAAATAGTTTCATAAATTAATGCCGTGTAGTTACACATGGCTCTTCCAAAGGTTTGTGCCCACAAGAACTATGTCAGAGGCCACAACTTGGTAACTTGTACTACGGTATACTGAGGACTATATGGGAATTACAATTGGCCTGTATATTATTGGTTATGGTTATTATCTTTGGCTTTTATCCTAGTCTTTCTTAAAGGTCTGTTAAATGTGTTCTCCAATAATAATGTGCTATCCTAGGGAGTTATTCAAATTGCCATATTTGTGCATCAGCTTTACCTTTCTCTTTATGAACATCATAGGAACACCATACGTTTCAATGGAAGAAGCAACAAGCCCTGACAATAAACTAAAAATACAGTAACACAGAGGTCCATTTGCTTCCTCATATGTGAACTAGTCATAACAGTAACTGACTGATGACACACCATATGTTATTACTGAGTGCCCATAAATACCTGGCATATCTTTCTGAAACATGGTTGTCTTATCAGTTTTTGTAGTAATGTATTGGATTCCTAGACATAGGGCTTGTTGCTTAGTAGCAAATGAGTTGATTCTTTACCATACAGATGAGAAGCATGACGCAGAAAAGCATGAAAGTGACTTCATTTATAGATTATTCTTAGTGTATGATTCAGTGGGAGTATCAGGATGTGTCCGCTATGTGTATTGTACTGCATTGATCACACACCTTCGGTACACAGGAACCAAGTCAGTCAAGAATGTGAGGGCAATGTTCAGCAAATGCCAATAATAAAGTTAACCATTATTTCTAGCTGTGGTTTGGAGATATGTGCCCTATATATACATACATATATATATATATAGATGTGTGTGGATGCACAATTTTATACTATGATACGTGAAGCTATTCTTCAGCAGTGAAGGAATTACTATATAAACCATTAGTAGAAACAAGATATTTATGGAGACCAATAGACCAATACAATAGATAATATCCTATGCATGTCACAGACGTTGATCATAAGTTGACAATACAACTGCGCTTACAAATATTTCCAAAACTATGCTAGATTATATTTCTAAGGTGTATTAATAATAATGCCACACATAATAATGTCTCTTGGATATGGCCACATAGAGTCTACCCTTGGATAATCCTTGTGGTTGGAGCATGTCATTTTGACCTGTGTCAGGACTGGTAGATTACTAACAGGAACTTGCATAGACCAAGACTGACAACATTAAGGCCATATTCAGAAGCGCAAGCTTAGAAAGGCAATTCAAGTGCAGCCGGGAGGAGTTTTTCCTGATTGTATATGCATTTAAACTTATAAACTTGTGGTCTGAAACCACTGAAAGCCCCACTGGTTTTGGATTGTTTACCAGCAAAACACATGTTGCTTTGTCCCATTTGCAAGCATTTCAGTCTAAACTCCTAAGCGATCAAGAGAACCTCCTCCCTGCTCTGATTCAATTGCGTCTCTAAAAGAAATCCAAACGCAGCCTTTTATCGTGGCCTAAGAGTATTGGGAAACATTACTGAAAGGGATTTTCCTTTAAAACCTTTTTTAGTCTTCAAGGAAATTATTTTACTTGAGGTGTCAAATGTAATTTCCTAGTCAATATACAGGCGGTCCCCTACTTAACCCCTAGGCGCACCACGACGTTATACTACGTCCCCGGGGCTAGATGCTTAGCGCACCGGGACGTAGTATAACGTCTAGCTTCTGGGACCGGCTCACGAACGGAGCCGGTACCAGAAGCAGCGGCTGTCAGCTGTCTATCACAGCTGACACCGCGCTGTAACACCCGCGATCGGAGCCGGCTCCGATCGCGGGCGTTAACCCCTTACACGCCGCGGTCAAGCATGACCGCGGCGTGTAAGGGTGTTCCTGCTGTGGATCGGATCCCCCGTGCCGCTTACCGGGGGATCCGATCCTCTTCCGGGCAGCTCCGAGGACTGGCATGTGCCCCGGAGCTGCCCGGTCTCCATGGCAGCCAGACCCCTTCCGGGTCTGGCTGTAAACTGTCTGAGCATGCGCAAGCTTGCTCAGACAGTTTACACTGCTCTACAATAAAATAGTATTGTAGAGCAGTGTATTGAACTTAAACCAGTGATCAGAGCATCACTGGTTTAAGTTCAAGTATGTATAAGTAAAAAAAAATGCAAAAACAGTTAACACTACACATTATAATAAATAAAAAATAAATACATAAAATATAAGCCCCTAAAATGTCACTTTCCCATAAAAAACTTAATAAAGTATAAAAAACATAAAAACACAAAAAAAACCTGCATATTTGGTATTGCCGCGTCCGTAACAATCTGCATAATAAAACAGAATTGTTACTGGACCCGCACGGTAAACGCCGGAGGAAAAAAACGCAAAAAACGTTCCGAAAAAAGATAATTTTTAATTAATACCCTATAAAAAATGCTCTAAAAAGTGATTTTAAAAATTTTATGCACTCTAAAATAAGCCCACTAAAAAGAACAACTGTTCTCGCAAAAAATAAGCCCCTAACCAGATTTGTCAGCCAAAAAATAAAAAAGTTATGCATATGAAAAGATGGTGATGCTAAAATGAATAAGATTTTCTCCAAATTTGTTTTTATTCAGTACAATTGAATAAAATACACAAAACCCCCACATATTTGGTATCCCTGCGTCCGTAACAATCTGTATAATAAAACAGAATTGTTATTAGATCCGCAAAGTGAACCCCGTAAAAAACAACCTAAAAAAACTCTCTCTGAAAAAGATGATTTTTTATTAATGCCCTTTAAAAATGCTCTAAAAAAAGTGATTTTAAAAAGTTACGCAATCTAAAATAAGACCACTAAAAAGAGCTATCATTCTTGCAAAAAATAAGCCCTTAAACAGATTTGTGAGGTGAAAAATAAAAAAGTTATACATATGAAAGACGGTGATGCTAAAATTAACAACAATTTTGCCAAATTACTTTTTATTCAGTAAAAATGGTAAAAAATTAAAAATATATATAAATGAAGTATTTTCATAATCGTGGCGACCCATAGAATAAAAATAATATACTATTTTTATGGTATGGTTAACGGCCAAATAAAAAACACATAAAAATTTTCCTAAAAATTGATGATTTTCATTTCCTCCACCAACAAAGAGTTAATTAAATCTCACCAATTAAATGTAGATGCCCCAAAATTACATACCAGAAAAGTGCATCTCATGTGGCAAAAGAAATAAGCCCCTATAGGTCCTCATTAAAAAAAAGAAAAAAATTATAGCCTGTACAATGTGACATAGCAAATCTGATTTGGATGGCGCCTCCTTCCCTTCTATGCCCGGCCGTGCGCCCATACAGAAGTTACCACCACATATAGAGTATCCGTGTACTCGGGAGAAATTGGGTATCAAACTTTGTGGAGCCTTTTTTAATTTAATCCATTTTAAATGTTTAATTTTCCACCCAAAATGAGTGTATTGTGAAAAAATATTACAATTTGCAGACTGCACCTCCATTTTGTTTTAACCCCTATAAAACACGTAAAGGGTTAACAAACTTCTTAAAAGTAGTTTTTCATACGTTGAGGGGTGTAGTTTCCACAATGGGGTAATTTACGAGTCTTGCTATTATTTAGGCCTCTCAGTGTCAATTAGAAGTTGATCAGGTCCATCTAAGTACGGGTTTTGGCGATTTTACAAAAAATGTGAAAAATGGCACCCAAATTCTGAGCCTCATAACATTCTAGTAAAATATGTGGAATCTTAAAAAACCATGCCAACATAAAGCAGACATTTGGGAAATGTAAGTTATGAATTTATTTGGGAGCTATGACTTTCTGAATCAAAAGTAGAGAATTTAGAACGTTGAAAATAAAGAATTTTTCAAAATTTTTGCCAAATTTTGTTTTTTTTCATAACTAAACGCAAAAGATTTCATCCAAATTTTTAAACTAATTTGAAGTACAATGTGTCACGAGAAAACAATCTCAAAATCCCCTGGATATCTCACAGCGTTCCCACGCTATAACCACTTATAGTGACACAGGCCAGATTTGAAAAATGGGGCCGCGTCCTTTAGGCCAAAAGATGCTGTGTCCCGTAGGGGTTAAGGACACCTGACTTGCAGACGAACCCTGGTTACAGACGGACCCCTCTGCCCACGGTGAAGCTTTCTGGATGCTACTTTACTTCCAGGCTGTAATGATCAGCTGTAAGGTTTCTGTAATGAAGTTTTATTGATAATCCTTCTTCCCATTACAGCAAAAAAATGTAAAATCCAATTGTCACTGGGACCAAAAAAAAATTGTCTGGAGCTACAGTGCTTTCCAAATATTTGCATTTTTTAGACATTGATCCACTGATTCTAGCACAGACGGAATTTCTTCTCTAGTCACCACCAAGTCAATTTCTCTTTTGTCACATGGATGTGTTGTCTTATATTAGAAAGGCTCATTGTCATTGTTTAAAGGCAGAAATAGGTACCAAATATGCTAATAAGGTTCCCTGTTATCAAATGGGTGGTTCAGGACTGGATCAGAAATTTTTGACTCTGCTTGGGAACTGTAAGGACTAAAGAAAAAATCCATCTACATGAGAATAAGTGCTACAGCACAGTTGGATTTCTTGCTAATTTTCTCTAACCATCTTGGTGGTAATTATAATAATTAATATTATTGTGATGCTAATGGATACAACCATGGATGCAAGATGTATCTGTGGCCTGGGGCTTGGCATGAGCCCAGCCATGATTTCCTGATTATAGACCGGTTATCTGCTTGTGTAAGCACTGTCCTTACCTTTTCTGTATTCCTCTAGGACAGTGATGGCAAACCTTTTAGAGGCCGAGTGCCCAAACGACAACCAAGACCCGCTTATTTATCGCAAAGTGCCAACACAGAAATTTAATTTGTGATTTATATTCCCTTCTCTGTCACAGTTTTCATTGAAACCAGCCCCTGAGGACAACAATAAAGCAGAAAATAGTACCAGGTAGTCCTGTCACTTTAAAATACCTCTGTGCACAGCAAGTCCTGGGATGTCTGGGACTGCAGGAAGTTACCTGGAGTCATCTCTGGTGATGGCCTGAGTGCCCACAGAAAGGACTCTGAGTGCCACCTCTGGCACCCGTGCCATAGGTTAGCCATCACTGCTCTAGGAAGATATAATCCAGACACCATAATAGGAAATTGTGGCTGGGTTTCAGACAACAGAAAGTTTCTAGATTCATGTTCATATCTATTGGCAACCTAGAAATACAAAATCCATAAGAAATCAGATGGATAATATTTTCAAAAAAAGAAAAAGTTATTTTCATACCTTTTTTTAGTAACACGTGGAAATATAGGTTTGTTATTACCCATAACTTTTCTAAATATAAAGCCTGGGTAGTAAAAACCCTGTCACCTGTCGCCAACAATGTGTAGGTGACAGCGGCTGCTTCAGAGGACAAGGGTGACATTCAGAGTAGTTGCTATGTTTTGATGTTAAAGTGTGTGTGTATGCAAGTGTGATTGTATCTGAGGCTGTAATGAAACAATTCCAACTAACTTTGTTAACAACCTTTGTCCAGCTATGAACTTGAAAGCTGCTTGGAAGGTAATGATTAGTCAGATATGTAAATGTCAATAGAGTTAATCAGCGCTTCAGTATAAAGCTACAATTATCTATTACCACATGTACATGCTATAGCATCTGCAGAGATGGATGAAATAAATCCAATCTGGCAAAGATGGAACCATCCAAACAGGTTGCTGACAACATTGGGATTTTAGTTTTTGTGTGTAAATGTATTAAATAATGTATCTGAATGGTAAGAATATTAGAAGAGCACAAAGTTCTGTGAATGTATACTATCACAAGACCGAAATCAGAGTATATTTCCTCAAGTCACATCAAGGTGACTTTTATTGCCCTTACCTTTTATAGTCAGAGATCCAGTTCTATTTATATTACATATCTTAGCCACTACCAAATTTAATAAGTTATAAATTTTCACTAAATGTCAGTCAATAAGTGGTTGACAACGGTGAAGATTAATAATTTGATATATGTACGGTAAGAACTGCCTAAATATAATTAGCAAGTGCTGACATCAGATGAAAATGAAAAACATCTTTTTTGTTTCCAACTTAGAACTACTATAATCTATGAAGACATGACAGAGAATATGATTCCAACAATGTTCAATAAATATTATGCCTTTCATTTTCCAGTAGCAATCCAAGAAATAGCCCACACTGTACAACACTTGGCATCCCCACAGATGATCTGTTCTCAGGAAATTAAACCAACAGCTCTGTACCCTGTGTAGTGGTCACTCCGGGCTACTGACAATCAGTTCCCATTCATTTAAATGGAAACTGTTGCAGGGCCTTGGTTCCACCACTACACTGAAAATGGACGTGTCTGCTTTCCATTTCATTCTTTGTGCTCAAAAAATGTGATCTGTAGGATCGTGTAGTGTGGAACTCCCACCAATCTGATATTAATGGCCTATCCTTAGAATTTTAGCCTGGAAAACACCTTTACATTAAGAGAAAATAGTACAGCAAACACCTAGATGATTTATTGGTTTACAAAGCATGGGCCTGGAAGTGAGATAACAAATATATTGTTACAGTCTGGTCTCTTCATGTTTTCATACATTATTGCAGCAGTAGTAGTAACAGACTGCATTTGATATGTGCGTACACTTTCTTGAGGTCTCAATGTTAACAGTGAGTCCATTATGAAGAAGGCTCTACCAGATTTCCAATGCATTTGTACCTAAATACAGGGAATTATCTCTAGTTTAGGACATTATCACTGGAGAGAGAGATGAGCCAACATTTTTACACATCTTGTTTAATTATAAAACCGTATTATTGTTAATATAACAGTATATCAGAATATATATAACAATATATCAGAAAATGTCATTTTATTTAAAGCAGGTGTTTTTCATTAAAGCAGCCATTAAAAAGGTATTCCCATTTCAGCAAATGAATGTTATTGTTTGTATTATAAAAAGTTAAGCATAAAGAATAGAATTTTTTACTTACGCCCATAAATGCAGCCCATGCAGTAAGGAGGCCCAACTCTGCTGTGTATGAAGGAAGTGGTCCTTTAGGATGCGGTCACACGTACCACTACCGGTGCATTTACAAATGCCGTGCTATGGTATGGGGGTGGGCCTCGGCCTATTCTTGTATGCGTCTCCATGGAATTGCAAGTTATCAGCAATCAGAACCCAGTGTCTTGCATTGGTTACCATTAAAGAGGACCTGTCACCCCCGAAAAATACCCCCACCAAATTAGTTCCTCCTAATCCTGTCCCCAGCCCCTTTATATTTATTGAATTTTTATTAAAATGTGTGTGTGCATACTTAGTTTTAAACGATCCGACCTCTTATCAAATTAGAGGTCGGATCGTCATACAGGTCCCCTGGCAGTCGGTCATATTCATGAGGGGGCTGGCCGACACACCCCTGCCACGCCACGCCACATTGCATAGAGCCGGCAGCGATTGGGCAATAAATGCGCTGCTGCCGGCGATTCTTACAGGTCGCTGACTGACAGTGGCGTAAAGGGGGTGTGTCGGCCGACCCCCTTATGAATACGGCCGACTGCCAGGGGACCTGTACAACGATCCGACCTCTTATTTAATAATAGGTCGGATCGTTTAAAACTATGTACACACATATTTTAATAAAAATTCAATAAACAAAAAGGGGCTGGGGACAGGATTAGGGAGAACTAATTTGGTGGGGGTATTTTTCGGGGGTGACAGGTCCTCTTTAAAACACCTACGCGATCGGGCCAATGCCCCCGTACTCTAGCACTGCGTTTCCAAACACATCACTAGCAGTATGTGTGGCCGCACCCTTAGTTTACATGGCTTGGGGACTAAGTAAAGGACGAAAGACAAGGAGACAGGTACGCTGTAGTTTTAGAAGTGCATGGTCCAGCCAGGCTCCAGACACCGAAGATTTCTTTATTTAATATTTCATCATAGGATAAAAAGTCCACTCAGACAGAGAGTTAAAATGCCTATGCGTTTCGGACAGGCAACTAAGGACAGGTTGCCTGTTCGAAACGCGTAGGCATTTTAACTTTCTGTCTGAGTGGACTTTTTATTCTATGATGAAATATTAAATAAAGAAATTATCTGTGTTTGGAGCCTGGCTGGACCGTGCACTTCTTTTTCTACCTATATTCATACCCCAGCAGAGGGGTGGCCCGTGCCGGACTTGATACCATATGGAGAGGTGAGGTGGCAACTGTTTTCTTTTACATAGTGAACGCTGTAGTTTTACCTGCAAGGCTTAGCTGCCATTAACAATCACTGCATCAGCTTTGCCAGCATCATGGTCATGATGTGTGAACTCAGCCATATACTAATAGGATTTCCATAACTGCTGATATGAAGGATTGCACACAAAGGTAGCTGGTGATTTTCTACCACAATCCCACTACTTTTCAGTGGTTTCCTTTATTCTGCTTTTGTTTTCCACATATTGTAATTTATCTGTCCTTGAGTGGTGAATACATTTGAAGGACTTCAATTACTTCACAATAGAAAGAAGGAGTGTGAGGAATTCCTCAAGTACCTCTGTTTGTTTGAGAGGTGAAGCCCAGTTCTTGAATTTCCTTGAACATTGTCATTTATCTGTATAACCTCTTTTTTGACTTACACCTGTCCCAAGGCTCTCTTTGCACTGCTACTTTTCACTTTATATATTTCCTAATCTGAAAGTACACAACACAGCAAAAAATTTAGCTCCTCTAAATGTTATTCTGAAGGGCATGCGTAATCTCAATTGCTCTCTATACATATGTATTTGCACTGTGCTCTAAAAAGAGGCATATTGGTTTTAAGTAGGATTTTTGAACAGAGCGGAAACATGGACATTATGATCTTACATTATCTACATATGAATTCCTGACTGCACCTTTAATGGACATGAACATCCAGTGTATAGAGTAGAATCCTCTGATCTGGTTAGTAAATAAGTTTATCCCATTTAGTTTTGGGATCAAGGAATAATCCTAAGGGAGACTAAACATTTAACCCTTAGTTAGGTGCTTGTTTTGATAATTTTGTTTTACTAAAAAAAATTAAGGTTAATACAGTATGAGCACAAAAAAGGCAGCTTATTCACTATAAGTCACAACGTTTCAGTCCCTAGAGCCTGGAAGGCTCCACCAGGGGCCAAAATGTTGTGACTTGAATAAAGCTCATGTAAAGTTAATGGACTGTGTCTAGCTCCTGGGCTGGCACCTGGATTATGCTATTATTGTGTGCTGCTTGTTTCATTTTGATTATATAACATTGCAAATGGCTTATCTTTACCTGCCATACATAAATCCACTTCTAGGCTTTATGTACATGTGTGCTGAACTCAGGCCCCTAGCAGCAGTTATGCAGTCTGTGGTTTGCAATGTTGTTGTTTTTGGATATCTACTGGTGGTTCCACACTTTATGATCCAGCACAGGTCCACCCATCTGTCAGTACAAACCCCAATTAGAATATTGAATGCTAAAACTTCCAAGAATTATGGTATTTAGGCTACCTACTGTAAGATTGGCTGTCCAAGACTGCAGCGGACAGCTGGACAGCCTGGACCCACCCATCTGCCAGTAGAGAGTCAAAATTATTGACATCTATTGCTTAGAATACTAGGTATATATCATGCTATGCCAGAAATGGCAAAACAATACTAATTAACCCCTTAAGGACCAGGCCCTTTTTAGTTTTTGCGTTTTTATTTTTCACTCCCCACCTTCAAAAATCTATAACTTTTTTATTTTTCCATGTACAGAGCTGTGTGATGTTTTATTTTCTGCGTAACAAATTGCACTTCGTAGTGATGGTATTAAATATTCCATGGCATGTACTGGGAAGCGGGAAAAAATTCTAAATGCAGTGAAACTGATGAAAAAACACATTTGTGCCATTTCTTGTGGACTTGGTTTTTACAGCTTTCACTGTGCGCCCCAAATGACAGGTCTACTTCATTCATTGGGTCAATACGATCACAGGGATACCAAATTTGTATAGGTGTTATAATGTTTTCATACATTTACAAAAATTAAAACCTCCTGTACAGAAAAAAAATTCTTCATTTTACAGTGTTCTTGCGCTAATAACTTTTTCATACTTTAGTGTACAGAGCTGTGGGTGGTGTCATTTTTTGCGACTTCTGATGATGTTTTCAACGCTTTTATTTTTAGGACAGTGTGACCTTTTGATCACTTTTTATTGAATTTTTGGCTAAAAAATGCAATTTGCGACCTCAGGCGCTATTTTCCGCTACAGGGTAAAACACAGTGAAAAACGGTTATTATATTTTGATAGATCGGGCATTTTCGGATGTGGCGATAACTAATGTGTTTAGGATTTTTACTGTTTATTTATATTTATATCCGTTCTAGGGAAAGGGGGGTGATTTGAATTTTTATATTTTTTTAATATAATTTTTTTTTTTAACTTTTTTTTATTTATTTTTTTTACTATTTTTCAGACTCCCTAGGGTACTTTAACCCTAGGTTGTCTGATTGATCCTACCATACACTGCCATACTACAGTATGGCAGTATATGGGGATTTTGCATACCATCTATTACAATGTGCAGATCGCACATTGTAATAGATGGCCTCGATCATGACAGCCTCGGATCTTTGTGTGATCCGAGGCTGTCATGACAACGGATCGCCGCTCCCCTGTGACGTCACGGGGAGTGACGATCGGAGCCAAGATGGCAAGCACCAATCACGGGTGTTAGCGACGGGCGTTTGCTTCATTATGAAGCAAATGCCCGGTGAGTATGAAGAGGGCTCAGCCCGTGAGCCCTCTTCATACTTCCCCATGCGCAGCAAGACGCAAGGGTACGTCTTATTGCGCTATGGGGTTAAAGGATGTTAAGAATTGTGGATTCTTGGAGGTGGTGAAAGGTCTTCATTGAAACCAAATTAACCAATAAAGGGAGAAGTGAAACATTTCCATTTATCTCTGTGATGGATATTTCTCATTTGTCCTGAGATGGATTAAAGGGGTATTCTCATCAGGGGATTTACATTTAATTAAATGCATTTGCCATATGTAAACATTTCTTCAATTGGATGTGAATTAAAAAAATGTTCCTGTGTGCAGATAATTTCTCATAAATGTAGTCATGTTGTCCCTTAGAAACGAGATAGCTTCCTCGGATACGACCACGTCACACTCTGGCAGCGGTGGCCAGACTTGCGCTATAGAGTCCTGCCGGACCACCAGGATTCAGCAATCATTACCACAGGACGGCTGGGGGTCATTTAGTAACTCCCGGACATTTTATATACAATAACCTTTTGTTTCTTTGTGCAATCACTCCAGTAGAGGTGGCCGTATCCGAGGAAGCTATCTGGTTTCTAAGGGACAGAATGACTACATTTATGAGAAATTATCTTCACACAGGAACATTTTTTTAAATAACATCTAATTGAAGAAATGTTTATATATGGCAGATCAATGAAACTGAATGAGAATGCCAAGATGAGAATACCCCTTTAACTTCTTCACATGTACAGCGCAGATCTACTAAGGGTGCAGGAAGAGGGCTCATGAGGTAAGCCCTCATCATACAGATGTGGGGTTTGCTGCAAAAACTCACTGCTAATACCCGCAATTGAAAAAATTAGTGATAGATTTTTGAATGTGGAGAGGGAAAAATTAACAATAAAATGCTGCATCCTTAAGGGGTTGAGTTCCTATTTTCAGTACCAGCAGGAAACTGGAGGATCTGGCAACACAGCAGTAGTCATGTCATGTTTCACTTCAGTATTTGTAAGGCAAAATGAAGCCAGGTGCAAATCAGAAGAAGGTCTGAGAAAGCGCTATACACGCAAAACAGTCTGTCACCTTGGGACCCCGGCATCCACAAGCTTTGGTCGTATTTCATCTATTTTCAGGTGCAAATCTGAAGTGCCAATATCTTCATTATTGTTTTTTTACCAGGAAGCATACACTTATGCCCACAGCTGGTGCATGAACTGTGCCGTAGGGAGGCTGACCGGGCACTCATTATTTAATGACATTGTCTGTGTTAGGGGAACTCACATGCTGATGTCAAATGGGCCGCAAACAAGGGGTCATCTTCTGCTGTTTTCATCCCACTTTCATCTACGTGCGGTCTTATTCTGAATTGCAGGATCCTAAAATTAAGGAAACAGCAGCCATGTACTATAATTATTATTACAGCTTGGCACTGCTGTTTCACAGAGAAGAAGGGACTCCTTCATATCATATCACTAGTCACACTGGTATAATGATTAGAGTCCCATTCTCTGAACCGTGTCTGGCCAGCACACAGTTCATGATTCACAGACCCACCATGGTGGTGTCCCATCGGGGTTAAGCTGAGCCAATACCCGAAGCCACAAAAGATTGAGCAGGTCCAATTCCTGTTCATCTTTGCATCCCAGGCAGCGTTTTTCAAATGAAGCTCATCCGCCAATGACACAGGGTATACAAACAATTGTCCATGGAGTGTCCCATATAACTATACATTCTGTGTACAGGATGCCTAACACTGTTTTATCACACTGCAGTCAGGGAGGTAAAAAGACTTCTTATGGAGACTTTGCCATTTATATCCGCCTCTGCAGGTATGTGAAGACTTGCAGCCATTTATACTCCAATGTGGATTCTGAGAAATACACAAATAAAGTTTTTCAGGATGTAATAAGGAAAATGTTACATCTTGGCAGCACCCTCAACATCAAAAATGACTTTCAGGGGGCCTAATGTAATGATAGCCAAACCAGAATATCTTTTCCAGAAGGAATAGACTCCCAACTAGACAGCACTGTTTCAATGTAAGTACCTCTCTTCAGTACAGCATGGGAATCTGGTTTAGCAATGTGAGAGGATGAAGACTAGATCATGGAAGTAAGAGCTCCCCTAATGGTGATTTCACACTGCAGTCAGAGTGTTTTGGCTGTGAATTTGAAATAAAAGAAATTTGCTGTGGTTTCTTTAACACCAGAACCAAAGCATAAAAACAATTTCTGTGGACAACTACATTCATGCCAGATGATTTTCATTTTCTTGGTAACTGAATGACTAGGATTTTAGCCTGACAAGTCCAAAAGGCAACTTATACTGTATTTGTGAATGTAAATTTGCTTCTACTTTACCACATGATAGATTGTCTCAGTCTATTAAAGGATATCCTGCTCATCTTTACTTGCACACAGGGACAATGAAAGCTTTGTTTCAGTACTTTGTATATCCTTATTTGATGTAAATAAATCAGTGAAAAAGCAGATCTTTTCTTATTTCTGAATTTGTATGTTGTACTGTCATGTTGGCTGCCAAGTCTCAATATAGTATATTTATATAGCAACAAGTATCAAGTGCAATTATGTAGGCTATTTACATTATATACTTAAAGGGGTTGTCCAACTTATTTCTTTTTGCTAACTGCACTGCAGAGAGGCTTGAAAATGAAGGTGTACTGTATTTACCTCTACCTCTCATCATCATGTCACCTCTTAGGCCAGTTATCTTGTGCTGGTGCTTGGCTCACCACTGACACCTGTGAAAGGCAGCAGCATCTCTTCATTGCAAAGTCTGTGTTCGAACAAAGTGGTTAGAGTAGGTAAAAATAAAAACCTCTTTGGAAAATAATTTTTAAATGTATTATAGCTGTCAAAACAATGGAGAGGATTTATCATACATCGGTGCTCTTTGTAGGTCCCGTCCCCCACATACATCAGCAGGCTCCGGCCTTCTTATGTATGCGGCGGGCAATTAGAGAATTGTGCCAGTACCTGTGAATGTTCCATCATGAACGCTTGCTTTCTATAGCAAGTGTGCCCACTGAATAGTGAACAATTTGCTAGTCTTCAATTTGCTACTTTTTGAGACTTTTTTGTCTCTCCCAAGCTAAAATGTATCACAAAAGTTTAAATTTGTGAGAACTCCCATGTTCTGCAGAAAGTCAAACTTTCATCTAACTTTTCTCTTTATCGGAAAAAGACAGTTTTATTATAGTATAAACACTTTGGCAATGTGCACAATATTCTCTATGGGGACTTGGCCAGAAAAAGGGCTCCTGATGACAGGTACCCTTTTAAACATGTAAAACAACACAGTGCAATATAGGACAGGAGAAATACAAGCTGCCTGATCCATGTTTCATCTGGAATCATAGGTAGGCAACTTTCTAGCAGTTTCTAGCAGTAGGCATTATATTATAAGTAAAGTAAATATACAACATACTCTGCCCCTGGAAATGATCTTTATATCTATATGCAGCTTTGGAATCACTTGACACGTTAATATTATGAATCGGCATACAATATTTGATGTGTATGTGCTTGTTTACTAGGGCTGCATTGCTTCTTTTGTTTAGCAGCTTCATCTGTCAGTCTGCTCAGGGCTTCATTTCACCAGGTTTTAAAAGATTGCTTATTGCGTAGGTGTTTTTAATCCCATCTGCTTTTTAATCCCACTTGCCTTCAGGTTTAACTATAGTCACTACAGCAGCTCGATGCTGAAGCCAATTACACAGTAGTAACTCTTGGGATATGACTTTATGTTTTTCAAAGGCTTCATTCACATGCAGCGTCAGAATTATAAGTCTCATGCTGAGAGGGCCTTGGTCCCGTCGAAGATGTGTTTCTACTGAAACGCTTGCGATCGGTAACAAGCAATACATATTTTGTATTGTTTATAGCCAGTGTTTTCTTTGCTTAAATAGCCAATTGAGACAATTAAAGGGGTTATCCAGGTTTTAAAAAATACTGAGTGCAGTGCTGGGGCGGTCTATTTAAACATAATAGACATGTACTCACCTCGTCCGGCGCTGCCGATGTCCCGCGCTGCGGCCGGTCTTCTCTGTGCGCCGGTTTCATTACAAGGGCGCACAGGGAGTTTCCGGCCGGCTGGAAGCTCACATCCAACACCATCTCCCAGCGCTTACAACGCTGGGAGATAGGGACGGATGAGAGGAGCCGGCCACATTGTGGACCTGAAGCTCCCTGTGCACGGCTTCTGTGCCCCTGTAAACAAACAGGGGCATGGATCGAAGGGACAGCGGTGCGAGACATCGGCGGCGCCGGAGGAGGTAAGTGGATGTATATTATTTTTAAATAGCCCTCCCCAGCCTGGCCCTCACTAGTTTTTAAAACCCGGATAACCCCTTTAAAGTAATTTTACATTATGCATTAAAGAGGACCTGTCACTTGGGGAAACCACCCCCATCAAATTAGCTCCCCCTCATCCTGCTGCCGGCGAGTCTTACAGGCCCCTGACTGAGAGGGGCGTGGAGGGGGTGTGTCGGCCGGCCCTCTCATGAATATGGCCAACTGTTAGGAGACTTGCACAACGATCTGACCTCTTATTTGATAAGAGGTCGGATCGTTTAAAACTAAGTATAAAAACACAAATCTTAATAAAAATTCAATAAATATAAAGGGGCTGGGGACAGGATGAGGGGGAGCTAATTTGTTGGGGGTGTTTTCCCCAAATGACAGGTCCTCTTTAAATTATGGGGCACAAGTTTTTTTTGTCTCCTTAAAAAAGTTCAATCTACAGACCAGACTATGGCTGACACCCCAGACCCCACCTGTCCAGACCATAGTTGAAGCCCCAGACCCCCCTGTCAAAACCATGGCTGAAGCCCCAGACCCCCCTGTCAAAACCATGGCTGAAGCCCCAGACCCCCCACCCCTTTCCTGTCCAGACCGTGGCGGATGCCCCGGACCCCTCTTCCCCAAATTAGCATTTCAAAATGCAGTTAAGATGCTGTATGTGAACATTGCCAGAATCACTTGGATATATTGACATTTGATATGTTGCAATACAAAAGAGGATTGTTATCAGGCATCTTATAGAGGTTATTCTGAGATGCACTGGGCTTCAAGTATATTTTGTCTATTGTAGAGAAAAAGAAAGCTACTTTGGATCTACAGAGAAATTATACCCAACGCATTGTAATCTAATATCTAAATTAATATCACTAACTATTGAAGTGATGCATGGTGATTATTTTTAAGAGCTGTTACATATCTTCCCTTACCAGAAGTCTTTCCTAGGTCTGTTTTTCCTATACTCAACCTAAATGCTTATAAAGGCTGCTAAATAACTAGGCAGTCAAAACGTTTGATTTCAGAGTTGGCTTGTAACAATGTTATTTTCTCTACCTACGATGGAACTATTCTGGATCTGGGGTTTACATGGGAATATTTACTTAGATCTTATAAATTGTGGCATCCTTTACAATAGGGGCATCTGAGTTTCTAAAGAGAAAGCACAATACCTGAACAGGTAAAATTGCACTTTAGATACCTCTCAGGCGAATTCAGAGAGGTCCCATACACAATAATTGGTTTTCTGAAGTTCATCTATTTTGTATGGATGACTCGTATTTTTCTACAGTGATTAGTGCAAAATTAGTGACCCAACAAATGACAATTATCTTAATTAAAAAAATCAAAATTGTTTAATTAAGTTTTTTTGTAATCTGCTGTATCCTGCAGACTACTTTTTAGCTATGTTATAAATCAGTTAACACTAGCAACAAGGAAGAGGACACGGTGGCCGAAGGGCTGCCAAGAGCAGCCCATCATAGTGGCACAAGTCTTCGGGCTCTTACACACTAGTGAGTGTGTTGTGTGCAACTTGCCTCACACTCTCATAGTGTTCTGGCTGAAACGCTGAGCAACCAGAACTGAACTCAGCATGTCAGCTCAGGTTGTCAGGCCCTAGACCTCCACCAATCTGGTATACATGACCTAAGTATTGTTATTATTATTATGTCTCCACACATTTTTTTATTTTTTTTGCTACAATTTTTTTTTTGTTTTATGTTCATGTGTGAGGGACTCTATGCTGAGAGCTGTTTTATTGATTGGATTTTGAGGTAAATATCACTTTATTATAATTTTTTTAGAGGTAGGTGTGCATCACGCAAGTCCAAGCATCATAATGATGTATTACGGTACTCCAGAGTCCCCAAATAGAAAAGCAGGCCTCTACAGAGCAGCTGATTTCAGTGTTGCTGCTACTGTTTTGCAGAGAAGCGGCAACTCAAAGCAACATATATCAATATGATGCTTGAAGTCCCATACTCTGTACTTTGGTCATTCTGTGAATTTCAGCCAGTGCTCTGTTCGTAATTCCCCATGTGTTGCTGGCTTACGACCTCCTTCACACAAATTATCAGCCTGATATTGGTCTACATAGACACTTGTCGCCTGGCCACGGTGCAGTGAGCACAGACTTGTGTCACCGTACTGTCGATGGGAAAAAGATGCATGCTCTATCTTTTCCTGTACGTACATCCGGGCTGCACGTGCCCCTATGGAGAGGGGAGGGTTGCGCAGCGCTCACCCCTCCCTTTTCCAGCTAGGCCCCTTTCATGTCATACTGTCAATGGCTGTCATCCTGTAGGGTTTAATATTAGCAGAAAAAAAGTCTGGCAGGGGGCAGGGGTTGGTCTGTCAACAACCATTTGGAAGGAAGGGAGCTTTACATCTTTTGTATCAAATAATAATTACCTTTGGTAATAATTTACTAGGAGCTTAATTATCAAAAATAATAACTAATCGATTACTACGACTGTAACAATATGTTGAGTAGATGCAGTTTTTTTTTTTGCATAGATGTTTATCAGTTGACTCAACCTCTGCATCTAGCTACAATTGATCAGACCCTGATCTACTGTCTATATGCTGGGCAACTGGAAATGGTATTAATGCTCTAATGCCATGGCATATCAACAGGAGACCGATGTAAGGGAAACTGCAACACATCCCCTTGTATGAAGAGTAAGCTATCACATGTGTAAGCTATATAATATTACTCATCATCAGGCTACTACCCCATTTAACACGATTACTTTATGCAGTAATAAAAGGCACATCATAAAAAGATACCTTAAAGAAAGTCTTTAAATGCTCAGGTGCGCTGCTGGCATTTTATACCACAGTTCTCACTGTAATGTGGGCAGCAAATTCCTTAGTTATTTTCCACTTAGAAAGCAATCTGCACAAAAGGCTGTTTGCAAGTTACGGACCAAATATGTTTTTTAAGCAGCTTTAATATTAAGTCCAGTGGAATTCCAACAAAAATGCTATAAGTTATCACTGCAGGGACATTAGCTTCATAAATAAATGTAGCAGACTAATACCTGCTGCCTACAATACTGAGGAGTATTGATCACATTAAAGGGGTTGGCCACTTTACCTCATGTTTTTGTAATGTGTATGTTAATGTCAGGGGCAGGATATTAGGTAAATTACCAATATACATTCCTTTCTTGATATGTATGCAGAAAATATACCCTGTGAAAGAGGCAGAGGGGCTTATGGCTCCAGTAGGTATCCTCCGGTAGAGAAGGAAAAAGGAAAGAAACAAAGAAAGGGAGCACTCTCCTAGTAATGTAAAGTGTCCAAAAGAAAGCAAACCATATGAAAAAGTGCAGGACTCTCACCTTGATGCACTTAGATCAGTGCATGCAGTATAAATTCCCAGCAGACGGTCCTGGAACTTCAATCCCTCCATACTACAGTTTAGCAGGTAGGTGATTTTCAAGAAAGCAAAGCTGATTGGATCTAATCAGATTTCTTTTCTTGATATGTAAAGTAAAACCCCTCGTTCAAAAATGTCTTTTTACCTCATCACCTGGAAATCCTGTCAAAAAAATGGCTGCAGATGGAGGGTCATGTGAGCCTAACTGCCCATGACTAATCTCCCTTCCCAGAGCTTATTATAGTACGTATGAATAAGAGCTCATGGTTCTGACAGGTCAATTGTTCATGAACAGTTAGGATCACATGACCCTCCTCTTCTGGTCATTTTATGGACAGAAATGGCTGCAGATAAGCTAAAACACATTTGCCCCTGGGACTTTACTTAACATCTCAAGAAAGCTGTGCAGAAATTTTAAGACACAGTATGCATATTGGTAAATTGCCTAATGTCCTATTCCTGCACACATACAAAAAATTAAAAAGTTATGGCATTTGGAAAGTTAGAATGATTAAACAACATACAATTAGATAGATATTTAGGGCTGAGAACACAATGTAAGACATTTTGTTTTGGTATTTGCTGATGTTGAATTTATTAAAGAAAATCCGTCATCAGCCTAAGCTGTACGCAGTGTTAGGTAAATATGCAAATAAGTTTATCAAGATGGGAAAAGGAAAACCACACTTCTTTTGCTACCTTGTAAGATAGCTCCCTTAACACCAAGCATGACTTTCAGGAAGCCAAATTACAGTGCCTTGCAAAAATATTCGGCCCCCTTGAACTTTTCTACCCTTTGCCACATTTCACACTTCAAACATAAAGATAGAAAATTGTAAAAAAAAAAAAAAAAATTGTGAAGAATCAATAACAAGTGGGAGACAATTGTAAAGTGGAATGGATGTTCGTAAAGTTTATTGGATGTTTTAAACTTTTGTAAAAAATAATAAACTGAAAAGTGGGGCAAGCAATATTATTCGGCCCCTTTAAGTTAAAGGGGTATTCCCATTTTGGCAAATTATTGTTAATATATTGAAAAGTTATACAATTTTCCAATATAGTTTCTTTATCAAATTTTCACAGTTTTCTAGATCTCTGTTCGTTGTCCTCCCTTAGAAAGCTTCTATGTTTACTACTAGTGGACAGAAATCTGACCATGATCACACAGGTGCACTGCTAGTTAGTATCACAGACAGTAAGCAGAGCTGTGTGATATAATGAGCCGAGCACCTGTGTGATCATGGTCAGATTTCTGTCCACTGGTAGTAAACATAGAAGCTTTCTATAGAAGAAGAGCAAGCAGAGATCTAGAAAACTGTGAGTAATTGATACAGAAAATGTATTGGAAAATTGTATAACTTTTCATTATACAAACAATAACAATTATATGCTGAAATGGGAGTAATGTAGTGCCACCTTTTGCTGTGACTACAACTGTAAGACGCTTAGGCTATCTTGTCTATATTAGTTTTGCACATCGAGAGACTATAATTCTTGCCCATTCTTCATTGGAAAACTTGAGCTCAGTGAAGTTTGGATGGAGAGGGTTTGTGAACAGCAGTTTTCAGCTCTGGGCTGTGACTTGGCCATTCTTACACCTGGATATGTTTATTTGTGAACCTTCCATTGCAGAGTTTGCTTTATGTTTGGGATCATTGTCTTGTTGGAAGATAAATCTCTGTCCCAGTCTCAGGTCTTTTGCAGACTCCAATTCCTTCCAGAATGGTCCTGTATTTGGCTCCATCCATCTTCCCCTCAATTTTAACCATCTTCCCTATCCCTGCTGAACAAAAACAGGCCTAAACCATGATGCTGCCACAATGTTTGACAGGGGGGATGGTGTCTTCAGGGTGATGAGCTGTGTTGCTTTAATGCCATACATATCGTTTGGCATTGTGGCCAAAAAGTTTGATTTTGGTTTCATCTGACCAGCGAACCTTCTTCCACTTGTTTGGTGTCTCCCAGGTGGCTTGTAGCAACCATTAAAGTTCGTGAAATCTTTTTGTATCTAAACCCAGCTTTAAACTTCTCCACAACAGTATCATGGACCTGCCTAGTATGTTCCTTTGTCTTCTCTTTAGAGAAGAACCCTGAGACTAGCACAGAGCAGTACACACAAGTGGATTACACACTGGTGGATTATATTGATCATCATCAGTCATTTAGGACGACATTGGATCATCCACCCACAGAGCGGGCCAGAGCTGAGGCCGGCCTCAGACCCCCCCACCCACAGAGAAAGCCAGGGCTGATGCTGGCTCTAGACCCCCCAGCCACAGAGCAGGCCAGGGCTGACACCGGACCCAGACCCCGCACCCACAGAGAAAGCCAGGGCTGATGCTGGCTCTAGACCCCCCAGCCACAGAGCAGGCCAGGGCTGACACCGGACCCAGACCCCCCACCCACAGAGAAAGCCAGGGCTGATGCTGGCTCTAGACCCCCCAGCCACAGAGCAGGCCAGGGCTGACACCGGACCCAGACCCCCCACCCACAGAGAAAGCCAGGGCTGATGCTGGCTCTAGACCCCCCAGCCACAGAGCAGGCCAGGGCTGACACCGGACCCAGACCCCCCACCCACAGAGAAAGCCAGGGCTGATGCTGGCTCTAGACCCCCCAGCCACAGAGCAGGCCAGGGCTGACACCGGACCCAGACCCCCCACCCACAGAGAAAGCCAGGGCTGATGCTGGCTCTAGACCCCCCAGCCACAGAGCAGGCCAGGGCTGACACCGGACCCAGACCCCCCACCCACAGAGAAAGCCAGGGCTGATGCTGGCTCTAGACCCCCCAGCCACAGAGCAGGCCAGGGCTGACACCGGACCCAGACCCCCCACCCACAGAGAAAGCCAGGGCTGATGCTGGCTCTAGACCCCCCAGCCACAGAGCAGGCCAGGGCTGACACCGGACCCAGACCCCCCACCCACAGAGAAAGCCAGGGCTGATGCTGGCTCTAGACCCCCCAGCCACAGAGCAGGCCAGGGCTGACACCGGACCCAGACCCCCCACCCACAGAGAAAGCCAGGGCTGATGCTGGCTCTAGACCCCCCAGCCACAGAGCAGGCCAGGGCTGACACCGGACCCAGACCCCCCACCCACAGAGAAAGCCAGGGCTGATGCTGGCTCTAGACCCCCCAGCCACAGAGCAGGCCAGGGCTGACACCGGACCCAGACCCCCCACCCACAGAGAAAGCCAGGGCTGATGCTGGCTCTAGACCCCCCAGCCACAGAGCAGGCCAGGGCTGACACCGGACCCAGACCCCCCACCCACAGAGAAAGCCAGGGCTGATGCTGGCTCTAGACCCCCCAGCCACAGAGCAGGCCAGGGCTGACACCGGACCCAGACCCCCCACCCACAGAGAAAGCCAGGGCTGATGCTGGCTCTAGACCCCCCAGCCACAGAGCAGGCCAGGGCTGACACCGGACCCAGACCCCCCACCCACAGAGAAAGCCAGGGCTGATGCTGGCTCTAGACCCCCCAGCCACAGAGCAGGCCAGGGCTGACACCGGACCCAGACCCCCCACCCACAGAGAAAGCCAGGGCTGATGCTGGCTCTAGACCCCCCAGCCACAGAGCAGGCCAGGGCTGACACCGGACCCAGACCCCCCACCCACAGAGAAAGCCAGGGCTGATGCTGGCTCTAGACCCCCCAGCCACAGAGCAGGCCAGGGCTGACACCGGACCCAGACCCCCCACCCACAGAGAAAGCCAGGGCTGATGCTGGCTCTAGACCCCCCAGCCACAGAGCAGGCCAGGGCTGACACCGGACCCAGACCCCCCACCCACAGAGAAAGCCAGGGCTGATGCTGGCTCTAGACCCCCCAGCCACAGAGCAGGCCAGGGCTGACACCGGACCCAGACCCCCCACCCACAGAGAAAGCCAGGGCTGATGCTGGCTCTAGACCCCCCAGCCACAGAGCAGGCCAGGGCTGACACCGGACCCAGACCCCCCACCCACAGAGAAAGCCAGGGCTGATGCTGGCTCTAGACCCCCCAGCCACAGAGCAGGCCAGGGCTGACACCGGACCCAGACCCCCCACCCACAGAGAAAGCCAGGGCTGATGCTGGCTCTAGACCCCCCAGCCACAGAGCAGGCCAGGGCTGACACCGGACCCAGACCCCCCACCCACAGAGAAAGCCAGGGCTGATGCTGGCTCTAGACCCCCCAGCCACAGAGCAGGCCAGGGCTGACACCGGACCCAGACCCCCCACCCACAGAGAAAGCCAGGGCTGATGCTGGCTCTAGACCCCCCAGCCACAGAGCAGGCCAGGGCTGACACCGGACCCAGACCCCCCACCCACAGAGAAAGCCAGGGCTGATGCTGGCTCTAGACCCCCCAGCCACAGAGCAGGCCAGGGCTAACCCACAGAGAGCACCAAGACTGGATATGTTGTTAATGATCTCTATATTTATCTGCATTATGTATTTTATCACCTCCTCTCTTTAGGGTCTTGCTTTTTCTTTCAATAAAATTCCACCTTAAAAAACTGTTGTTTGGAAAGCTACAGTTAATGATATTAGGAAACCGTGGAAATGGTTATATGCTATTACAGGCGGTCCCCTACTTAAGAACACTCGGCTTACATACGACCCCTAGTTACAAACGGACCCCTGGATGTTGGTAATTTACTGTACTTTACTCCTAGGCTACAATAAACAGCTATAACAGTTATCACAGGTGTCTGTAATGAAGCTTTATTGTTAATCTTGTTTCTTGTGACAACCCAACATTTTTAAAATCCAATTGTCACAGAGACCAAAAAAGTTCTGGCTGGGATTAAAGTTATAAAATGTACATATCCGACTTACATACAAATTCAACTTAAGAACAAACCTACAGACCCTATCTTGTATGTAAACCGGGGACTGCCTGTATATGAACCTGGGTTGTTACTAGAACACTGCACATGATTGGTATAAAGAACAGTTTTTATAATAGTTATGTGTGTTTGCAGGTTGCAGTCTTCAATTAAATTTTTTTGTTTGTTGCTAAATAAAATATATATTTGGTTATGTACGTAAATTAATATATTTTCAAACGACTATTAGTTAACAATTTAGCTTTCTTTTTCCTCAGGTCAATGTTCGGGTGACCACTATGGATGCGGAGCTGGAATTTGCCATACAGCCCAACACTACTGGCAAACAGCTTTTTGATCAGGTAAACATTGTAATATTTTAACTTAAATATATGAAATCAATCATCTACTAATGTATTCTTATTGTACATGTTATGGCAAATACCCCTTATTTACCTGCATTGGATTTGGAATGTGAAGAAATTACATATGTTTTTATACACAGTGTCCTCATAATCCACTGTGTGAACATGGCCTAGAGTCCAACATCAAACACATTACTTTGGACTTGTGTCGCTTCCTGTGGTAATAACTTTTCAAGGTAAAACTGTCATCAGAAACTTGCCTAATAAACCACTACCTGTGTTGTAAATCAGTTGAACAGCTTTCTGATCATGTTTCTTTTATGGCCCAGGGTGGAGGCATCATCCAGAAAATTAAGTTTGAAATTAGATGTATGAAGTCAGGGAGGTGGAGAGTTTAACACTGAAGTCAAGCTCTCCTTGCCTCTGAACATCTCATCCCATGTGATTGACATCATTCACCAGACTTCAGGAGATCTGGTCAATAAAGTCCCTGGACGCAGGACCATCAATTACAGTGAAGGGGCTTTTTAAGGCAGAGAAAGCTTTACTTCAGTATTAAACTCTCCACCTCCTTGACTTAAAAAAAACAATGTTCATCTCACTTCAAAGTTGATTTTCTAGATGGTGCCTCCACATTAGGCCATAAAAGAAACATCTTCTAAAAGCTACACAGCTGCTCGACAACATACTGCTAGTAGTTTATTAGTCCAATTTCTGATAACAGGTTTCCTTTAACTTATCTAAATGATTTTAAGATAGTCTTCTCGTGACACGTTGTAGGCTATTGGTTACAGGTTTTTTGGCAAAAAAATTGTACAAAAATTACGAAAAAATATCAAAGTTTCAAATGTACATTTTAGACAAGAACTCACACCACAAATTTATTTTGTAGAAAACTTTTTCCATTGTTCTTTTTTATATTTTTCCATAATTTTATTTCGGTTTTGTTACTTTTTACGGATGTTATAAGAATGTTAAGCAAAACCTCATATGTGGATGTCAACTACTTTTTTGGCACATGTATGGATGTGCAGAAGGGAATGAGTGCTTTGGCAGGCCGATGCATTATTTTCTCAAATATGCCATTCTAGTGCTAAATATATTTTGCCCAACTTTTACCACTTTATGCAAACTTGTAAAAATCATTATTCTGGTTCTCTCGGGTAGGACAATAGCGTAAGGATATGGCACACCTAATAGATGGCACACAGAAAAAATTATATGAAGTGAAGCTAACTTTTTGGGCGCACCCAATAGATGGCACACTAAAGAAAAAGCGCAAAAAAAACACCTATGCGCACTGCCTAAAAAGGTTAGAAATGCACCCAGCATGTCATCAGGATACCTAACTACCACTACAAAAAGTTCAGTGCAGTGTTACTTACACAGCCCACTGAAAAGTGCGTCTAGTGAAATAGCGCTAGCACAGCGCACTGAGAAGATACAAAAAAAGATGTGCATTAAGCATAAAGGCACTACAAATGCACAAAGCTAATAATCAGGATACCTAACTACCACTGCAGAGAATACTGTGCAGCGCTATTAACATGGCGCACTGAAAAGTGCGCCCAGCGTAGAATAACACTAGCACAGCATTTGGGTGATCACACAAGGTGATCACACAGGATGGAGGAGAGGATCAGGAGGGATCAGATAGGATGATGGGAGTAATAGTAGTGTAAATGCAACATGGTAACAATGTGCTCTTCTCTCCAGCGACACCAAAGTAAAATGGTGCTGCTGGATAGCAGATATGGCGATATCCGATTTAAGTAGTGCGTCCATAACATACTATTACTGTATATACTCGTGTATAAGCCGAGTTTTTCAGCACAAAAAATGTGCTGAAAAACGTCCTCTCGGCTTATACACGAGTCAATATCCAGCTATAAAGAGTAAAAAATACTTAAAAGATAATAAACTTATATACTCCGGTGGCCCCGATGTCCGCGCCGCTTGTCTTCAGGCGTCCGCGCTGCTTGTCTTCAGGCTTCCGCGCCCGTCTTCTTTCTTCTGCTGGGCGCCGCCATGCCTTCCCACCGAGCAGCGCCTAGTATGGTGTCAGCAGTGGCACGTCATACTAGGCGCCGGCCGGGAGAAAGCAATGGCGGCGCCCAGCAGAAGAAAGAAGACGGCCGCAGAAGCCTGAAGACAAGCGGCGCGGAAGCCTGAAGACAAGCGGCGCGGACATCGGGGGAGCAGCGCTGGACATCGGGGCCACCGGAGGGTGAGTATATAAGTTTATTTTTTTAATGCTGGGGGCAAGCTGTATACTACTGGGGGCAAGCTGTATACCACTGGGGGCAAGCTGTATACCACTGGGGGCAGGCTGTATACCACTGGGGGCAGGCTGTATACTACTGGGGGCAGGCTGTATACCACTGGGGGCAGGCTGTATACTACTGGGGGCAGGCTGTATACTACTGGGGGCAGGCTGTATACTACTGGGGGCAAATTGTATACTACTGGGGGCAGGCTGTATACTACTGGGGGCAGGCTGTATACTACTGGGGGCAAATTGTATACTACTGGAGGCAGGCTGTATACTACTGGGGGCAGGCTGTATACTACTGGGGGCAAGCTGTATACTACTGGGGGCAAGCTGTATACTACTGGAGGCAGGCTGTATACTACTGGGGCAAGCTGTATACTACTGGGGACAAGCTGTATACTACTGGGGCAGGCTGTATACTACTAAGGGCAGGCTGTATACTACTGGGGGCAAGCTGTATACTACTGGGGGCAAGCTGTATACTACTGGAGGCGGGCTGTATACTACTGGGGCAAGCTGTATACTACTGGGGACAAGCTGTATACTACTGGGGGCAGGCTGTATACTACTAAGGGCAGGCTGTATACTACTGGGGCAAGCTGTATACTACTGGGGGCAGGCTGGGCTGGCTGTATACTATAGGGGGCTGGTTGGCTATATACTGGGGGGGGGGTGTCTCAGACCAATGCATTTGCCACCCTCGGCTTATACTCGAGTGAATCGTTTTTCCCAGTTTTTGGTGGTAAAATTAGGGGTCTCGGCTTATACTCGGGTTGGCTTATACTCGAGTATATACGGTACTGCATGGAATGCTATTTGCCATAATAGAACTTCATGGAGCGGCAACAGGTTAATGGATATTTTAATCAACTAATAAAGAGAGTGTAATCCACAACAGTGAAGAACATGTAAATATGTCATTAAAAATCCCTTTTCATTTCTTGTTTCTTCACCCTCTGTTGAAATAACTACATATTGTGTATGGCTAATGATCCTTGTATCAGAAACAATAACGTGCGCAACATTCTCTGGCAAGGAATCTCTTTGTACCAGAAGTTATTGTTTCATATATTTCTGGCTGGACTTTCTTCTAAGACCTTACTTTAATAAATGACTGTTCACATGCCAACCTCCATTAACATAGCGGCCCTAATTTTACCAACCCCGGAAAGCTCTGTAGCCCATGTGGTAATTTCATATTCCTACTACTAATTTCTAGTAAAGGGTTAAAAGAGTGCTTTTATGTTACAGCTGAAGCATTGCCCTAGGCTCTGATTTACTGCAGTTTGTTCTCTTTGGCTGTCAAGCATCTGTCATTGTGGAGTCTTCCGAGATGTTCTGTTAAATATTATTTTCACACCACCTAGTAGGAAGGTCTAGAAATAAATAGAGATCTTTTAGATGCAGAAGATTTTCTAACTAATCATTTTCATCATATTCTACATCAAGATAGGGAGTTTTGGAAGCCAGATATATGGGCAAAGTGTATTTATTCATCAGTATGCTGTTACAGGTCACTGAAACACTGCAAATATTCTGCTGCAGAAAACAGACCTCTGCAGCATTTCCATAGTAGCAGCAAAGAACAGGAAAGTTTATGCATGCATTGTCAGGAGCTTAAAGGGGTTGCCGTTTTATCAAATAAAAGTTATTGTTGCTGAAAAAAAAGTTATACAATTTTCCAATATAGTTTCTGTATCAATTCCTCATGGTTTTTAAGAAATTTGCATGCTCTCCTTCTATAGGAAGCTTCTATGTTTTCTTTCTGTACATAAAATCTGTCAATGGTCATGTGATGTCACACAGGTGCACATCTCATAATAACACAGAGTAATCAGAGCCATTTGATATACCGAGCCATGCACCTGTGTGACATCACAGATTTCTATCCACTGTTAGTAAGCTTTGAAGCTTCATATAGAATGACAGCAAGCAGAGATCTAGAACTGTGAGGAATTGCTACAGATAGTGTATTGGAAAATACATACAACTTTGATAAACAAACAATAACATGTATTTTCTGAATTTGAAACCCCTTTAGGGTACAGTCACACTTTGCAGTTATGTTTTGAGGTGGTTTTAGGTAGTTTCTTATTTAACAGGTGAAAAACATTAAGTGAACAGGTGAATGACATTTGTTTTTCCCCATCAAAATCAAATTGATCCATTTAGTTAATGTCTTTCACCCGTTTAATTAATAAAACTGCTCCTAAAACCACCTAAAAACTGATTGCTATGCAGTTCTAAAGGGAACCTGTCATCAGAAATTGACCTAATTAACCAGTATGAATTACCAGTGTGAATCAGATTAACGCCTTCTAAATCATGTTTCTTTAATGCCTCAGTGTGGTGGCATCATTCATAAAATTAACTTTGAAGTGAGATGTAAATTGGTGGTATAAAGTCATGGAGGGGGAGAGCTCATCACTGTAGTCAAGCTCTCCTCACCTCAGAATGAAGGAGATCTGGTTAGTGATGTGTCTGAATGCAGGGCCATCCATTACAGTCAAGTCATTCTGACGTGAGGAATGCTTCACTTCAGCGGTAAACTGTCTGCCTGCTTGACTTCATAAAACCAAAATACATCTTACTTAAAGTTGATTTTCTAGATGATGCCAACGTCCTGGGCCATGAAATAGACAAGATCTAGAAGGTGTTCAGCTGCTTGGGGACATACTGGTAGTGGTCTGTTAGACCAATTTCTGCTGACAGGTTCCCTTTAACTGCAACGCGTGACTATGGGTACTGCAACATTTTTTTTTTCAGGGATAGCACGTGACCCCTTTTCTTTCAATGGAAAATACAGTCATCCATTTGAGTGACCGTATTTTTGAATGAACCATATTTTGGCTGGACAGCCATGCCGCAAAAAAAAAGAACATGTCCTATATCAAGACAGATTTGCATTACGACAGCTAATCTTTCAATAGAGAGGGGAGGGTTGAGAAGCGTTTACTCCCCTTCCCTTTTCCACCGGGCTGTGTAGTACCCCTGAGTTCCGATCCAGTGAGCACAAGGTCGTGTGCATGTAGCCTTAGGGCAATATTGCTAAGCCAAGATCTTGTAACCCTGTTATTTAATTGATTGTTATTCTGATACAGGCGGTCCCCTACTTAACTACATCAGGCTTACAGATGACCCCTAGATAGAGACGGACCTAATAAAGCAACGCTAGCGCACTGGTGGGATGGTCCTCACCCCAATCGCATCTGCGTTTCCTGGCAAACGCATGCCAATGGTAAACAGACCTGGCGTCTTTTATTGTTTAAATGCAAGACCGGAGCCTGGAAAAGCATATGCACTCAGTCTGAGACCCGAACCCGCCCAACCTCCCCCCCCCCCCACGCGTGCGCTAGTGTTACGTTATGAATGTACCGTGTCATTGCAGGCCAATGTGTCTGTAATGAAGTTTTATTGATAATCCTTGCCCTTATAACAGCAGGAAATTTCTAATTGTCACTGGGACAGTTATAAAATAAACAGTGGTGACTTACATACAAATTCAACTTAAAAAAAATCTAAAGAACCCATCTTGTACGCAAGCAGTGGACTGCCTGTATAATAGTGTCCACTGAAGTCACTGGGACTGCCTGTATAAAGTTTTTATGCCGCTGCAGGGGAATTTGACACCTGTTACTTGGATATCTCATAGAATACAGCTGTTCCTTAGGAGTAACAGCAGTGTTACCTCCAGTGCGCTTATTTTTGGGGTGCTTCCTGCAAAACAGGGTTTTTAATGGGTTTTTATTGTACTAGTCAGCAAAGTTGGATAAGTAATTGACAATTTTCCTGCTTTTCCAGGTTGTTAAGACTGTGGGCCTGCGTGAAGTGTGGTACTTTGGACTGCAGTACTCAGATACAAAGGGATTCCCGACTTGGTTAAAACTCGACAAAAAGGTAGGTTTGTCACACAGTTCAGAAGTCCATATTGAAGTGAATACTTGAGATTCTTGTTGATCCTTCAGCTGTAACTGTTTAACCAGTGACGAAAATGTTAAACAAAGTTCCCTATTTAATGGTTGCGTCAAGATTTGGTTTAGAAGTACAGCTCCTTCCAGATGACACTGATATATTTCGGCTACCTGTGTCAGTGTTGCAAAGAACAGGCTTAGTTGGTGAAATTGTATTGAATAAATAGTTACTACAGCTTACACCTTCAAAGACTAGACAGAGTCATATACTTTTTTTTAATGTTACGGATAATGGCCCAACACTAACCAAATCAATGACCGTTCCTAAACTTAAGAATAAACATTTTAGCAATTGTTGTATACCATCAACCACATGTTTTACATCCACCATAGTTGTTTACTTCATTTTTATGATATTTGACTACAATTGTTCAGTCTGCTGTGTATTGGGCAGGTATCTGCACAAGAGGTAAGAAAAGAGAACCCTCTCCAGTTCAAGTTCCGTGCCAAGTTCTTTCCAGAGGATGTGTCTGAGGAGCTTATCCAGGACATCACTCAGAAACTGTTCTTCTTACAAGTCAAAGAAAGTATCTTGAGTGATGAAGTGTATTGTCCTCCTGAAACTGCTGTCCTCCTTGGTTCTTATGCTGTACAAGCCAAGTTTGGAGACTATAATCGGGAAACCCACAAGTCTGGATACCTGAACTCAGAGCGCCTTCTACCACAGAGGTGAGCATATACGTCAAAACAAGTTAAAGCGTAATTTGACTGTAAACCTGGTCATGTACTTCTATACTAATTATATACTTATATACTAATAAAAATATTTCTTCAATCTGTTGTTTATCTTTTCCTGCATTTATCACCATCTCTAAAAAGCTTTCCCTCTTGTACTCATGGAGACAGCAGATAAATAAGAGGTTTTTAAAGTTTCTTTTTTATTACATGATATAAATTAATATTTTCTTTCTGGTTTTAAAACAATTACAAACATACATATATTTCCTCACAAAGCATCACTTAGGCATTTGTTGCATTTGACTCTTAAATCATGTATGTATTTATGTATGTATATTATATATATCATTTATGCATGTATATAGGCCTGGAGAAACACACAGGTCTATTATGATTGCACTTTTAAATGGTCAACACTAGTCTAAGCTTAAGGGGTAAAGATTCATCACTGGGTTATCTATCCAAGGGTCCTATAGAGACTTCATCTTTATTTTCATATACCATACATCCCTCTCTCTTTCTTACTGAAAGACTTTGCTTAAATGTTCTGTTAGTGTGTGTGGTGGAGGGGTTTGCTAAAAGTAGTACCCAGGATGAGAACTGCAGTCTAAATCCCATGGCCCTCACGACTGGCCATATATATTACTGAACAACACTCTCAAAAGCTTTGCCAGCATCAATTGAGAAAATGACCCTGATGCCCACCCCCTGTTATGCTGCTTATAGCCAGTTAATGATGTTATGATCTGTACCATTTGACAATACTTTTAACCCTGATAGCAGTGACATTGGATGTTAGGATGCCAGCAGCTATATTTCCACTAATGCAAAGCATCACAATTGCCTTTCTCATTGATAACAGCATCCTTTCTCCAGCATGGAGGCTGGTACAACCTCACACAATTTGGATGAAAGCTACAATGTATAATGCTTATACCCTAGGGAGACAGCCCACCTGTGTTTTTCTCATTAGATTAGGCCTCTATCTCCTCCAAACAAAAATTGGACCATCCAGATCTTCACATTGTTTCCCAGAGAGAAAATCACTAATATGTCACCAATTTTCATTTTAAGTCATTAAAGCCAAGATATCAGTTTTCCTCATCTTTTTATTTATTTATTTTATTTGAATTTCAGTAACTGCAGTAAGTGATGTGCTTTCCATCAATCTCATGGCTATAGGAAGCAATTGTCTAGAGCCAACCTATTGAGGGGGGGGGGCTAGTTAACTAAAATAAATATTTACTTACCTCAGCGGTCCCATCCTGCTATGCCAGCTCTTTGGTCTATGCCCCATGTATACATGGAAGCTGCGCTGTGTTCAGCTTCTGGCCATCCGAGGTGGTTATCCACCCCACCCCTCCCGCATGTACAGCATTGGGAATAGGGACCAATGGGAGAAACTGGATGCTGCATGGCTTGCGTACCCCTGTTTGTTTACATGGGGCACGGACCAGAGAGATGGCAGCACGGGACGGCAGGAGGGACTGAGGAAGTAAGTGAGTGTTTATTTTTTTTTTACTAGCCCCCTCCTAGCCACCAATGGGTTATTTTATGCTCTCGGTCAAACCCTTTAATAGTGGAGGCAAATGCAGTGTTATATTCTTATGTAAACCTGTCTGTGAAGTAAACCAGGTATCTGCTGTAAGGGCCCATCTATAAGGCTTGGTGGCTAGATGAAACATTGTACAGTAGTATACTTTCAGATATATTTAGACATTGAGAAATTCCTATGAAAATATTCCTTAAATTTCAATTTTAACTAATTTTAAATAAATTTCTGGCAACATCTTTAAAGGAAATTATTCTATCTAGTAATATATCTAAATGATGTGTTTCCTATTTACAGAGTGTTGGATCAACACAAGCTTTCCAGAGAGCAGTGGGAAGAGAGGATTGAAGTGTGGCACTCAGAACATCGTGGCATGCTAAAGTGAGTCTTTTCTGCTTTTCTACTGCATTTTCTAGGTTTTTTTCTAGATTCTCCAATAGTAATTAATTATATTTGTAGAAAAAATGGGCTTATGATTGAGCACTACCAGAGGAAAAAGAATGGGTCCAATGCAGTGTGCAGATAAGATCTTTTATTGGTGAGGCTATGTTTTTCAACACTGAAATGGCATCATTATCAGGCCAGAAAAATAACAGCAGCAGGATACTGAGATTCAGTGCTGTGTCTGCAAACAAAAATGTCTCCCATGTGCTTATATCCTCTGGATCATACGCCTGGCTAGTCGCCTGCTTTATCTATAAGTCCTCACTGGAAAAGCAGGGAGGACTACGGGAAGGGTTACAAGAATGTGGACTACTATTGTCACAATACTTAGCTGAGCAGTCAGAAGTGCTTCTCTGTGATTATTGGTCATCTGAATCTCATTTCTGAGCAGAGCCATGATGAATGCTGAATGTTTAGATTTTGTATACCAGGATTTCTGTATAAAACATAGCCCAAAACCTGTTTGTCTCTATAATCTGCAATTTTCTACTTGTATTTTATTTGACTATAATAATTTTAGTGGATTTCATGCTACTACTCGCAAGAGTAGAGAGATGCATAAAAATGTCTTGCTTTGCAGAGAGGATTCAATGCTGGAATATCTGAAGATCGCTCAAGACCTAGAGATGTATGGCATTAACTACTTTGAAATTAAGAATAAAAAGGGCACCGACCTCTGGCTGGGAGTTGACTCTCTGGGCTTAAACATTTATGAACATGATGACAAGTAAGTAAATCATTGAAAATAACACAGAAACATCCATCTTAATGAACCTTATTGTCATTATATTTGCTAAAGTTCTATATGAAAAACTAGTCTTTAAAAGTGTAAAATGCAGTGAGATAACAACATTGTCTTATTAAATGCCACTAAAGCTTATCACTTCTTGTATGAGTGATCTGTAAACAAACAGCATGAGTCTGCGGAGGACATGTGGTCACATGCTATTTGCACATGTGTAAATGTGATTGACAGGGACCAGAAGAACTAAATTCTGGTGATTATCTCTTCATTCATAATGATAATGGAGGTTATTTATCAAGGTTTGTATGCCTTTTCTGATGTACTGGCCCAATATAATTATTTCCCCCTTAACGCCACCTTTGGTATGATTGGAGCAGCTGGTCTTCGTTTACATCATGTACCTGTGAGGTGAAATATGGTATTTGGGTCTCTTTCTAGTGACAAGTTGAGGTCCCCAATTATCATACATTTGCCACCCATCATGTGGACAGGTGATTGTTAAGAGGTTAGTGGCCAATGTGGTCTACTTTCTTGAGCACACTACATTGAAAGATACATTTGTTTATAGGTTATTCTATACCTGATGTATGATACTCTTAGGCCCAGATTTACTAAGCTGTCTAACCCAGAATTCTGGCATAGACTAAACATAAATATATGTGCAAACTGGTTCCGGTGTGCATTTGCAGCGGTCATCACATGACAGAAGTCTGACTGAAATGTGGTGCACACCCCTTAAACTGAGTGCACCAGGAAAGATGTGGTGCACTCAGTTCATGCACTTCGAGCACATGCTCCGGTCTTCATGAATGTGGTGCGTGCTGCACATTAGTAGTGCAGTTTGCCTCTCTAATAATAAATGTGGGCCATAATGTACAATAAAGGACTTTTAAAGAGTGTAGGTAAAAGTAAAAAAAAGTGTAACATCCACTCTAGTGTTACATGTGGAGCTCCTGACACTGTATGTAGAATATGGCCCGGGGTCTGTACGTGTGTTGAAATACTTTACAGCCAGCGGCTCAGCACAAGGTGTGGTCAGCCTGAACCCTGTCTGGAGGAATAGAAAGGAGTACATGAAGTCATTCTTTCGCAAGCTGCCAGCATTACAGATTCCACCCTGTGGAGAAACAAGGAGTGCCTGTCTATGGGTTACGTAATAGAAACTGGCAGGACTTTTTTTTTCGTTATTTGAAATACGGGATACCTACAGTGTCACTATGGAGACACAAACAGGTTTAGCAAGCTGCAGGAACCTACAAAATACAGAGCAGAAGAATCTAACTTAGAACACATCAGGAACTCCGAGCACTTGCACATTGCTTACATTTGAAATAGTTCACTGTAACTGACTACTCTATAAACCTGATTTCCTCGAATTTTTAGTTATGTAGCCCCTGAATAGTAGATCCAAACATGGTACCACATTTTCCAGATTTGTGTATTGAAGCAAATGTTCAGCGGCATTGTGAGGATTTCACATTCGTTCCAAGAGGGGTTGGTAACAGCTTACCGGTATCTAATATCTTGGCAGCGTGTTTTCAAGAAAGTACTTTTGTGGTTATTTTCCAGGTTTTACCTGTTAAGCACTTCTGATTAGTTTAATATCAATATATTTGGACAGCACATTTAGCACACAATGTACTTTCTGTGTTCACAGATAGAAAACTAGACAATCGTCGTGGAGAATGTTTGAACTGTAGTTACTTCTTTACACCCATACACAACAGCTACATTTGTTCCGTACTATGTGATCAAAAATAACATATAAAAGACATGGGACATCCTACAGGGGTAAAACCGATTGACGGACCTGCAGTAACCAGTAACCAGATTTCATGGACTGTAGTGATATATGAGACTTGGAGGCCCTTCTTTCCTGATAAATAGCAGCACAGACACTACAAGGGCGGTTCAATAAGTACCTGTGTTTTACGACAGAGGGCGTTCCTGAGGGAAGTTGGTGTTATTGTGTGCTGCCATCTATCAAACAACGGCAAAACAAATTGCAGACTGATTGATAGGTTAGTTTGGATTTGGCAGCCATTTGAGTAAGACATGTTTCGTGATTTTCGCGAAGATGGAAAAAGAGCAGTATCATTCGGTAATTCGCTTTCTGTTTTTGGATGGGAGAAAATGAGAGGAGATAAAAGTAAAGTTGGATGCTGGTTATGGGGGCACTTCGCCATCTATGACCACAGTTAGATATTGGTTCAACGAATTTAAACGTGGGCGAACATCCGTTTTTGATGAGAAGCGACCAGGACGCCCAGCAGACGTGGTTACCGAGGAAATAATTCACAAAGTCCACGACATGATGCTCGCTGATCGATGCACGAAAATGCGCAAAGTAGCAGAGGCCGTAGGTGTGTCGACAGGAATGGCAATTAATATTTTACATGATAAGTTGCCGATGAAAAAAACTGCGATTACTCATGGTGGAAAACAAGTGGATGCAGCTGTTAACTTCGAAGCAGTGTTTGGAGCAATTTAAGCGAGATCCAAAGGAGTTTTTACCTCGAGTTGTCACTGTTGATTAAACCTGGATTCATCATTACACACCAGAAACAAAGTAACAATCAAAACAATGGATTTCTCACAGTGAATCTGCTCCAAAGAAGGCGAAGACGGTCCCATCGGCCGGAAAGGTCATGGTGACGATTTTTTGGAATGTGAACGCCATCATCCTCATGGATACCCCCATGTATGCCCCCTGTATACATATGATCTGGCTCCCTGCGACTTTTTATTGTTCACTAAGACGAAGAAATGGCTTGCAGGAAAAAAATTTAGCTCAAACGAGGAAGTCATCGCCGAAAGAGAGGAGTATTTTAGAGAGTTCGACAAATCCTATTTTTTTGGAGGGGTTAAAAAAATGGCAGGAACGTTGGGAGAAGTGTATCTTTCTAAAAGGGGACTATGTTGAAAAATAAAAAAAAATTTTTTGAAAATGATGTCTTCATTTCTAACACGGGTACTTATTGAACCGCCCTCATATAATCATGTATACAGTTTTATAATATATTTTCAGGACTGATCCCTCATTTATTTTGCTGTATATCTGTGCCAAATTTTTAATTCTGAATTAATAGACTTTACATATGAGAAGTATATTCTAAATCTTTTTGTTTCTACTTTTCATTTTTTAGATTGACTCCAAAGATTGGTTTCCCCTGGAGTGAAATCAGAAACATCTCCTTCAATGACAAAAAGTTCATTATTAAACCAATTGACAAGAAGGCGCCTGTAGGTGTTAATAAATAATTTGCATTATATATTATGAAGAATTATTTAGCAGGACTCTGGACTTCCTGTGATGTTCTATGTCCTGCTGCCTTCTGGCAGAATGAGGGGGATGTATGCTCATTACTGCCCCCTCTATCATAACCAGTCCCATCATAGTACTTGGAGAGGTGTCCAGATGTTATCATGTCCCTCCAACCAATGATATGGGAATGGTTATGATGGAGGGGCAGTCAAGACCGCATGACCCCCTCCATCTGAAAATGAAATGTCACAGGGAATCAGAGTCCTGCTGCCTGGGGACTCGTAGCACCGCGGTTCCTGATGGCAAATGGAAAACTTCATCAGGGCAAGTATAATGTGGGTGACCCTATTAGGATCTTATACTTACTCTGTTAAAGTTTTCTATAAGTGGCCAACCCTCTGATATGATTAACAACATTATAGTCTTTTCCCAGTTGGTTCTCAGGACTATTCTGGGACATTTGGGACTGTCAAAATGTCTGAGTTTACAAGCTACAATTGTGTCTAAACACAGCTAAAAATACAAATCTATAAATTATATTGAATATTTGTTAATTAGATTAGTAAAAATGTGTGGGTCTAATGATGTCATATCATTCTGATCCATTGTATATTTTGCATACATTGTATATTTTATAGATCTCAGTGATAAATGCAGATGTTAGTGTGTGTTTCATACTTTGTTTTGTAATTTCAGGATTTTGTCTTTTATGCTCCACGCCTGAGAATTAACAAGAGAATCCTGCAGCTTTGTATGGGCAATCATGAGTTGTATATGCGTCGCAGGAAGCCAGACACTATTGAAGTTCAGCAGATGAAAGCACAGGCTAAGGAAGAGAAGACTCAAAAGCAACTAGAGCGGTGAGAAGAACAGTACAGAGCCGTGGCTTCCAACCATGCAGCAATTTGTATATACATTTTCGGGATAATAAATGCATGGAAATTAGTGCAGCCAAAAGTAGCCCAAAACTGGATTAGGGATGAGATTAGTGAATGGCTACTATTGCCAATGATGCCAGTACCATGCTTAAGGACTGTGAAATATGATAAGCATTTTTATCACAATTATAATCAATTTAAAATAGCTGACATGAACTGGTATAGTAACTCTGGTAGATGCAACTGGTAATGGTTTTCTATGTAAGGGTAGGAATTCATTTCTACTAATAAAAATATCACAAAGGAAGGCTTTGAGGGATTTAAAGCTGTACATAAGGCCCTATGCACACATAACACATCCTTTGTCCGTGAGCTAGCCGCACAAGCTGTGGCGCACTCAGGAACACATAGCTTTCTATTGGGCACATTCAAAAGAGAATTGGACCTGTCTGTCTTTATGGTGAGGGCAGGCACTTCCTATGGGCATCAATGGGATGAGTTGCACTCACCCGCTGCTCTCAAACTGGCCATGTACCGCTGCCTGTGGGCCGGAATATGCATATGTTCATGTGCATGAGGCCTCATACAAAATTCTCTGTTGTCTAATGTAAACTTTATAAGCAGTATCCTGGAAGCGCTATGCTCTGTCAGGAATATACACACAGTGCTGAAAGGTGCCAAAAAAAACTGTAAGAAACCTGCAAACTGAAAAAAGTCTAAACAGAGGAGGTCTGAGATTTAGACCTTACAATGGATAGGAGAGAGAGCAGAAAGGCAGAACAATAGTGTAAAACATTCCCCCCTGATTACAAATAGGTAGGAGACAAGTGCATGCTCTCACCTTGTAGGAGGTAAAAAAATCACATGTCTTAGACCATGTATGGCAGCCAATGTCCTTATTTAAGTGTGTATGATAGCTACATATAAGTGTCTGGTGCTGGGTTATAAATCTGTCTTAGTATAAGACTATCTAGTCCAGTGGTGGCGAACCTATGGCACGGGTGCCAGAGGCGGCACTCTGAGCCCTTTCTGTGGGCACCCAGGCCATCACCCTAGAATGAAGTTCAATAGACAGAACTCAAAGAATCTGGATGCAGAATCTTCCTACAATGATGGATGAATTTGCCCTCCTCCTTTCAACTGCGTTGGTGTCTTTGGGAGGCTGAATGATTGAAAGTTGTCAATGAACAAAGAGAAATACATTACTGCTTAAGTTTCTGCGCTGGCACTTTGCAATAAAGAAGTGGCTTTTGTTTGAAGTTTGGGCACTGAGGCTCTAAAAGGTTCGCCATCACTGATCTAGTCTATGGTTTCTGTTTTTACAGGTGAAACAAGGTTTTATCAAAACTGTGTTTCATTTTTGTTTTATTTGTAGCTTTAACTGCACCTTACGGCTCTGTGTGCCTGTAGCCTCATATAGTAGTGTGGAATGTTTAACTGCTTGGTATGAATCAGTCACCTTATTGCTATGGGATCTGCGGGGAGAGGGTGCGGTCAGTGGGTGGATTTTGTGACACAGGGTGGCAGATACTCTGGGCACTGACAGAGGGAGGCTCTTAGAGTACTGCAGGTGAGACACTGGTGAATGGGGAGGCAGTAGATTTGCTGTGTGTGGGGTTGGAGCCCATGGGGAACATGGAGGGGGCACTTAAATAACTTATACAGTTAAGCTTCTTTGTACAGCTACCATAAATAGAGTTATATAAGCTTCCATTATACAATTATACAGGTATCTACTTTACATGTGTCTCGGCTGTTTTGTTAGAAAAAGTTGTATTATTAATATGCAGTCTCCAAAATACATATGTTTTTTTACTGATGGTAATGTGGAAAAGCTGCATGGAAAAGGGGTGCTCTAAACTCTTACACCCCTGTTAGATATTATAAAAATGGTGCCATTATTCCACCACCAGGCCATATCGGTTATCAGAGTTAGACTTTTTTTTTTATTATTGTTCCTATACAGGCAGCAGCTAGAAAATGAGAAGAAGAAGAGGGAAGCAATTGAGAAAGAGAAGGAACTGATGATAAGGGAGAAGGAGGAACTGATGCTCAGGTTGCAGGAGTATGAAGAAAAGACACGGAGAGCAGAAAAAGGTAAACAAGAAGAAGAAGAATTTTTTGGAAATAATTAAATTAAGCAACTTGCAAACAAGTTATTATATTACCTTTGTTAAAGAAACCTTTGTCCACCCTTTGACATTTATGTATATAAGTAGGGGTCTGTTATAAAGAAATCAACTATTACAATGTGGTTGGAAGACAATACTGTGTAGGACCACGATCGGTACTTGCACTGCAACATAACACTGGCTGCAGCTGGGACTTGTTATAGTCTGTGGGGGCCATGTCCCATTGACAGTATGTCACTGCTGCAGCCTCTATTCGTAAACAGACCCTGGCAGGGTCGGCTTGGGTTCCAGAAGTTAAATACTGGTCCCTTTTATGAATTTATCTTTAAAAAATAATGGGGGACATCTTGTATAGGTTTTCCGCCTTTTTTTTGTGGAACTCGCACCACCTTTTCTCCTTTCTTTTCCGAAAAAGAGAGTGGTTTTCATGTTGTGTAAACTCTAACACAATTAATTTTTTGAGCGCTGAAAAGGGTCGGAGAGTGGACCTAAAGAAAAATAGTCTAGCAGAATAAAAACTGGTGCTTGGGACAGAAAATTGTCCCTAGGATAGAAATATTAAATATGCACCTCATTACTGCCAGCTAGTCAGAAACCAAGCCAGCAGAGGTAAAAACACTTTATATAAATGTCCCCTAATATCTGTAAATTACATGTTTGTGATGGAATAATGTGACCTGCAGCCGCATGCCATCACCAATATATGTGAAATCCTGTTGGCAGGTTCCTTTTAAGAGAAATGCCCTCCTCTAGATTAAAAATGTCACATGAGGTGCTTATATAGAATATGTTAAAAAGTAGCAATTTTTGCGCAACTAGTTCTTACGTTTTTCCAATGCCGGGAGGGAACTGGTGTGGATTTGTGCTTAAATTTGCGAATTTTTTAAAAAAAATTGCATTTCATAAATCAGGAGTGAAAAGTGGAGTGGGTTGGGAAAAGTTGCAAATTTGGTGTAAATCATCAGATGGGACAATTGTGTGACATTTTGAAGATTAACTGCAGTGATACATTCACCAATCTTTGTGTTGTAAAAGAATTATCGGAGCAATTGAGAAAAGCCCGGGAGTTGGAAGAAGAGAGAGAAAGAGCTCAATTAGAAGCAGAAAGATTGGAGGCAGAACGCATTGCTGCCCTGCGTGCCAAAGAAGAGCTGGAGAGACAAGCTGCAGACCAGATGAAGAGCAAAGAGCAGCTGGTAAGACACAAATTCAGACTTCATTTTTACCACACATTCTTCTTTAAGGCTTTCACCAAGAAATGCTGACAAGGGCTGAAAGGGAACCTGTCAGCAGAAATTGACCTTATTAACCATGACCAGTGTGGTGTCAAGGTGTTAACACCTTCCAGATCATGTGTTTTCTCATGGCCCGGCATGGTAGCATCATCTAGAAAAACTACTTTGAAGTGAGATTTAAACTGGTTGTATAAAGTCATGGAGGCAGGGAATATAGATCTGAACTCTCTCCCTACCTCAGAATGCTCCTTTTGCCATGAAAGATGGTCCAGGGATATAAGAAACTTGCTCTTCAGAAGTTTGAAGAATGATGAGGTGGGAAAGCTCGAATTAAATGGTGAACCCAGTTGACAGCTCACTTCAAAGTTCATTTTCTGGATGATGCCACCACACTGGGCCATGACAGAAACAAGTTAAGTTACTTGACAACTAACTGATAGTGGTTTATTAGGTTTACTTTCTGCTAACATGTTTCCTTTCAAAAGGGATGCTGCTTTTTGTCATTAGAACATGCAGAGTTTGATTTGCCACATACAGAATCTAATATATTTGCTTGGTATAAGCTGATAAAGGTATTCAAAACACAGCAAAGACAGCTCACAAACACCATATTTACAGAGAAGACAAATCCTCAAAAGAGTAGGAAGAAAATGCATCAATTCTTCTGGAAAAGATCTATGGAGGGAATTCATCAAGAACTGGCCTTGTTGTCTCTGGTCTTGCTATATATCTGGCGGTCCTGCCTTGCGTAGAATTGTGCCTGGAATATAGCTAATGGACTGCGCCAGCACACTTCCCTCCCACTTGTCATGGAAGTCTTGTAGCAGGGAGAGGCACAATTCCTAGCCATACAAGCCATGATAAATGCCCCCCACTGAACAAGAGCAAAAACTTGTTTTGCTATTCTGACCCATGAAGTGCTCTAAAGCTGAGATCACTTGTTGCATTTACATTCTGTTAACATTGTAAACACTACACGTGTGGACCCTGGCTAAGGCCCCATGCACACTGCCAGGCGTATATGTGTCCCCATAGACAGCAATAGGCACCATGTGTGGTACGGTGAGCATACGAGTGCTCCCTTTAAACAATGAATAAAGAAGGATCTAGCTTCTGAAGAATTTTCTGTGACTAACGCACAGCTATTTACAGTAGCAGCACAGTGGATGGGATTTATACCATCTACATGCTGTGTTAAAAATCTGCATTGGAAATTTTGTTCCACTGCGGGTTTGGAATCCACATCATGTTCATCATTGCTGAGAATTCAGGGAGGAGGAAATGAACACATGAAAAATTGCTGCTTAAAACTTGTATGCCACAGTTAGAATCACTGGAGGCCATCAGCTGTAGACAATTCTACTGCAATACTTCCCCTATTTCTGCTACATTTAATATGACTGAACAAAATCTGTGTTACTTTTTTCATTTAGTCTGCAGAGCTAGCAGAGTATACAGCCAAGATTACCCTTTTGGAGGAAGCTAAAAGAGTTAAAGAGGAGGAAGTTGGTGAATGGAGACTTCGGGTATGTAGCCACATTTTATTTTTCTGAAATTACAATTTGCATGGCACTAATGTAAGCCAATATTGCCATTCACTACTCATGTACTATTTATTTATTATAACAATTATACAAATCATTTACCATTGAGGTTTGAGGCAGAAAACTTGAAAGCTGCACATAAAGGGGTAGTTTAAGAATTACAATAAATGGCCTATCCGTAGGATATGTCATTATTGGACATAAGTAGGTGTCAACACCCTTAGGTCGGTGAAACATGTGGCATTTTCAGTGGGTTTTTTTTTTCATTGCGGCTTTACATCCTTGTAAAACGCATCAGTTTTGCATATTGGCTTTTTAAATGGGCTTTTGGATAAAGGGCCTTAACTCTCTCCCGTTTTTTTTTTTTTTTTTTTGTGTCCATGTTGATTTCATTGTTTTCATTTCGATTTTCAAAGCGGTTCTTTTTTGAAAACATGTGCGTTTTTGGTCTGCGTTTTGAAACTCATGCGATTATTTTCACAAACAGTAAGGAGAACAAGATCGCTACATTTTTACAAATTACCCAAAAAACTGCTTAAAAGTTATTCTACTGAGCCTGAGGGGCTCCATTAACAGCTATGGAACGTGGAGCCCCTCAGGCTCATTTGCATAGTTTTAAAAGCCTTTTTGTATAAGAAGCTATATGAGCGGGTCCTGCCAGAGGGGGGTACACACCAGTATGTCAGTGTGTTCAGTTTACAATCCTTCATTCTGGTGGTAGATGTCCTTTGAGCCACTGGCACACAATATTGAAAACTGGCCATGTGCAACACATGGCTGCACTAAATGCAATACCTTTCAATGGATGATTAAATAGTAGAGCATATTCTAGTCTAAACATTTGCCAAATAGGCTGTGAAAATATTTCATCTGTTATTTCCAGACAATTTTTAACTTCTACCTCAGGCTGTGTTCACACATTCAGTATTTCAGATGCAGCCTTTGAAGCCAAAAGCAGGTGTGGATCATAATGGCTAAGAACATAGATAGCCAGTATTCCTGCTCTTTTTAACTCCACTCCTGGTTTGGACATCAAAAGTTGCATCTGAAAAACTGATCGTGTGAACGCAGCTTCAGTATAATGGGTAGCAAGAACTGCAGCCTGATCCAAGGTTGTAACTGTTGCAAGCAAATGAAAAAGAATTGGGAAATGTTATCAATAGCCCTTTAATTATAAAAAAAACTATTTGATAGAAGGTGAAAATGTGTAGCTTTTGGTTTGTCATTATCATTAATGTTCTTTATTGTTTGTTGTTTTTTTCATGTCTTGAACAGAAGATCCATTCCATAGAGAAAAAAACTGTCGAGAGACAATGCTTCATGAATTTCATTAGGCTCATAAAAGCCTAGTGTGGCCACCACTAATGCATTAAAACCATTAAAGTGTTTTTCATTCATGTGGCTTTCTGTAACATGCTTCATATTATAGCTGCTGTAAAATTCTTTAGCTCTGAATAGTTAAAGTATGGATACTTTTAGTGCTAGATTTTTATCAGCTTCTTCTTGTTTGGTTAACAGGCAAGGGAAGCCCAAAAGGATCTCGAAAGCACAAAGGAGGAACTGAACAAAATAATTATTAATACTCCACTTCCACCTCCTCCAGTATATGAACCAGTCAGGGAACATTTCAGTGAGCACTTGCGAGACGACGGACTAGAATACAGTGCAGAATTAACACATGAAGATTTCCATGATGACCGCAAAGAGGAGAAACGTATTACTGAAGCAGAGAAGAATGAGCGTGTACAGCAACAGCTACTGGTAAGTACAGATTTATGGGACCTTTCAAGATAATAAAACAATTTATGGGACCGATTGCTAATAAATTTCTGGAGCCGGGCCAGGGAGGGATTTAAAAAAAAACCTCAACCCACCTCCTCTGTCTGAAGCTCTGGGATAGAAAGGTGGGCTTGGCCAGCCACCTCGGCCAGCCGGAAGCCGACCTCAGCGGAGCTTCAGTGCCCCTGTAGACAAACAGGGCAACGGACCAGCAAGACCCCAGCGAGGGACACCGGGAGTGACAGAGGAGGTGAGTACAAGTTTGTTTGTTTTTTTAAATCCCTCCCCGAAAACTATTGGTTACTATGACAACCTGAGGTCGTACAAAGACCAGAGGCTGTCTGATTTTAACCCATGTACTACAATGTGCGATTTGCATATTGTAACAAATGGTGTGTAAAAACCCAATATACTGCCATACTGTAGTATGGCAGTAAATGGTAGGATCAATCAGACAACCTACGGTCTGAAAACTCGTTAAAAAATTAATAAAAATTAAATAAAAATAAATAAAAATTCATATCAACCCCCTTTCCCCTTGAACTGTTATAAATAAATAGTAAAAATCATAGACATGTCATGTATCGCTGCGTCTTAAAATGTCCGATCTATCAAAACACAATAACGTTTTTTCCCGGTCCTTAACACCTTAAGGATGAAGCCAGTCTACACATTAAGGCCCAGCCATTTTTTTTTAAATCTATTTGTGTTGTAATAACTCTTTAACTGATTTTGAGATTGTTTTCTCGTGAGACACATTGTGGTTCATATTAGTAATATAATTTTGCTGATTGGTAGGTTTTTTGTGGGGTAAAAATTCAACATTTTAGGAAAAATGTGGGAAAAAGTTTTCTACCAATCAAATTGGTCCTATGATGTCAGTGGGTGGTTGTTGCCTTGCGATCCCCAGCCACTGCTTTCAATCGTCACCCTTTCGTGAGACGTCACAGAAAAAGGAAGCGCTCGCGTCTGACATATTGGACGGTGAACGCTAAGTAACTGCGCTCAGTCGTAGCGGAAAATGCCACCCAAAGTCGTAAATGCCACTTTTTTGCCATTTTGAAAAATATATAAAGTTCAATAAAAAGTGATCAAAAGGCTCAACAACCCTTAAAATGGTAGCATTGAAAACGTCATCAAAAGTCCCAAAAATGAAACCACACACAGCTGACACCACATACACCGAAGTTTGAAAAAATTATTAGCGCCAGAAATGGCAAAGTATAACATAAATTCTAGATAAATTTGGTATCCCCATGATTGTACCGACCCAAAGAATAAAGCAGACATGTCATTTGGGGCGCACAGTGAAAGCCGTAAAATCCAAGCCCACAAGAAAACGGTGCAAATGCATTTTTACACCAATTTCACTGCATTTGGAATTTTTTTCTCACTTTCCAGTACACGGCAGGGAATATTCAATAACGTCACTATGAAGTGCAATTTGTTACGCAGAAAACAAGCCCTCACACAGTCTTTTTCATAAAAACAAGAACATAAGATGCTAAAAGAAGAGCAGATGCTGCCAGAGGGTGCACACACCAGTATGTCAGTGTACTTGGTTTACAATCCTTGACCTTGGTGGTAGATGTCCATTAACCCCTTCCCGACATTTGACGTACTATTACTGCAAAATGCAGTAATAGTACGTCATGCTTCTGGCGCCGGCTCCAGAACGGAGCCCGCTGACCGCGGCGTGCTAGGGGCATTTGAGAAGAATCGGACCCCCCGCGGCGCTTACCGGGGGGGTCTGCTGCTCCGATCGCAGCCCCGGGACTGCCGGTGCCCGGGGCTGCGCGATCCTCTTCTGTGAGCCGGGTCCGTGCCTTCTGGCAGGACCCGGCTGTATTACACTGTGTAATGTGAAGAAGAGCTTGAACAAGTGATCAGTGGATCACTTGTTCAAGCTAACCTGTAAAAGTTAATAAAAAAATGTTAAAAACACTACATAAAATCATTTTTTAATAAAAAGAATTAATGAAATAAAGTTAAAGTCCCCTAAACACAAATATTCCCTATACACATGCAATAAAGTGAAAAAAACACAAAATCGCCAAAAAAACCCACATATTTGGTATCACCGCGTCCATAACAATCCGTACAATAACTCAGAAACATTATTGGACCCGCTTGGTAAACGCCGTAAAAACAAAACCCGTAAAACACGCCAAAAATGTACATTTTTCATAAAATCTCTACACAAAAATGTTCTAAAAAGTGATCAAAAAAATTTATGTGTGCCAAAATGGTACCACTGAAAAGAACAACTCAACTCGTAAAAAATAAGCCCAAAACTAGCACTGTCAACCAAAAAATATTAAAGTTACGTCTCCGAAAAGATGGCGATGAAAAAACAAATGAGATTTCCTCTATATTAGTTTTTATTCAGTAAAACTAAGTAAAAATAAATGAAAAACTGTATAAATGAGGTATCACCATAATCGTAATCACCTATAGAATAAAGATAATATAGTATTTTTAGTGAACGGTGTACGACCCCCAAAAAATACGAAAAAAAAGTAAACCAAAATTGACAATTTTCTTTTCACCCGTACATTCAATAGTTAATAAAATCTCATCAATAAGCTAATGACCCACGAAAATGAATTATTTGTAAAGTGCATCTCATATCGCAAAAAATAAGCCCTTATATGTCCAAATTGCCAAAAAAATAAAGATTGTATAGCCAATAAAAAGTGACAATGCATAATCTGCTCTGAACGGCGCAGCTCCCCCCTCAATGCCCTGGCGTGTGCCCATACAGCAGGTTACCACCACATATGGGGTACGCGGGAGGGATTGGGTATCAAATTTTGTGGAGCGTTTTGGTATTTTATCCACTGAGAATTTGTACATTTTTTTAAAAACACATTCATTTAGCCAAAAAAGTTTACTTTCAAAATTGTATCCGATTTTGTTTTAACCCCTGTAAAACAATTAAAGGGTTAACAAGCTTCATAAAAGTTGTTTTAACGTACATTGAGGGGTGTAGTTTCTATAATGGGGTAATTTATGGGGTTTTACTTTTATTTAGGCCTCTCAAAGTGATTTGAAACCTGAGCAGGTCCCTCAATAGCAGGATTTAGCGTTTTTTATGAAAATGTTAAAAATCGCACCTAACGTTCAAAGGCCCATAACATCCTACAAAAATAAGAGGATGCCTAAAAAACCATGTCCACATAAATTAGATATTTAGTGAATGTTAGTTATTACGTTTTTTTGCGGTTATAACTATGTATGGAAAAAGTAGAACATTTTGAAGTTCGAAAACCAAGAATTTTTCCAAATTTTCACCAAATATCTGATTTTCTCATAAATAAATGCAAAACATACCACCAAAATTTTTCAACTAACATGAAGTACAAAGTGTCACGAGAAAACTATTTTAAAATCACTTGGATATGTTAAAGCGTTCCGAAGTTATAACCATTTATAGTGACACAGGGCAGATTTGAAAAAATGGGCCGTGTCAGGAAGGTGAAAAGTGGCTTCAGCGTTAAGGGGTTAAGATTCAAAGAGAAGCCGTCATGTTTAATAAACAATCCTATCTCCAGGCAGGATGGTAAAGAGCAGGAGGAGAAGGCTGATCTTCAATGAAATGCCCACTGTACTCATAAGCCCAATATGAGCAGAGATTGAAATAAATGTGTTCCTTTTTATACTGACACCTGTCATGGGACATTAATTATATGTATACACTACTATAACTTTATATCATTTTGCCCACTAATGTTGGTGAATTGCATTTTAAATTTTACTGGTTCCTTTTAAAGGAGTCTACTACCAATTTCTACTATACAAATCAACAGACAGTGATCAGTGGCGACCCTGGAGATCTATGTAACTGTATGTGTATGGTGTAAGTAGGAGCAGAACTGTAAAAAATACAATTATATCCCAGGATTATAGCTGGACTTAAAGCGCTTCAGGAGTGTCGTCAAACTGCTATGTTTTTTATCGCTGTGATCAACCTGCCCCCTAGCATGTCCCCCATGCTGTAATGTATAACCAGAAGCCTGCTGCTGCTCTTAAGCAGTATAGAGGGGAGGACCTGTTCTGTAAGATCTCACACACCAATGCACCACAGTGATAAAAGTCCAACTACACACCTGGAATAGAAATGTGTTTTGGCAAAGATATGACTACACAGCGCTGTGGAACCAATGCATAACACTGTCTGCAGCACTGTAAGGTTAAAAGTGCTGATAAACTCTCACGATCTGGATAATATTGAACAATTCCCAGGTCAGACACTTGGTAGTTTACAAAACCTGATGATCGGTGCTCTAAACTTTGTCAGAATTTTTGAGTCTTAAATTGACATTAAAAATGTGTTTATTTTTCTACCAGGCTTTAACAGATGAGTTGATTCAAGCACGAGATGAAACCAAGAAGACACACAATGATATCTTACATAGAGAAAATATGCAAATGGGCCGTGACAAATACAAGACCCTGAGACAAATCCGGCAGGGCAACACCAAACAGAGAATTGATGAGTTTGAAGCAATGTAGTAGACTTTGTCACCAGACACAGTCACATCTTCACTAAGAAGTCCTAAAGGGTCCATGCGTGCTAACATTGTAGAGTTGGCTCATAGAAACATTTTTTCTGCTTCCTACTTTTTTGTAGACAGCTAGCAGGTCTTCATAGCTATTGTACCTGGGGCCAAAATGCATTACGGCTGCCATATGCAACCGCAGCACATTTTTGCACCAATTATTTAAGATTAATAGTTTGTTAAAGATTATGTTTATCAAGCTACAAGTAATTACTTAATGTTAGTGTTTTGGTGCCAAAAGGCCTGTCCTTGTGGAGAATTAATTAAAAAAATATTTTTTGTAAGGGTGATTACAATTTGATCTGGTGAGCAGTTTGGCACCTGATTTATAGACTGATGCCAATGAGTCATTTGTTTTTATTATATTTTTTCACTGTAAATTGCATTGGTGTATGCCTGTAATTAAAGATTTCTAGGTGAACATTGTGCCATACATTTGATCTGTGTAAGTTTCACCACAAAGAATCTGTATTTACTCCTTGATGGGTAACAGTTGTAAGTGTTAACAACTTAAAATAAAAGTAAAACTATGTAAAATCTATTAATAGTATGACCTTGTAGTTGCATTTAAGGTCTCTTACTGTGACATTTAATGCTGTAATTCTGCAAAAAAAAAAATCTATCATCATAATCAAACATGGACTGTGGTAATCTTATTATAGGTATTATCCATGGCCTCTTTCATCCCTAAAATCAACTTTAAAAATTATGCTTATGAGCCTGTGATCTGGTTTTACAGACTCCTACACTGTCTCTACATCCTCCTGCTGACTCAGTACAAAGTGCTCATTGCTCAAGTGCTGAGGAAAGCAAGGGGATGGTGAGACAGTGTAATACTCTGTAAAACCTGATTAGAGAGGGAAGAGGGTAACACTTTAGGCTCAGTTACATAATTTGAAAAGTGGATTTTAGAAGGAGGGAGGCCATGGATAACAAATAATAAGAAGATTATCACAGTCACCGTGCCTGGATCTATGAGTAAGTGTCTCTAGTTTATCAGTGCTTGATTTTGATGGTAGAATTGCTTAAATAATGACCACAGGATATAATGGGTGAGGTTTATCAGTCTACTATCATTCTCGCATCATTCTCGTTAAAATTTAAAAAATACCAAATTGCTTTATGCTACAATTATCAAGTCTTTTAGACCGTTTTATTTTGAAAAGGGGTGAGCTCTTGTGGCAAAATATCTGCATGCCAAATCTCATTGCAGTAAACCTGGCAAACTTTTAAATGGTGTAAAGTATGACTTGACAGTCTAAAGCTCCACCAGATTTATCCTTCTGCAGACACAATGATAAATCTCACCCACTGTGTTTCAGGGATTCTTCTTGTTAAACGTCTCCTAATTGGTGTCTTTATTGGGGCTTCCAGCAGTATCACATGACCACATCCTACAGTCTGTATACTGTGGACTAAATGTCACTTTCCCTATCAATATCCAGAGGCTTCTGAATAAAGTAACGTCTTGAGTGAAGAGGCTGAAGAATTTGTGTGTTCTGTTTGTACCATTCTGAAATGGAATGAAGGCTGATAAATGCTAAAATGAGACGTTTAGCTAAAATAATTCTTGTTCCACCATAGTTTTTGATAGAGATATGCTTTTAGGACAGCACTTTCACAATTGAAATTAAACTGTGAATGTTCCAAAAACTAACTTTTTTAAAAAAAAATTGTGGTATTTTATTGTTTTTAACAGAGAATTTACAGTTGTTTACATTTGTAGAGAAGTACAGAGTAGTGATCTGTAGAAATTTCACCTACAATCCACACTAAGCATATACTCGAACATCACATAACAAGAAATAGGATTGGGGAGGGGTAATATTTGCGGTTGCATAACTTATTATCTGGTAATAGTTCTAGGACTTAAACAGACCTCAAGGATGGTAGAATTGACTGTCCATTCAGATGAACCAGTGTTTTTTAAAGGATGGAAAGGTGTGAGTTTGGTAGGCAAGCAACCTCTCACATGCACAGGTAGAATTAATTATCTCAAAGACTTCCTCTATGTGTGGGCAGGAGGGAGACTTCCTTTGTCGGGTGATGACAAGTTTCATTGCCATCAACAAGTGCACTACTATCCATCTGTGAGTAGTAGGAAATTCACGTAGGCCAACAAACAGTATGGCTAACTTTGGTTGTACAGTATTGTGAACAAGTTCCCTGTAATCTTGTTGATTGTCTGTGTGATTGACTGCCATAATTGGGAAATCCGGCTACGGGACCACAAAGTGTGAAGCAAGGGCCTGTGGATCTGCAAAACCCCTCCAGCTCTCTCCGACGAGGTGGACGGTAAGATCAAGTGTAGGCGTGGTCTACTGCCATTCTGTGGGTAAAATTGAGGTGTCAAGATCCACCCTTCAAGGGTGTAGTCAGTTGCATGGTGTTTTTGTTGTTGAGGAGGTTGTATATATTACATATGGTTTTAGGCCTTTGGTTTGAGTTATTGAGGATATCAAGTATCTCACTATTGACTGTAGGGTCCCTGTCAGGAATGGAACATAAAAAGTTTTGGATTCTGTGGACAGTCAAGAAGTCAGATGGCGAGATATTGAATTTGCTTGTCAAGTGGTCTAGATTTATTGTACCGTCAGGAGAAAATATGTCATGCACTGTCAAATGCCTTTCTCTCTCCAGCCCCTAAGGTCTATCCCTGGTAAATGTAATTCGAGAAAGTCGATTGGGGCCAAGTGTTTTGATAGTAGGCAGTTTTTTTTGTGGTAGAGATGAGCTTTTGCCATTCGGTGTCAGAAGTGCGTATTGAATGTAGGAATGAGGATGGAGGGGTGATTCCCCAAATGGCTGAGAGTGAGTATGCGTAATAGCGGTTTCTAGTCTGACCCATGATATTTCTGTGGATGAGTTCCACCAATGTGTCATCGGATCTACAACACACAAGGTGTAGTAGTCCTCCAAAGAGGGAAGTCCCAGACCCTGTGCCTTTCTGTGTTTTTCATGGATGTTCTGGGTTTTCTTGCTTGCTATATAAAGTTACTAAGCTGTCTTTTAACTTGTAGGAGGAAAGATTTAGGGAGACTGATGAGAATTGTCCTAAGGAGGTAATTTTGGTAGAACCATCATTTTGTAAACAGCCGCTCTGCCAAAACAAGAAATTAGTCTGCTAGGAGTTGAAAGATTTGAGCTAATGAAGATGATGGGTGGGTTTCGAAGAGTATTATATCGTCAGTGAATAAGGCGATTTGCATCTGATAACAATTGATCCATTTTGTTTCCTTTTTTTTTTACAATGTCCACATGACATCAGTTGATCTGTTTGTTCCCAAACAATAAAAATGTTTTAACATCAGGTCGAAGAAAAAAACATTTGCTTCCCCAGCAATATCAGTACTTAATACACATCAGTTGTTTTTTTTTTTTTTTGTTTTGTTTTTTTTTGCAACCTATAGACTTCCATTGTCAGTGGCATTCTTTAAGTCGCCCCAGGCCTTAGCTTAGCTTTCATTTTCCCTCAGTGGTTTATAAAATGAAAGGGGAGCCCTGATTAGTTGTTATGGGCAATTAGAACAATTTAGTTCTCAGACAGACTGTATGGGGGATATATATCATACACTGGCGCTCGTGCACTCCCTTCCGGTGACGGATTGGGGAAAATAATTGCAAAAGCTAGCAATAAGCTAGCATTTCCGACTATTTCAGGGCCTCTGCGCCACTGGCGGTGCGCATAGGTCCTGATAAATATGCCCCTATGTCTCTATATATTTTGGCAAAAAAGGACAGTCTTAAAATACAGCTTCGTAAATGTACTATAACTGTTATACAAAAATATATGGAAAATAGGTGATCACCGAACCACATAATAAAAATCTGTCTCCAGAGTTGGGATCATTGAATAATATTCCATTATTTCATATATTTCTTATAATACCATGTATTTTCCCTGCTGCATCATTGTTTCCTACAACATGCAGTAAAAATAAATACATTGGGGCCACTTAGAAAACTTTCTTGGGCTACCTGCACCCAGACGTGTGCTTTCCATGAGTCGCAAACAGTCGCTTTGGTGTTCGGTGTTTGCAGGCCGTAATCTCTGAGGGTACATGCATACAACTTTATTATGGTACTGTACTGGTTCCAATCGATTAATATATGGTAATATACGGTAGTATTATCAATTGGAGGCTTGGATTTCTACATTTTGTATGCAATGTGCTTCAATAAGGACAAAAAAAGTCATGGCCTGTTCCATAGCATGAACAATACTTTTAAATTCCAAAATTATCTGTACAAAAAGATATCACTCAGTTTTCCCTACTATAATTTTGGCAAGGATGACAGTTTGATGCAGGAAACATTTTGGGACAAATATGGAACCCATATATTAATGGTCAAAATTAAGCTTATGTGCAACAGGCTTTAGAGTGCTTTTTGCCTTATTGTATGTCTAATTGCACACCCTTGTCTGCTTGAGGCTTTCACACAGAAGTGTCTCACACAGAAGTGATGGAAAACTTCATGTATTTACAACAGGTGGTTGCTTTCTTACACTAAATTAGTTTTCATTTACAACTTTGGCGTACAGCAGGTTCCATTAAACATTTTGTTACTAATAACGCAAAAAAATTGAGTAGTGGGCCACATGTTTCTTTCAGCTATCAATAATGGATGCGTAACTGAAGGTTTTTTAAAGGTATCAGTAATGGAAGACCTTCTGTTTTCAGTTTCTGTTACACCCTCCTTAAACGTAGAGTGCAATGAAAAGCCCAGACACAGGATGTAGGTCCCCCTCTATAAACAATCCCATAAACCCATTGCAGGAAAAAGTCTGCATCATCATCATCTGCAGCATGTAATTGCTGTGGATCATGTTGCAATACAAAGGTTGAACTCTGCCTCCTGACATGAGATAAGACACATCTGATTTTGGTTATTTTTCTTATGCATGTGGAATTACAGCTGAGGTTAATGCTGCAGCCACTACGCTACATATGCCTGCAGCCTAGGTTAGCTGCTCACCTACTAGGGTAACTGCACAGCCACTATGCAACGTGTGCCCATTTCTTAGAGGAGCTGCTCACCTACTAGGGTAACTGCAAAGCCACTACGCAATGTGTGCCGTTAGCCATGGGTAGAGGCACACCCACTAGGGTAACTGCACAGCCACTGCGCAACGTGTGCCCATTTCTTAGAAATAATTTGACATGCTGCGCATTGTAGATACACACTAAAAACAGAATTTGACATAGCGTGTAAATGTGATTTGTATAAATCTCATTCAATACTGTACTACTACTGTATTATTCTGTGGCTAATAAGGCCGTGTATAGGCCGCCCAACCATGACAAAAATAACTATTCTTTCTATTGACAACTTGACTAGCATATTACACTTCGGTTGAGTAGTTGGACTTGAGGCTTCCCTCTGAAACTGTAGTTTACTGCTACATAATCATAATAATAAACCTTTATATAGTGCCATAATATTCTACAGGGCTTTAATGTCTGTAAAACAAGACATAATGAGGCTGAGTATTATGTGTGGCCTCCACATGCCTGTATGACCTTTCTACAATGCCTCGGCATGCTCCTGGTGAGGTTGCAGATGGTCTCCTGAGGGATCTCCTCCTAGACCTGGACTAAAGCGTCTGCAAACTTCTGGAAGTCATGCAACATGACGTTGGTGGATGGAGCGAGACATGATGTCCCTGATGTGCTTAGTCATATTCAGGTCTGGGGACAGTCCATAGCTTCAATGCCAACTGCACCGGCAGGGGCTCAGAGGATCTGCTTTTCGGCCCTCCAAAAAAATGCCATGCCACACTAACACTGACCCTTTGCCAAACCGGCCATGCTGAAGGATGTTGCAGGCAGCAGATTGCTTTCCACTGCGTCTCCAGACTCTGTCATGTCTGTCACATGTGCTCAGTGTGAACTTGCTATCATCTGTGAAGAGCACAATGTACCAGTGGTGAATTTGCCAATCCTGGTGTTCTCTGGCAATTCCCAAGCGTCCTGCACAGTGTCGGGCTGTGAACACAATTTCCACCTGTGGATGTCGGGCTGTGAACACAATTTCCACCTGTGGATGTCGGGCCCTCATACCATCCTTATGGAGTTGGTTTCTAACCGTTTGTGCAGACACACACACACATTTCTGGCCCTCTGGTGGTCTGCTCTGGCAGTGCTAATCCTGTTCTTTCTTGTACAAAGGAGGAGGTAGTGGTCCTGCTGCTGGGTTGTTGCCCTCCTATGGCCCCTTCCAAGTCTCTTGGTTTATTGGCCTGTCTTCTGGTAGCGCCTCCAGGCTCTGGACACTATGTTAACCCCTTAAGGACGCAGGGTTTTTCGCCTCATTTCTCGCTCTCCAACTTCAAAAATCCATAACTTTTTCATTTTTCCGTGTACAGACCTGTGTGAGGGCTTATTTTGTGCGTAACAAATTTTACTTTCCCGTAATGTTATTTATTTTAACATGCCGTGTACTGCGAAGCTGAAAAAAAATTCCAAATGTGGAAAAATTGAAAAAAAAACGCACGTGCGTCACGTTCTTGTGGGCTCAGTTTTTACGACTTTCACTCTTCGCTCCAAATAACACGCCTACTTTATTCTTTGGTTCGGTGCGATCGCGGTGATACCAAATTTATACAGGTTTTATTGTGTTTTAATACATTTTCAAAAATTAAACGAATGTGTACACCGCGGTTATTAGCGGTGGGGGTTTTGTGCAAAATGCAAAAACCCCCACCTCTGTATGAAGAGGACTCAGCCCGTGAGCCCTCTTCATACATCCCTTATACCTCTGCGCCGTAGAGCTACGGCGCAGAGCGTTAAGGGGTTAACAGACACAGCAAACCTTCTGGCCACAGCTGGCAATGATGGGCGATTGTGGATGAGCTACACTACCTGAGCCAATTGTGTGTGTTATATGCGGTTCAAATACCGAGCACTGACTCACACTTTGCAATAGAATTATTTATGTTACAATACTCAGCTACATATAAATATTACTCACAGTTCCATAATATGCTGTAAATCTTTGCATGTAATGAGGACATATATGTCACAGTGAATATGATTAAGATCACAGGCTGGGCAATGTAAAAGGGTGGCACTGAAGGGCCCAAGGGTCTTCCCTTTCCAAAATAATAAAATTCTAAAACTATAAAAAAGGAAATATAACGTGGAATGTTCAAGAACGACAGAAATGTTCTCCTTTGTACAAAATGTTGCAATGTTTCACACTTGTAAACCATAATTGGCAGAGATACAATGTTGCACATTACTGGCAAAAATACAATATTGCACATATAGTCCGGATATTCCAATTACACTGAACGACAGGTTGTTGTAAACCCTAAATGTTTAGATACTGCTTATATCAAAGACATAGATGTAATAACTTGTAGTACGTATCTATAGTTCAATGGAATCTGTAAACACGGATGGTTACTTGTTTCAGGCAATAGTTAGCTATTGCTGACAGAGCAATATAAAAAACCCTGTGCAGGGGGAGCACATGGTCCAGCCCTAACGCTCCTTTTCAGGATTCTGTCTTCTTTGCCTCTCAGCAGTCCAGTCCAGACTACAGTCTGAGAGTGAAGAGAGAGTCAGTGCACAGCACACCTTTAGTGCTGAGACATAAACCAATCCCAAGAATGGAGACTTTAATCCAGAGCTGCAGCTTCCACAGTTTTGACACAGCTCCATTTCTATTTTCCCAGCCTACGTCTGTTACCAGTTCTTTATTCCTGAGGGCCCTTCTCCACGACCACTCTAGTAACAGAATCCAGATCTGCTGTTAGACCGCTCTGGCCCATTGCCTGCTACCTGTTGTTCAATAAAGAACCGTGAGTTGATTTGCACAATGTTGCCTCAGTCTGATCCGTGGATACGACTGTCTACCACCATGGGCTTCCCCATCCATTACCCAGGGACTCATCACCAAGCACCATGACATCAGCACACCCTAGGCTGCACTAGCCAGCCACTCTGGTATTGATGTAAGAATATATACAGAGTATGTGAGCAGTAGCGCCTCTATGTTTGCTAATGAAATGAACACCTAACATTTGCCTGTCATATCCTCGGCAACGCAAAGGCTTGGATCTGCAGCAGATCTGGAGAAAAATCCTTTGGCAAAGTCGGTCGCAGAATACTCCTGAACAAAGCCCAAGGTTAGTAACTTAATAACCCCCCACATGTCCCCTCCAACAAAAGTTCCCATATTGTATTGTACCCCTTTTTCCTGTGTTACCTCTGTGTTTTGACTACGTCTATGATTTTTCTTGTGTACTCTAAATGCTGGAGCCATAGACATCACAACTTCCTCAGGGATCAATAAAGCTTTATTGTACTGTATTGTAGTGTAAAGATGTATAGAACACACTGGGGGCACATGTATCAGTGTATTTCTAATGCCTCTTTTCAAAATTATCTGCTGTTTGCACACTAGTGTGTCCCTATGTATCACAGTCTGTGTTTTTGTTTGGTGATGTGAGTTTTTGCGTTTTTAGGCACATTTTAAAACATGTATGGAAGTCAGTATGGGCAAGCTGTACTTCCATTGGAAACTAAAGAGTCTCTAATTCTACTTAACAACCTAGTGTAGGTACAAAAAAATGTGCGAATACTCCCAAAAAGGTGAAAAAAAATCTTATAGTGCACAAAGAAAAGAAAAAAGCAAGTCAAAATAAAGATACATTTACCCCATTGCCAGCAACAAGCATTAGTTAAAGGAAATCTACCATCAATATCAAACATGATAAACCAGAGACACTGGGGCAAATATACAAAATACAGTGCAGTGTATACTACGTGCCGTTTCCTGTGTAGTGTGCAGGGGGCGCCAGATTCAGGATTTCTGGCGCCAGTTATTCATGAATCTGACACAAATATGGCGCAGACACTTCTTAAATTCATGTGCAGTTTACACAGAAAAGAACATGCAAAGTCCGCCAGAAAATGTCCTTACTAAATGTGCCCCACTGACTCATAAATCCAGCACCTGAATGTGGTAATCTTCTATATGTTATTCATGACATCCTTCCTTCTAAAATCAACTTTTAAAATTATGCTAATGAGCCTGAAGGGCTCTCTGCTGTGCTACCAGAGACCCTGTGGGCTGCAGCTTCACAGGTTGTTACACTATGCAGAGTACTAACCTCTCCCACTGTGTGCTGAAACTTCCACTGCTGTAGTGAGATTTCATCGGGCAGAGGGAGAGATGAGGTGCTGAGGGAGACTCTTGAGGTCAGATAGTGTAGCAGCCTGTGAAGCTACAGGATGGAGAGGCTCTGGTTACACCTAAGGTAGCACTTCAGGCTCAAGAGTATAATTTTAAACGTTGATTTTAGAGTAAAATAGGCCATGGATAACAAATATAAGAAGAATATCACAATCACAGTATCTATGAGATAGTGTTCCTGGTTCCACATGCTCGATTTTGATGGTAGATTTCCTTTAAAACAAGGCTAACTACAAGGTCATTTAGCATGTGCATTCTTTACAAGGGCAGTGAGGGTGCTAGATAAAGTATGTGAAATACCCAGTAAGATAAGAAGGTACAGGCATGCAAATAGTTTATTAAAACTATTTTATTCAAGGCAAAAGACATTCTATTATATGGTACATATTATGAGAAGACGCTCAGCAGGTGTGAATTCACTTGATAAACACTGCATTTCATTTATTCACTGTGTCTCCACATTGTCTTCTTTGACATTTAAAGAAAAAACTTACATAACCTATAAAAATACTATTCTGGAACATAAAAAATTCATACATAGCAGGTTGTTGTCAGCAGTGGTCGCCAAACAAGAACTTAAGACTCTCGGCTGGTGGTGATAGTACTGAGAATGCTTCACACGTAATGCAAAGATTCACTAAAACGGATATCACATGACTTCAGAACAGATGAGAACTATGGACCAAATGCAATAGAGCTATAGGTATAATACAGAAAACGGACATTAATATGGGTCACCTGCCCATTACTTCTAAGAACTCTTATGCCCCCCCCCCCCCCCCCCATTTTAAATCCATAAGCATTCAATGGACTTTATATCCTTCATTGGACCTAAAATGTTTTTTTGAAATACTTTCTACAAGATTTTGTTCCTCTGGATGACATAACCTGGCTTTCAATCTGTTTTATCTCAAAAGTCTCCAATGCGGTTGGGATCAGGGCTCTGTGAGAGCCTTTCACACCAAACTAAGGCCTCACGGGATATGGGGGCAGCTAGGCGCACAAATGGCGACTAATTACCGGACCCATTGATTTCTTTTGTTCACATTCCCCATGTGTCACCAGACTGTCAACGTGACAACCGACTGCACTGCATATTATAGAGCAAGTCCTGTACCTGCGGTAAGGCCAGTCATTTCTTACTGACATGGGCAGATTGACCAGAGCTCACCTGCCGATCCCTAAGTGCCACAAACACAGGCCTGTTGTTTGCTGCCTGCAAAGAGCACACCGTGATGTACAAGAGGCAGAACCTAACTAGTTACTTGTCACAGCACATAGCCAGTTACCACTCCAGAGCCAGCACTTTGGTTTACACAACTCCATTCAAAGCTAGCCATTGTGCTGTCATGATAGGCTTGTATTCTTGGCGTTGGAAACCCATGCTATAAAACCCCTGCTAAGTGTTGGTGACTTTTAAATGTGGGCCCCATTTATCAGACATACAAGCCATGATTTACCTGGGAATTGTGGTTTCTCCAACCTCTTATGCTGGTTGGGCAGAGAGGGGAGCAGTGCCAGGGCATCAGGGGCAGATTAAGACTGCCATAGGCCCTGGGCTGTATGCATACAATAGCCCCTACAAGTTTTGAATGACTGTCTACATCTGGTACTAGAATCAATCTTCTTGGAGAATGGAAGATGTGTCACTTCTGTCTGCTATCATTCTGCTGTTTCAGGACCTTCAAAGGTCCTGAAATGGCTGTTGTAAACATGTGCATATAGATCAGTAACAGATGTACAGAGATTGCATGGGTAAAGGTCCATCTCCTATATTGTGTGACAGGGCACATTACCTGTAGCCTGTTCCTATTCAGGTGTAGTTATGGCTCAATTCTATGCCTGGCCATACCTGGCATAGGCGTGCCCTGAAGCTGTAGCATAGCGATGGGACTCATCAGGAGGCCAGAGCCAGCGAGTTCTGGGGGGCAGCGTAGAGCAAACATATGATAAATGTGCCACTATGTGTTTTAGCATGTTTCAACCCCGCTTTGTACACTTTGGGCTACCCTATTTCAATAATACCACTCACACTTGTGTATGCAATATCCGATTATAGTACTGCTGTGGATTGTTTGTAAAGGCAGACTGGCAAGGTTCTAGATGGGGCTGAAATAAACACCTCAATACAATTATTAAGCTCTGTCCCCCAGTAGTTTTGTCCGTATAGTATACATGCAATGTTTACTGCAAGCTTGTGTAGTGTGTAGTGTCCACCGCTGAAACAATACTGCACCACAATACAATACAGCACCACAAAAAAAAAAATCACCGCCACAACATCATCAGCCAGCCTTCCATTTTTTTGTGGAACCATAAAAACAGATGCACAATTATTGCAGGAATACAACTATTGATAATGATGACATACAGGCCACAAAAACATTAAGGGGAACATTTAATAAGGGTCCGCGGACCGTATTTTCATTGGGTTTCCCAAGTTTTTGCATTTTGCTCCGCATTTAACAGGGGTTTTTGCCGCACGCAATCGGATTTTGGAGCAAACGCGACTTTCATGAGACACAAATCAGGGGCGTGGCCGCCGGACAACCCGACTGATGTGCCACAAGCCATCTACTTACATGTACCGGGAAAAAGAAAGTGAACTCCGGCGAACCTGAGCGGGGAAGCGGCGACACATGCAGGAAAGACGCACGATCTTAGTGAATCGCTGCAGCTCCGAATCCTTGTCTCGGGGATCGTGACAGGACGGGTAAGTAAATGTGCTCCATTATGTTGTTTGTGGAAACAGCACACATTTGTGTGCAGGTAGCCTTATTCAATATTCCAATGTTACTTTTAAATCCGATAATATTTTTATTTTTTACAAATCAATATCTCTTGGCATGTAGGAAAACCTTGCCTTTTAGCTGCTTATAACTAACTCAGCTTTAGAGAAAACGTAGGAAGATGTTAGTCTCTGCCCACATCACTGCTGCTGAGGAAGATTTCTGACAAATAGATTCAGAACAGAAAATTGAATGATAAATTCCACTTAAAAACTGTTAGAAACTGAAATCAGAATTTAGTCTTGCCACAGACAAATAAACTATCATTTGCTGCTACATGCCACAAGGCCATTCTCTGTTTCTGATCAGTGGTTTTCAATACCACAATTCATCTGGAACTTCATCACTACTAACTTGCACATTATAGTAAATCTTCTCTTGTCTGATATACTGTTATTGAATTGAAAATCAATTGTAGTTTTTTCTAACCAGTACTACTTTACCATATGAACATATATATGATAAGCCTATGAATATAAGCAAGTGTAAGTATGGCAAAGCAGAACATGGATGTGAAAGTCAAAAGTGAAAAATCCCTTTGTTGGCCTGTAATAGAAGAGATTCTTCCATCCATTCATTTGGTGTACTGAGTAGCTGCTCCCATAAAAGATGCGCCGATTGGTGGCAGTCGCTGGCGCTGTCATCCTCACCTGAAAGAAAACTTATGTTTAAAGTATATCTATGTGCTACATATATCTTTTGGTGGGTGTAGATAATTCCCTTATGGTCAATACTGCCAAATGTTCAGTGCCAATGTCTACAGCAGTATGTGTCTGAAGAAGGTACTTAAAAGGAAATGTTCTACTTCATTTAACTTCTACAAAGCTCCAGAACTTTATCATAGAAAATAGCTGGCTCATTCCTTTTAAAGATTACTTTTATGTTAAAGTGTTAAGCACCCGACATGCACTTCTAACCCGCTAGTTGCCTCCTCCGGCCCTCCCTTCCCGTTGAAAACAGACAGCAGAAAAGGGGGGACAGCGAACAGGTTCAGAAGTGCTGCGGTGGAGTGATGCTGGAGCCCGGAGGGGTTCTGACAATGTTCCCCAGAGCCCTTCAGTGTCATTAACATAAGGATAAATGTTATTTTTTGTCTATGATAAATGAAGTAAGTGGTAGTTTTCATTTAAATGGGGTATAATAGCTCCCATATTCCTACTCATGTAGGGCCTTCTGGACACAGAGTGCAGTTATACAGGACGTATACAAGAATGGTCTGTCGGTGCACTCATTTCTTTTTACACCCAGTTTTATGGAAGATAAGGTACATGAATCTACTCCCAGAATACCACTTTGGGCATATTGGAGCGGGGAGCGTGAAATTTGGTTAAACAGCAGAGACTATAGTAGAAAACTCTGCCAGTTCAGGTCTGGTCTGCACTCGTATTTACTAAGCAGCTGGAGCTTCTTAGTACATACAGGCGTCACCGGAGGGGGGAATTTCAGACTGGCGTTCAAAATGCCAGTCTTATTTCCCCTCAGTGTGTTCTTCCACTTCACCTATCACAATTATCACACAGTCATTTTTTATAGAAAAACAGCTTAGAAAGATGAAAACGGGTGCAGCAGTAGATTTGGCTGCATCACAGGTAAGCCACGCCAGATATATCAGGAGGCTCTTGCCTGCCACACCTGCCATAGAATTGTGCTTTACCCTGTGGTCAACAGGAACAGACTCTTCTCACCCCTCCTCACCTACTTGTAGATGTAAGGGGGTAAATAGTCACAATTCCTGGTTGTGCATAGTAAACTGGCATACAAGTCATGCTAAAAAATTTTCTGAGGTTATGTCTTCATTTGGGACCCTTTTTAGTCATAGCATAGACCCTGCAGACCAAGTCTATTTATAGTATTACTCAGATGGCCATGGCTTAAGAAGATTGCATCTGATACTACAGGGGGAATGAAAAGCAGCCAATGGCAAGACCCCCTCGGTATTAGCTGCTGATCTTCAGAACAAGTAAACTGATTAGAGTATGACTAGAGTATCCCTAGTATAGGGATAGTATATGGTTAGTATATATAATCAATTGTCTAAATGGTCCATCTCACCCCTAATTGTTTATTTCACACCAATTCTCATAAACTTATAAATTCTTACAACAGGTAACATATACTATGCCTACAAGTCTTAAAGTTCTTTGTGACCAGTTCACACCACATTTAGCAACCCAATATCTATGTATAGGCTCATTGCCACAGTTAGAAAGAGGGTGTTCTATAAACTGTTCATGTGATGAATATATAATTTTTTCTCATGGCTGACATTGCACAGATTGTGTTGATGAACTATTAAAAATATAAAATATATTATTCATATATAAAGTTATGGTCAAATCAATAGGAATCATATACTAATAAAAGGTAGATTATTTCCAAAATAGAACTCAAAATCAGAGATTTCAGATGAACTTGTAAATGTTGTTAATATAATAGTGCTTTGGCCTTTATACCTCCCTCCATGTATCTCCCTACTTTTGTGGGTAAATGTCAGGAATGATTATACTCTACCTGTGCTCAATGTGGCTCCGCCAAGAAATCGCTCATTCAAGCCTTGATCCCATACAGTGAGGTCCAGCCTAGACTTTCTGAGATCACTTGGATTAGTTATATTATAAATCATTGTGTGATTCCATTCTGGACAGGGTTGTCTTCTCAGCACTGGAGTCTTTTGCTTTACTTCTTGCTTATTTGTCAGAACAAGACAACTGGTCAAATCAAGAAACACACTGTTATTTGTAGCTGAATCTTGTATAAAATTCGAAATCTTAGATGTCAATGTACCTTTTGACAAAAGGGCTCAAAAAACCATCTGGTCTCAATGACAAGTTGCTGGCACTTTTTATTACAACATGGAGCTGGACCACTTCAAAATGCCTTACATCTGTACCTGCATCATGAACAGTGGTTAATAAAACGGATTCTACAATACAAGAAAATAATATTTTTATAGCCTCAAATTTCTTACCATCTGGTAAATTCTCATACAGAAACGTTCTAGAAAATGGGGGTATTTCAAGCCTGAGTCTCACACACAGTTCTCCGTGATATTGTAATGTCAGATCTTCAGTCCTTTTTGGCTACAAAATAAAATTTTTTAATTATGTTTTTAAAAACAGAAAACATTACATTTGGTGGTGGTGGAAAGTCAAGCCCCATGTATTTGTTTTCATGGGTTTTTTGTCTTGTGAATGTATTAAATATTCTCTGTCTGTCTTCTACTGCTGTATTAATATAAGCTGCATGTATTGTCTTGTCTATTTTAACAATTTCTTACATATTGTGCTAAGTTATAGGTTATCTTAAGAATTCTCTTTGGATACTGTAGCCATGTAAATTTACTAACAGTATGTTGTTACACCAAGTCAATGGTGGAACTACTGATGTAACAGCTGATCGCCTGGCTCAATGGCTGCCAATGGCTTCTGGAGCACAAAGGCTCCCCTCTCCATCACTGAGCCTCTGTTGCTGCTAGCATAATACCATAGACAGGAGTGTCTGGATAAGTCCAGCTATTATGAAGTAATCTGATGCTGCTTACATTAGCTACTTTGGACAAGTTATTTAATGAGGGGAACATTCAGTAAAGTTATACATCTGCCTGCTGTAGCCTTTCTCTGAGATGCTCAAAACATTCACTTTCTAGGTTTAGTGTTATAGGGAACCTACCTATGAAGGTAGATGGGGGGGTAGGTGCATCTATTGGATGTGAGGATAGCCCTTTTAAGGGCTAATCCTCACATCCCCACAATATTTTACTAACTTTTATTTCGCTAATATGTACATTTTGTAAAAGGCTAATGGGGTGTGGAGTTGCCGGAGCTGAGGCTACACGGCGCGGCTACTCCACTCCCCAGTAGCCTCTTTGACCCTCCTACCAGATAACTTTGGTTATCGGTTTTTAAGCCAGCACCGATGCACCACAATCCGATCGGGTGTGCCAAAATCCTGGGGCAATTTGGCGCAAAATGGAAATATTCGGGAAACCCGTCAAAAGTGCAGCGTTCGGACCCTTAGTAAATGAGCCCCAATGTGTGCAAAAGTTGAGTCAAGTTGGTACCCTATAGGGAAAAATAACAATACTGTATATTACTGTATCATACCTTTGCTTTCAGCTGGTACCAAGCAAATGATTTTGTTGAATTGTCCTCAAAATCCCAAAATTCCAATGGAATAAACACTTCTCCTAGGAAAACTTTTCTCTTCAGTCTGCCAGCATGCCACACTGATATCTGAAGAGTTCTTGTCTCCAGCTGTGAGCGGTCAACTGTATACTGCACACAAAGAATATTTAGCAGTATGTTACCTAATGTAGTAAACTGATGTTCCTTTTTTTATTGTGTTGGATCTGTGCAAGACATCACCTTCTTCAAGCACAAACATAGGACATATTTCCATTTCTTTCAACAGAACCATGTTCATGTACAGTATTCATGTCTGAATACGCAGAGGAGATAGATAACACCGAAAAGCCATTAAAGAGGCTACCAGACTAAATAATGAACCTGTACTAGAGGGACTGTCATGGAACATGTACAAAATACAAGACAGAATAAAACTACAAAATATGAGCAAGGACTCAGTCCTCTCCCATCAGCCTGGTTGCTAAGAACCATTCATAGAGTGAAAGAGAAGGGAACTGAGATGCAGTGTAGGGACTGAGGGGTCCCAGATGGGTGAGGGGTTTAGCTATGCACTAGTTCTGGTTTCTGCTCAGTAATTACAGGAAGAAGCAGCAGGTCCATCATTCTACTTCTGTGTGCTATGTCTTCTCCATTCTCTGTACTCCCTCTCTGACACATACATTCTGGCAGGTAGTGTATACAGTAAAATATGACTAGACACTGTGTATAAAAATTTTTCCTATGGTATCATATAGTATGAGGCTGTATTAGACTTTTTGTCTGGGGTTACAATTATAAAATATACAGTTCTGACTTACATACAGATTCAACCTAAGAACAAACCTACAGAACCTATCCTGTACGTAACCCGGGGACTGCCTGTACAGGCGGTTCCCTACTTAAGGACACCCGACTTACAGACAACCCATAGTTACAGACAGACCCCTCTGACCTCTGGGGAAGCTTTCTGAATGCTTTACTATAGTCCCAGACTGCAATGATCAGCTGTAAGGTGTCTGCAATGAAGCTTTATTGATAATCCTTGGTCCCATTACAGCAAAAAATGTTTAACCCCTTAAGGACGCAGCCATTTTACAGCTTAAGGCTCAGTCCCATTTTTTGGATTCTGACATGCGTCGCTTTATATGGTTATAACTTTTGAACACTGTTACTTATCAAAGCGATTCTGAGATTGTTTGTTTGTTTTTTCCCCACATGTTGTACTTCATTTTAGTGGTAAATTTTGGCTGATAAGTTTTGCGTTTATTTACAAAAAAAAAGAAAACATGATGAATTTTCTGAAAAATTTGCCATTTTTGAAATTTGAAATCATTGCGTTTTCAGGCAGATAGATTTACCACCTAAATAAGTTGCTGAATAACATTTCCCATTTGTCTACTTTACATTTTCATAATTTTTGAAATGTCTGGATAATTTATTTTGATGTCACCGGCTTACAAATCGAATATCGCTTTTCCGGATTTTCAGAATTGACTATTTTGGGGATAAATACAGTTTTGAATGAAAATTTACATATTTAGCATCAAAACCCCCCATATAACCAACCCAATTTCAAATCTGCACCCCCTCAAGCTATCAGAAACAGATTTTACGAAGATTGTTAACCCCTTGAGATCTTCATAGTAATTACATCAAAATGGAGGCGAAATTTAGAATAGTCAAATTGTGCCGGTTATACGTTCATTTAGCCCTAAAATTTACACATTTCCAAAAGATAAAAATACAAAACCCACCATACAATTTGTTCTACAATTTCTGCCGAGTGCAGAGACCCCCCATATGTGGCCGTGACTTGTTTTATGGGCGCACAGTGAGGCGCAGAAGGGAAGGAGCACCCTGCAGCTGCCAGGATTTTACTTTCCTCATTGGCCTCTTTTGAAGGCTGTAAAATTTTCACTTTTGCGCTATTAGGGCCATGTGATGGCATTTTTTTTGCGGGATGAGATGCTTTTTCCAATGTTACCATTTTGGGGTTGGTATCACCTATTGTTGAAAATTTAGGAACTTCTTTTTGAGAGCAGGAGTAGAAAAGCATCAATTCTCTACTGGTTTTTTTACTTTTTTTTTTTGTGGTGTTCACCGTATAGACTAATAATCATATTATCTTCATTCTATGGGTCGATACGATAACGGGGATACCAGACACGAATATATTTTCTTGCGTTTTACTAAATTTGTAAAATAAAACCCTATTGTGGGGAAAAATCTATTATTTTTGTATTGCCATCTTCCAAGTGGCATAACTTTGTTACGTTTTTGGCTACGGAGCTGGTTGATGGCTTGTACAACGGGACACGTTGTACTTTGCACCAGTATCATTCGAGAGTACATATGTTTTTTTGATCACTTTTTATAGCATTTTTTGTGGGATTGAATAGGTAAAAATCATAATTTTTGGAGGGTTTATAACAGTTTTCTTTTACGGCGTTCATCGTGCGGGTTCAATAATTATTTATTTTTATTCTACGGGTTGTTACGGACGCGGTGATACTATATATGTGGGGTTTGTGTTATGATTTAGACTTTTTTTTTAGTTATATGTCTCTTTATATGTTTTGGGGCTTTTGGGCATTTTTGGTGATTTATTACTTTATTTTTTTATTGAATAATTTTTTTTTTACTTTTTCAATTTTTCCACCATGGGAAATGAACAAGCAATCATCTGATTGCTTGTTCATAATAATACCCTGCAATACTTATGTATTGCAGGGCATTATCAGTGTCAGCCTATGCACTTGCATAGGGTGGCACTCTGCCAGTAAGATGACGTCACAGACGCCATCTTACCGGCAGTTCCTGCAGGTAACACTGGGGTCCAGATCGGACCCCAGTGATACCGTAGCAATGATCGGTGCCCCCCGAAAATGATTCGGGGGGGGCGATCGTGGGGGAAAGACCCCCCAGATGCATGTTAGATGCCGCGGTCGCGATGACCGCGGCATTTAACGGGTTAATCACCTGCGATCAGAGACAACTCCGATCGCGGGTGTTACACTGGGGTGCCGGCTATCAGTCACAGCCGGCACCCCGTGTTTCTCGATGCCGGTTCGGCTCAAATTTTGAGCTGAACCGGCATCGGCTCAGCGTCCGATATATCGGACGCTGAGCGCTAAGTCACTGAGCTCAGCGTCCGATATATCGGACGCTGAGCGTTAAGAGGTTAAACTCCAATTGTCACTGGGGCCATATTTTTTTTTGTCTGGATCTACAATGATAAAGTATACAGTTTCGACTTACATACAAATTCAACTTAAGAACAAACCTCCAGACCCTATCTTGTACGTAACCCGGGGACTGCCTGTATATTACAAAAAAAAATTTGATGTGCAGTTTACCTTTAAACATTCATTAAATGATGGATCAACTGTATTTTTCCTAACACTGGTTTTTGTTTTACTGCTTGGAGATTTATCAGGAAGCAGGTAAGTCTTAACATACCTAGAATAAAAAAGAAACAACACAGGGGATAAATAAAACTATTTGGATTTGGTAGAAGCAGCCAGAGGACTAAAAGAAGTTCTATAAGACCAAAAGTTCTGAGACAGAAATGCAGACCATTAGCAGAATACACTGTTTTGGTGCCAAAACACTGGCTACAGAAATACCACATATGCAAAAATATGCGCCACTTGCCCAGTGCAAAGGTTCCAGAAGTGGTCTGCCTCCATTTGATCAAAAGAAACTTCTACATACAAGTGTAGTGGTACAGTAGGGCACAATAAATAATACATTTCATTAATAAATTGTATTATTTTTCATAGTGAAAATTTTTCCTTGATAGTTCTAGCTTATGCCAACATATAGAGGTTTCAAAATTATGTTTATTCTACATCTTTAAATAAATAGAAGCACCTGAAAAATTAGAATTTGTTGTTGTAACCCTTATTTTGGTGCCATTTGCTGGAACCATTCCTGTCATGGAAAATGTGTACTGTAAGTGGCATTTTCAATCCTGCTAGACAAGAAGAAAGTGAACTGTCTACAATTTTGTTCTTTTAACTGCAGGTTTTTTTTCTTTCTTCTCCAGTACACAAAAAAATCTTATATTTCATAGCTCTATAATAAATTATATAATGTGTCATGCACCCATAAATAAGCTATCATTTCATTCATCAAGGGGGAAGAATACATTATTTTATGAATTCGTTGGGGGTACCATTGGACACTACCCCGAATCAGGGTAAGCGGATTGTGTGAGATCTGGGTGGGATACTTTGGACTCATTGGGGCAGATTTATCAAGCTGTCTGAAAGTCAGAATATTTCCAGGTGCCCATGACAACCAATCACAGCTCCCCTTTAAAATATTCATGAGCACTGGTAAAATGAAAGCTGAGCTGTAATTGGTTGCCATGGGCAACTGGAAATATTCTGACTTTCAGACACTTGATAAATCTGCCCCATTATCTTCTATGTGCATTACTTGAGAAATCCAGCATTGTTTGTCCCTTGGGATAGTCTGTGACTTCTTCTTGTATATCTGTAACACAGTTTGTAAACTTGAGGATTGACCAGTACCATACTGCCCCCGTGGTTATGTACTCAGAAAAAATGATAAAAATTGGGGCTAATGGTATGGGGCGCTGGACGGCCTTAACCGGTGGAGGGTCTACACCAGAAGATTGTTGACTGATTCTACTCACACAATGGACATTTATTGAGGATAAAACAAAGAGCAAAATAAATTGCTAAAACAGCTACAGAAATAAAATACAATAAAGATATTTTTGTCCAAAAAAATGACGCGTTTCGGGAAGGTTCTCTTCTTCTGACTAAAAAATGGACATGTAACAACAATCTCAGATCAGCAGATATAAAAGGCCAAACTCATTAAGTTAATAGGGGAGAGGTTTAGGGAACACCCAATCCAGTTAAGAGAAATGATGTGCATGTAAGAACAGAGAGGATCTAAAGGTGTATAATATTAGGATTAAAATTAATAATGATATCAGAAGTAAATTACATGAGGAGCGTTGTAACTCTTGGGTAGGCCATGCCTGCGGCTGCGCACAAAGAGGATCCTACTGCCCGGGAAAAGTGGCGCATGCACCGGAGATCGATAGTGGACTGAGTAATCGCGCATGCGCACCTCCGCGTCCTCTGAGGTGCGCATGTGCGATTACTCGGTCCACAATTTGTTATGCAATTTCTCCCGAGTACGGAGACACCCGTGTGGATGTTACTTCCTGCAGAAGGGAAGAAGTGCCAGTTTTATCCTATAGAACAGTGTTGGCGAACCTTTTAGCGGCCGAGTGCCCAAACTGCAACCCAAAACCCCCCTTACTTATCGCAAGGTGCCAACCAAAAATTTAAGCAGTAACTTATTGCTCCCTGTTTTTAACAACTTTCAATCAAATTGGCCTCCAGGGGACAGCAACACAGAATAAATCTGGAAAATTTCCGATGTCCCTCTGTACACAGAAATTTGTGGGGCCGGCAGGAGGTCCTCTAAAGATTATTCGGCCCTGTCCACTCATTCTCCCTCCCTAAAGTCCCAAGTAGCGAAGAATCACTTTAATATATGACTGAAAGCAGCATCTTTTAAGTTGCATGGAACTGCAGAAAGATTCTTTGAGTCATGTCTGGTGCGCTGGGGAGATGGCCCGGGTGCCCAAAGAAAGGGCTCGGAGTGCCGCCTCTGGCACCCGTGCCATAGGTTCGCCACCACTGCTATAGAATGTAGTGGATTTTCAGTTTCCTCATTGTCCCCCTTTTGTAGGCTATACATTTTAAAGTTTTTCTGTTAGTGGGGCCATGAGTTTGTTGAAAAATTATTAACTTTTTTGGGGGTGGAGGACTAGAAAAGCAAAATTTTTCTGACTTTTCTAATTTTTATTCTATAAGTCAGTACGATGATGTGGATGCACAATTATCATTCTAGAGAATATACTTTTTTTATCACTTTTTTGTGGGATGAAATAGGTGAAAATCAGAATTTTTGGTGGGTTTTTAACAGCGTTCATCTTGTGGGTTCAGAAATGATTCATTTTTATTCTACGAATTATTACGAAAGTGGTGATACTATATGTGTGGGGATGGTGTTATGATATTGAACTTTTTCACATTATATGTCATTTTATCTGTTAATGTGGATTTGGGGCATTTTTATTAATTTATTTATTATTGAATAGTTTTTTTTACTGTTAGTTAGCTGAAGACCCATGTGTTATGATTCTAGTGTCCAGGGCTCAGCATCCAATATATCGGACGCTAAGTGTTAGGGCAAAAGGGGCCCCATGGAGAAATCTGCTATGGGGCCCAGCCTCTCCTAGTTAAGCCCCTGTGTATGAGGGCTTGTTAAATTGTCTGTAATTTACTGGGAAACTGATCAAATTTAAATAGTTTTGTCAGAATACCTCTAAAAAATGTTTAAAACTGACAAAAAGAAATTCTCTTTGCATTGCCATATTCTGACACTTGTTTTCATACTTTGGTATGTAGTTATTTAAGATGTTGTTTTTTGCGGATAAGATGACATTTTTATTGATTCAATTTTGAAAACTGTCCAACCTTTATATTACTTTTGATTTACATTTATATGGATCAAGAAATGGAGAAAAATAATTTCCTATATAAAATAGGATACATCTTACGGATTGCATTTCTTCTTCTTCTCTTCCCCATGAGCTAAGTTTTTACATGCTTTGATCAGGATCTCCAGCGTGCAGGTCTTCTGGTTGTATGTGATTGCAAGTTCTATTTCTCCAGTCACATTGGCATTGTCAATGCTGCCAACGTCAGTGCTGACACTATTGATGCTTGTCATGCTAGACTGAAAAAGTTAACACAATCATGATTTTCAAATACTATACAACATCTAACATAGTCAACATTAGACAGTTGAGAAGATGAGAAAACTTCATAAATATTACAAATAATACATACATCTGTAGATGATGAAAATTGATATTTGTAATCATAATTAATACAATGTATCAATGCATATGCATCTGAACCAGTGTGAATCTGTGGAATAATTTTTCCACAGAAAAATGTTTATTTATTGGGTGCTCAACCTGCTTCTATCTAATGAATATGACCACTTTAGATATAAGTAATTGCTAAGGCTGCCTTCACACTAAAAGTAGTCTTCACACATTAAGGTCACATTCACACTGCCATGTGGGGGATGTACCGTATATACTCGAGTATAAGCCGACCCGAGTATACGCCGAGACCCCTAATTTTTCCACCAAAAACTGGGAAAACATATTGACTCGAGTATAAGCCGAGGGTGTGAAATGTATTGGTCACAGCCCCCCCCAGTATATAGCCAACCAGCCCCCTATAGTATACAGCCAGTCCAGCCTGCCCCCAGTAGTATACAGCCAGTCCAGCCTGCCCCCAGTAGTATACAGCCAGTCCAGCCTGCCCCCAGTAGTATACAGCACTGCCCCCAGTAGTATACAGCACTGCCCCCAGTAGTATGCAGCACTGCCCCCAGTAGTATGCAGCACTGCCCCCAGTAGTATGCAGCACTGCCCCCAGTAGTATGCAGCACTGCCCCCAGTAGTATGCAGCACTGCCCCCAGTAGTATGCAGCACTGCCCCCAGTAGTATGCAGCACTGCCCCCAGTAGTATGCAGCACTGCCCCCAGTAGTATGCAGCACTGCCCCCAGTAGTATGCAGCACTGCCCCCAGTAGTATGCAGCACTGCCCCCAGTAGTATGCAGCACTGCCCCCAGTAGTATGCAGCACTGCCCCCAGTAGTATGCAGCACTGCCCCCAGTAGTATACAGCACTGCCCCCAGTAGTATGCAGCACTGCCCCCAGTAGTATGCAGCACTGCCCCCAGTAGTATGCAGCACTGCCCCCAGTAGTATGCAGCACTGCCCCCAGTAGTATGCAGCACTGCCCCCAGTAGTATGCAGCACTGCCCCCAGTAGTATGCAGCACTGCCCCCAGTAGTATGCAGCACTGCCCCCAGTAGTATGCAGCACTGCCCCCAGTAGTATGCAGCACTGCCCCCAGTAGTATGCAGCACTGCCCCCAGTAGTATGCAGCACTGCCCCCAGTAGTATGCAGCACTGCCCCCAGTAGTATACAGCACCCTAGCCTGCCCTGTGTGGTATACAGCCTGCCCCCAGTAGTATACAGCACTGCCCCCAGTAGTATACAGCACTGCCCCCAGTAGTATACAGCACTGCCCCCAGTAGTATACAGCACTGCCCCTAGTAGTATACAGCACTGCCCCCAGTAGTATACAGCACCTTAGCCTGCCCCGTGTGGTATACAGCCTGCCCCCAGTACCATACAGCCTGCCCCCAGTAGTATACAGCACTGCCCCCAGTAGTATACAGCACCCTAGCCTGCCCCGTGTGGTATACAGCCTGCCCCCAGTACCATACAGCCCAGCCTTCCCCCGGTAGTATACGCCTGCCCCCAGTAGTATACAGCTTGCCCCAGCATTAAAAAAAATAATAAATGTATATACTCACCCTCCGGTGGCCCCGATGTGCAGCGCTGCTCCCCCGATGTCTGCGCGGCTCGTCTTCAGGCTTCCGCGCCCGTCTTCTTTCTTCTGCCGGGCGCCGCCATTGCTCTCTCTCTCGGCCGGCGCCTAGTATGACGAAGAACAATGGCGGCGCCCTGCACAAGAAAGAAGACGAGCGTGGAAGCCTGAAGACGAGCCGCGCGGACATCGGGGGAGCAGCGCTGCACATCGCGGCCACCGGAGGTTGAGTATATACGTTTATTATTTTTTAAGTGTTTTTAACTCGTATATGACTCGTGTATAAGCCGAGGGGACGTTTTTCAGCACATTTTTTGTGCTGAAAAACTCGGCTTATACACGAGTATATACGGTATATACGGCTGACATACGCCGTATATACACCCCCCCATAGACGGCAATAGGCACATGGCGTTGTACAGGAGCGTACATTGCCCTTCCGTGGCCGGGGAAAAGATAGGGCATGTCTTATTTTTCCCCAGAATATGGGGCCATGCATTGCTATGGAGCAGGGCGGCCAACGTGTGCCCGCCGTGCTAAAAAAAAGCAAATAAATAAATAAACATATTGGAGGAATTTATCATGGCTTGTTTGCCAGTCTTCAAAGATCCAGGGAAGGTTGCAGCAGAATTCATAGACAAAAATATACCAAATTAATGGCAGAATTGTAGTTGCACAGAATAAAGTTACCATGCTACTTATTTAACACCATGAACATCATAAAATTAAACTTCAAGTGGTGCCTTTAAAAAACTTGTCTCAGCCTGCAAAAAGCAAGCCCTCATTAAGTTTGGGAAAATTAAAAAGTTATAGCTTTTGGAAGATGAAAAATAACAAAACATAATAGGACTTTTGAGGCCTAAAAGAAGCTGGCTGTATAAGCGTTAATATCTACGGAGTGAGTAAATTGCGTTTGACCTCTTGAAGATAAGAAAAATTTTAATCGTCTTGCAAACACTTCAACTGTTTTATGAGGTTTAAAATGTTTGTCATGGGGAATGAAGTTACTGTTGGAAGGATGCCTGCACTGCACTTTTCAACAAAGGCACTGTGGAAGGGGAGAGGAAACGGAGTAAGGTTTATTGTGTCTGTGCTTGATGACTAAATGAATCTTCACTAGTAAAGTTCTTTATTATTATGAATTTTAATATTGCTACACGGGTAGTTTCTTCATTTATTGATGGTTTGAATACCTAAATGTTTTAAATTAATTAATGCATAAATACTATTCTGTATGTATACAAATTTTCACTGCTAATCCAATTATACGTACCCTTTTCAAACTTCCAAAGAAAAGTGTCTTGTTTGGGTCATCAGTTTCCTTTGTCTCTTGACTTGGATCACTTCTGATTTCATGTACTTCTTCTCTGGCTTTGTGAATAAGCTGGTGTAGACTTGGGGACTTTTTCAACTGTTAAAAAGCATTATATAATTATTATTTACAGGGTAAGTTTACAGAGGCGCTGACAGATTAAAGTGAATCTGTCAGTAGTTTTAACCATACAAAGCTGAAGACAGTGTTAGGACCATACCTTTGTGTGCATTGTAATTACCAGTAGGACTGTGAAAAATGCAATTATATTCCAGGATTGTAACTGGATCTGAAGCGCTCACTGATGTGTGAGATCTCCTCAATGTACTGCTGCAGAGCCCTTCCACTCCCCTCTATGTAATTGCTGTAATATTCAAACAGAATCCTGCTAGAGCAGAGAGGAGGGGGTGTGCTGTGTTCAGTGAAGAGATCTCCCAAACCATTGCTCAGAATCCAGCTACAATCCTGAAATATAAATAAGCCAACAAAATATGGATCTGTGGTCCATTGTTTGCACTTTGCATGTCATTGAAAAGTGAAGGTCACTCACGTGCAAACTTGGGGAGAAATAGAACCTGCTCTGAGTTTTGCGGTTTGGGCAGTCGGCTCATAAACTGCGCTGTGGAAACCACATATGTGTTCATGGAGGCTAGCTCATTCAAACTCTAACATGAAAGGCCAATTGTTTATTGATACTGGGAAAATTAGGAAAAAAATATACTTAGCCCCAATGGAAGGCCTGCTTGGTTCTAGCGGTAGCAGTCCAAACTCATGTGCATCCTGGGATTGGCTCAGAAGTTGCATGTACAATGCATATTATATTATCACTTCCAGTTTGATGAATCAGGAGATGTACAGTGGGTACGGAATGTATTCAGACCCCTTTAAATTTTTCACTCTTGGTTTCATTGCAGCCAATTGGTAAGATCAAAAACGTTTTTATGCTCATTAATGTATACTCTGCACTCCATAAAACAGAAATGTAGATATTTTTGCTAATTTATTAAACTAGAAAAGCTGAAATATCACATGGTCATAAGTATTCAGACCCTTTGTCAGTATGAGTAGAAGCACCTTTTGAACTAGTACAGCTATGAGTCTCCTTGGGAATGATGCAGCAGGTTTTTCTGCCATTCTTCCTTGAAGATTTTCTCCAGTTCACTCAGGTTGGATGGTGAACATTGGTAGAAGTCATTTTCAAGTCTCTACAGCTGCTTAATTGGGTTTAGGTCAGGGCGCTAGCTAGGCCTGTCAAGAATGGTCACAGAGTTGTTCTGAAGCCACTGCTTTGTCATTTTAGCTGTGTGCTTAGGATCATTGTCTTGTGGAAAGGTGAACCTTCGACCCAGACTGAGGTCCAGAGCACTCTGGAAGAGGTTTTCATCCAGGATATTTCTGTATTTGACCACATTCATCTTTCATTCAATTGCAACCAGTCGTCCTGTCCATGCAGCTAAAAAAACTCCCCCATAGCATGATGCTGCCACTACCATGTTTCCCTGTTGGGATTGTATGTGGTATGTGATGAGCAGTTCCTGGTTTTCTCCACACATACCGCTTACCAAAAAAAATCAATCTTTGTATCAGTGGTAGGCTATGCCCGGGAAAGGCGGGTGTGAGAGCTGCTCACCCCCACCCCTCTCCATAGAGAAACATGGCATACGGTGCCCTATTACGAGGGAAAGATAGGACTTTTTGATCATACCAATAGTCGACAATGGAACAAAGAGTAAAAAATTTTATGGGGTCTGAATACTTTCCGTACGCACTGCAAAAAAAGTGTTGTCCATCAGGTCAACTGTAGGCCCTGTTTAAAAATGTGTAAAGTGGAAGGAAATGTACATGTAAAAATGTTCACGTTCATGCCTAAATATATCCTTTAATTCATACCTCACTTGCTATATGGATGGCAGTGTCTGAGTGACTTCTCCTTTCCTTTCTTCTATCTTTACTTTTTCCATAATCTGTGCTTAGATAAAATTTATCTGTCATATCATTTTGAGACTTGGAAATTTCTAATGAAAAAAGAGAGATTAGATAGAATGATTACACTGTGTTAGGTGAAGAAGAGCTTGAACAAGCGATCAGAGCATTGCTTGTTCAAGTTAACCTGTTAAAAAGTAAAAAATAAAAGTTAAAAACACTAAATACATTTTTTCTAATTAAAAGAATAAATTAAATAAAGTAAAAGTCCCCTAAACACAAACATTCCCTATACACGTCTAATAAAGTCTTAATCACCAAAAAACCCCACATATTTGGTATCGCAGCGTCCGTAACAATCTGTACAATAACTCAGAAACATTATTGGATCCGCCCGGTGAATGCCGTAAAACCAAACCTGAAAAACTCGCCAAAAAGTAAATCATAAAATGCCTTCACAGAATTGTTCCAAAAATATTATGTGCACCAAAATGGTACCAATGAAAAGGACAACTTAACATGTAAAAAATAAGCCCAAAACCAGCTCTGTCAACCAAAAAATATTAAAGTTATATCTCTGATGGCAATATAAAAACAAATGAGATTTCTTTTATATTAGTTTTTATCCAGTAAAATTGTAAAAATATATTAAAAAACAATATAAATGAGGTATCACCGTAATCATAGTGATCCATAGAATATAGTATTTTTAGTGTATGGTGTACGACCCCCAAAAAATACAATAAGAAGTGAAACCAAAATTGACTATTTTCTTTTCCTCTATACATTCAAGAGTTAATAAAATATCATCAATAAGCTAATGACCCACTAAAATGAAATATTTGTAAAGTGCATTATATGTTAAAAATAAGCCCTTTTATGTCCAAATTGGCAAAAAAAATAATGCATAATCTGCTCTGAATGGTGCAGGTTCCCTTTCGATGCCCTGGCGTGTGCCCATACAGCAGGTTACCACCAAATATGGGCTACTGTTATACTCGGGAGAGTTTGTGTATCAAACTTTGTGGAGCGTTTTAGTATTTTATCCACTGAGAATTCGTACATTTTATGGAAAACACATTCACTTAGCCAAAGAAAATGTTAATTTCAAAATTGCATCCGATTTCGTTTTAACCCCTGTAAAACAATTAAAGGAAACCTACCACTTGAAGTGGCAGGTTTCTGATGGAAATACCGGGCACCAGCTCAGGGTGAGCTGGTGCCGGAGCTTATTTTTGTTAGTGTTTTAAACCGCGGTATCGCGTTTTAAAACACTTTTTAAACTTTATAGCCGGCGCAGGGAGGTACGCGCTCGGCGCTTACCATGCGCGCGGCTCTCCTTCACTTCCTATGTAGCCGCGCGCACGGTCGCGCGCATGGTAAGCGCCGAGCGCGTACCTCCCTGCGCCGGCTATAAAGTTTAAAAAGTGTTTTAAACCACGATACCGCGGTTTAAAACACTAACAAAAATAAGCTCCGGCACCAGCTCACCCTGAGCTGGTGCCCGGTATTTCCATCTGAAACCTGCCACTTCAAGTGGTAGGTTTCCTTTAAAGGGTTTAAAAACTTCATAAAAGTTGTTTTGTGTACGTTGAGGAGTGTAGTTTCTATAATGGGGTAATTTATGGGGTTTTACTTTTATTTAGGCTTCTTAAAGAGACTTGAAACCAGAGCAGGTCCCTCAATAGCAGGATTTTGCGGTTTTTATGAAAAAATTAAAAATCGCACATAACGTTCAAAGCCCTAACATCTTACATAAATGAGAGTATGCATAAAAAACCATGTCCACATAAAGTAGACATTCGGTGAATGTTATGTATTAAGTTTTTTGCTGTTGTGGCTATGTATGGATAAATAGAACATTTTGAATTTCGAAAATCGAGAATTTTCCCAAATTGTTACCAAATATCTTTTTTTTACATAAATAAACGCAAAATATACCACCAAAATTTTTCAACTAACATGAAGTACAAAGTGTCACAAGACAACAATTTCAAAACCCCTTGGATATGTTAAAGCGTTTCAAAGTTATAACCATTTATAGTGACACAGGGCAGATTTGAAAAAATGGTCCGTGTCAGGAAGGTGAAATAGGGCTTCGGCGTTAAGGGGTTAAGATTCCATAAAAGAAAAAATAAAACAGATGGCTCATGTCAATAGTTTTACAATAAAACTTACATATGCATTCTATTGCCCCTCTGAGCACAAGATTTGATGTACAAAATACTACATACAACAAAGGTTTTACAGAGTATTACTTTTAAGAAACATTGAGGACTATGGTGTGTGTGATGAGCAAGGGGATATCACATGCCAGATATTGTGATGAACATACATGTAGAAGTGAGATTCACATGCCAGGTTTTGTGTTGTTCATCAAGCCATTAATATCCCTTACTCCCCCCTAGCCTTATCTTGTATAGTTAATGAGACCTTGGAAACCTCCTACTACAAAAGCTGCCGAGGGAATCTGGCTCTGTAGGGGGTAGCTATTAACTAATATCTTTTGGAGCCACAGCGACTCCTAAAGGCTTGAGGAAACTTCCCTCCAATTTTTAAACCAAAAGACAAAGGATTATAAAATCTCAGACCAATATTTGTTATGGACAGTTATAGAGTTTTGGTCCATCTCAGATGAAGGGCAAATACAGTTTTGGAATCTGGATAGGCCGGGTATCATAGTGCCCCAACTCCCTAGGTTCTAGCATGCTTGGACACCAAGATATAAATATCTTGGAATGAGACCATAGCAAATGGGTCAGGTTTGGTATGAATGCTATCCAGGGATTGACCCAGATCCAATGATACCAGAACCCTGACCCTATGATTTCCTCTTCAGAAGCTTTGACTTCTCAAAGGTTCTGGATTTAATACCAGGTAGGAGGGTCCTCAAAGCACGCCTGGGAGTGTGCAGGGGTGTGTCTGCACCTAATATAATCAGAACACCACTGGTGCCCATGGTCTTTGCTTGAGGAAACAATTCACCTTCAAAAAGCACAGGAAGGATCTTTAACCCCTTCCTGACTTGCCGGGTCTCGATGCATGGAGAGGGCTCGTGGGTCAGGCCCTCTCCATAGCCTGTAAGTCTTTGGTGCATATTGCAGCAAAGGCTTACCGGTAGCACCCGCGATCAGTGCTATGGGCGCCGCGTGACGTCATCGGGGAGCAGCGATCCGTCGACCCGAAGTACCAAGGCTGTCTTATTTTAACCCATTCATTACAATGTGCTATTAGCACATTGTAATGAATGAGGAGGAAAATCCCCATATACTGCCATACTATAAAGTTAAAGTACCCTAGGGAGTCTGAAAAAAAGTAAAAGTAAAAATAAATGAAAGTTTAAAAAAAAATTATAATAAAAAAACCCTAAAAATTCTAATCACCCCCCTTTTCCTAGAACTGATAGAACTGTATTAATAAACAGTAAAAATCACATAAGGTATCCCCGCGTCCGAAAATGCCCAATCAAAATATAATAACGGGTTTTCATTGCGTTTTACCCCGTAATGGAAAATAGCCCCCAAATTTGAAAGTTGCACTTTTTTTTGCCATTTTGAAAAATATTTAAAAAAATCAATAAAAAGTGATCAAAAGGTTGCGCAGTCCTAAAAGTTATAGCAATAAAAATGCAATCAAAAGTTGCAAAAAATGACACCACCCACAGGTCTGTACACCAAAGTATGAAAAAGTTATTGGCGCCAGAAGATGGCAAAATTAAAAAAAAAAAATTGTACAGGAGGTTTTAATTTTTGTAAATGTATGAAAACATTATAAAAAACCTATACACATTTGGTATCCCCGTGATCACACCAACTCAAAGAATAAAGTAGACATGTCAACTGTGGCACACAGTGAAAGCTGTAAAATCCGAGCCCTCCAGAAAACGTTGCAAATGCGTTTTTTCACCATTTGGAATTTTTTTTCCCGCTTCCCAGTACACGGCATGGTATATTAAATACCGTCACTATGAATTTGTTATACAAATAATAAGCCATCACAGAGCAAAATAAAAAAAAAAAGTTATAGATTTTTGAAGGTTACACAAGGTAACTAAAATACTAAATACCCTTGTATTTTGTACTCTGCTATATACTCTGTATATATATATCTATTGTGTGTACTGTATGCCCTTAAAGAGAACCCGTCAAGCAAAATAACCCCACTAAACTAAATATATTTTAATAAACTGCAATTAGAAAGCTCTGCATCTATCCCTTCATTGTCCCCCTACATGCCTCTAAACCTAAGCAATGAGGTCTTAAAGCTGTATGCAAATGACCTGTGAAATGTCCAATGAGTCATTAGCATATTCAAGCTGTCCAGCTTATTCATGAATGGGAGGCCCAGCCACACCCCCAGTGCTTGACTGACAGCCTGTATAATTATGTGAGGCTGTATAATGATATACATCCTGGTGCTGGTGGCCATGCCCCCTGCAGCCTGTGTGTGCATGTGTGTGTGTATAGGAGAGATACAACAGCTCCAGGCAGCCATGTTATAGCAGAACATGTCAGGTACTTGTGTAGCTGATGCACGTGTCACACGTGTATTAGGAGGATGGAGCATGTCAGCAGATGCAGCACAGACACTAGCAATGCTTTACTATACATTACACACAGACATGAGCAGGGGGAGGGGAGGGTTAACAAGAGTGACATCACTGCCTCTGTCCATGTGACCCGCCTCATTTACATAATAAAGAAAAGATGATTTTGTAATGATTAATGTATGAATTGACTAGATAAAGGCTGTGATGGATCCTAGTGAGCTGCTCCAACAGGTAGAGGTGACAGAAATAGTGACAGAGACCTGATGACAGGTGTCCTTTAAGGTAATCAAATATAAAATGTTATCTGTTTTGCTCTTTTATCAATAATGATGGTTCCTGACAGAACATTTTTAATTCTCCAACTCAAACTGAAGTCCTAGGGACTCATTTGGGTAGGTACTGATCTACCCATTAGCTGGTGCTGACTGGCTGGTCTCCTATAGTGAAAAGCAGATTTTCTAGGAATCTATGATAGCCATCCAGCAACAGCGCCCCCCGCCCTCCCGTTGCAGGCCTACCAATACTCTCTTGTAATACACTATTATGCGGGTATAACAAAATTCTGGTTACAGCGGTTGAATTTTATTCTAATTGTTGGCTTAACAAAGGCACATTAGTCCATAAAGATTGGAAGTGTGATGACTGCAAGAGCTGGTCATTCCATACATTTTTTATCTCATTACAAGCTCCTAAATACTGTAATTTTACGGAGGATTATCTTCTTATAAATGGTAAACATACATGTACCAATGGGAAAATAATTTAGAACCAAGCTTGTTCATTACATATAAAACTATTATAAAATAACTACAAAAATCTCTAATGAAAAGAAAATCCCCTGAAGCCGAAAAATTCTGAGGCAGGCCTTGAGTGGGTGGAGCTTAAGAGGCACCACTCCAATCAGGACGCACCTGAAGCTGTGGTTGTATGCATAGCAATACAGACAGACAGAATTTGGAGGGTAGTCGTCTGTACCTATTGGCTGTTGCTGAGTGGCTGTCCTTTCCCTAGAGAAAATGTAGCTTGCAAATCATAGATTCCTGCAAACTCTGCTCTAATCTACACTTTCCAGGAGCAGTATAGTTTTTTCATGCTCCATCACTTGCACTACAGGAGATATGGAGAAATGTATCCCCATGACCTAGTCTGCTGTGTAGATACACACTGCCCTTAATAGGTTACCTAGTATTTTTGAATAATGTATATGATTGTACTTACTTTTTACTTGGGTTGTTAGAGAAAGAAAAATATTTTCCACAGATTTATTAAAATTTTTTGATTTACCGAGCTCCTGTAAAAAAAAGAATGGAGTTCATATACTTATAAAGTAATCTTTTCATTTAAGTCATGTGTTTCAGGGGTTGCCTGGCATTAGGAACATATTGGAGGAGATATATCAAAGTGTCCCACATTAGACCCGTCTTCTGCTGTGCCAGATTTATCACTGTGTCTGATGACAAAAAGGAGGTAGTTTAAGATTGATGTGACGTACTTTGCACCTTCTAATAGTTGGTCAAGTTTATGTTGACATATATTGGCGCACTGACTATTCCCCATGAGTTCACGCCCCTTTTCATAGCACATGCCCATTTGTCATACTAGTCAGAAAAATTTAAAAAGAGATGAGCTATGAAAAATGTGGCACATGGCATTTTAGTTTTTTGGCACAAATTATGCTATAATTCTGGCGCATGTAGATTGATAAATCTCCCACTTTGTCTCCTTCCAGGATGGCTCGTAAAACAACAAACCTAGCATAGGCTTATAAATTACCTCTGTGCTATGAGACCAGGCTACAATGGGCACAAGTTGTTGTTGTATAGGCTTGTTTTACAGCTCCTCCCGATAATAGGACTAAAAATACCTGATCCTGTGTTCAAGTTGCTACCCCATGTTTAGATGTGTTGCTTAAAGGGAACCTGTCGCCAGGGACCTCATTTTCACTAAAGATAGGTTGCAGAAGCCTATTACAGCTGCATTGCAAATATGCCTTTCTGCCTTTTCTAAGCTTTTTCATTACAATATAATTGTGTTATAACTTACCTTGCACCCTGACAGAATCCTCTGCGTAGTCCCAGGGGTTGGGCTTTGGTTTAGATGCATTTCAAAAAACAACATGTGCCTTGTCTGTGCTGCTCACTCCTCAGCTCTTAGCCCCCACCTTTCCCCCAAAGGGGCCCTCAGGTGGGGGCTGAGAGCTGAACAGCACATATTGTTGTTTTTATTAAATGTATGCAAAAAATTGGCAGAAATGGCAGAAACGCATATGTGAAATTCAGCTGAAATGGGCTCCTGCAATGTATCTTTAGTGGAAATGAGGTCCCTGGTGAAAGGTTCCCATTAAATTTTCTCACTGACAGAAATAAAATGTGTTGAATTGAGTACATTACCACAGAGTTATACCCAGGAGTTACTTCGGAGAAAGGAGGCGGAGTAGGTGGAACAACTGAGATCTTACTAAAACATGAAAGTACACAGAGAACATAATGAGGCAGCTTAACAAAGAAAAACATACACAAGAACACCCGACTTACATACAACCCCTAGTTACAAACGGCCCTCTGGACGTTGGTAATTTAGTGTACTTTAGCTCTAGACTACAATAAACAGCTATAACATTTATCACAGGTGTCTGCAATTAAGATTTATGGTTAATCCTGGGTCTTATGACAATCCAAAATTTTTAAAATCCAATTGTCACAGAGACCAAAAAAATTTTGACTGGGGTTACAATAATAAAGTATACAGTTCCGACTTACATACAAACTTAACTTAAGAACAAACCTCCAGAACCTATCCTGTATGTTACCCGGGGACTGCCTGTATATGGTTTTTAACATGTTGAATAAAGAAGATGGAAGAGGTTATGAGGTTATGCTACAAGTGGAAATGTATATGCTGGGCTAAAATACTAGGTGGAGGGGACTATAGTGGCAAGATTACTAAGTGGAGGGGTATGCTGGGCTACATTACTAAGTGGCGAGCTATGCTGTGCTATATTAGTTGGAGGAATAGATTATGCTGGCAACATTTTTAAGAGGTGGGGGTCTATGCTGGGCTACATTACTAAGTGGAAGGGGGCTATGCTTGGTTACATTACTAAGTGGGGGGCTAAGCTGGGATACATTACTAAGTGGGGGTTATGCTGGCCTATAATAGTTGGAGGAAGGGACTATTCCGGTAAGATTACTAAGTGGATGAGGTCTATGCTGGCTACATTACTAAGTTTAAGGGGACTATGCTGGGTTACATTACTAAGTGGGGGGCTATACTGGGCTACATTACTAAGTGGGGGTTATGCTGACCTATAATAGTAGGAAGAAGGGACTATGCGGGCAACATTGCTAAGTGGATAGGGTCTATGCTGGGCTATATTACTAAGTGGAAGGGGGCTATGCTGGGCTACATTACTAAGCGAAGGGAGGCTATGCTGGGCTAAATTACTAAGCGAAGGGAGGCTATGCTAGGCTATATTACTAAGCTGAGGGGGCTATGCTGGCAACATTACTAAGTTGGGGGCTATGATGGGATACATTTGAAGAGGGAGTAGAACTTTGCTTGTCTGCCTAGGGCACCAAAATGCCCTGCCTGGATCAATTAATGCCTTAGTGTATTGTGCCAATTGTAAAGTTTTGTGGAGGAGGGGTAATGCTAAGAGTAGGGTGCTTGGTTCTAGTAAAGGGAAATTATTTGCTCATCTTATCCGACATTTATATATGACTTCACAAATACTTTTCTGGATGAATGTAATCTGGCAATGTATTCCTACAGACAACACTTCACAGTATTCTAGAAATATATATACTGGGAGATAAAGAGTAGGGATAAATTCCACTTTAAGCAAATAATTACATTGTTTGTGTATTGAAAATTTTCCCATGGTTTTCTACATCTCTGCTTGTTGTCTTTCTGTAGGAATCTTCATTCTTTGCTTCCTCTGAAAAAATCAGTCCATGGTCAAGAAGCTATGTGCAAGGTTCCTTATGTCACACAGCTCTGATTACTTTCTGTGATACTAACAAGCCGTGCACCTGTATGTCACATGACCATGGACCAATTTTTATCCATTGGAAGTAAACAATGATGCTTCCTATAGAATGTCAGCAAGCAGAGATCTAGAAAACCGTGAGTAATTGACACAGGGAGTATATTGAAAAAATGTATAACTTTTCATAACACAAACAGTATCAATAATTTGCTGAAAGTGGACAACCCCTTTAAAGCCTATGGGTTAATGGAATATTGCCTTTCTTTTTTTAAAATATTGGCTTTTTTTAAGGAATTTTCTACTACAGAATTTTTTCATAAACATCTTGAATGGCTCACCTCATCTTTTGATAGGACTTCAAGAGCTTTGCTCCAACTGTTTCATGTTTTCCTATAAGATACATGATACTTCATCATATGTAGACCTCAATTTTTGTACTTATTTGATACAATAATATATAATAATTGGAAAATCATATGCTAGTACTGTAGAGTTCAAGTCTGCACAGTTTGTGGAGCAGCTTCGAAGGAGGGGTACAGCGCCCCCAAAGGTCCTGGCTTGGTCCTTATGTAGATATATAATGGAAGAAGCGGGCAGCACTCCAAAGTTCAAATTAGAAGTTGGTGATCTTTATTGAAACAAGTGGCAACGTTTCAGTGTTGGACACCTTTTTCAAGCAATCCTTTTTCAAGCACTAGACCCACATTGAGTATATAAAGGAAACATGGTATATAATACACATGAAGAGGCTTGCAAGTGGGACTCATATAATAAATATACATCATCATCTCTCTTCAAAATGCATGTTATAAGATTGTAGAAGATTAACAAAAAGTGGGAAAATCGAAATGACCAAATTACTTTTTTTTTGGTGCAAATTTCCAGAATTTTTGAATATTAAGTGAAAATTGACCGAATAACGCTTGTGAGATAATGGGGATAGGGCTGCAATGAAGTGTGTACCTATGCATCTCCTACATCAATGCAAATCTTTACTTGCAACAAGAAATAAAAAAAGTCAATACCAGTTTTTACTAGAAAAAACTCTAGTGATCTTATGTAAACACTAGCAGCTAGACAGATTGATTTTCTTATTAAGCAGCAATTCAATGTGTATTTCAATGTGTAGGTAAAAGATATGATAAAAAGAGATTACCTGCAGATGGAAATTTTTTTTCTCTTTCTTCATAGAACCATTCACCAGTCTTTATTTTGACTTCCCTGTTATACATGACAGGTAGGATATTATTTTTACATTATTATTACATGTACCTGCTAAGGGGACACAAAATAGTCAATATAACAAGCAAGAGCCACACTTATTTCTTCAAATTCTTTCTCATACAAAATTTCAAACCACCTGCTTAAAAGGGTTTTGCCTTGAAAGAAAAAAACTCTCAAATTTTAATCCTCTAGTGATGTTTACACAATAAAGATAATTTTTAACCCCTTGCTTTACAATTTACCCAGTTTTATTACTGTTTAGCTCCTATAACTCAGTGATGGTCAGTGTAAAGTTCCAGAGTGTGGACACGGACTCTCTAAGCAGACACATTATGATCCATTTAGTTCTGTGAGCTGACAGTGTGGTTAGATTATTAGGGTACATCTTTATATACACTTTCATTTTGCTTCTGAACATTGTACAAGTATCTGACACTTGGAAAGAGAGATGAGACAGATCAGAGATGATGAGATGCATGTTACACATGACATTCTCCCCTCTGCTATCACAGCCATTACATACTTTCGGCTCTACTATATGCCTCTCTCCCTCTCCTGTGGATAAAGATCTTATCTGCCTGTACCTTAACCCTTCTCACACTGTACTGTTTGCCGGCAGGAAGTCAGTGTGTGTGAGCTCTTTCTGGACTGATAGAGACAGGTTGGAGTTATATCTATGAAATGCTGTATTTTTGTTAATAACAGTGAATTAGAGAATATGTTTTTTATTACCCTGAGTATATTTAAAAATCTTGTCTTAGTGGGAATACCCCTTTAAATAAAAAAAATTACAAAAGCATATTTGTTACTTAATCTTTTGTGAATGCAAATCAGTTGCTTGCATCTGAATATGGATGTTTTGTACATGCATTTTGTGCTTAGTTCTTAGTTCTACTCAACCTATTCGGGTGAATGAGACAATCACAAAAATTTCTACAACATATCTTTATATGCGTACATATTCGTTAACTATGAAGATAATGGTTAAAAAAAGTCATCAATGCTTTGCCCCCATAGCGGCATCTTTGTAACAACAGAGACTGATGTTAATGGGAGGCGCCCCCCTGGACCAATAGGAAGAGGAGAGTATATGCTTGTTGAAAGTTTTATATAAGCCACTCTCAATAAACTCAAATTAATAATCCCAAAAAATCCCATAATTTTGCAGTCCCTTTGCTACACAGAAAAGGCTTCATCATGTGAAGTAATTTGTTTTATAAATAATACAATTGACACTTATATTTCAAAGTTAAATTCAAAGGGTTATTCCCACGAAAGCAATATATTATCTAAATATACTCAGGATAACAGAATAACACATTGTTGTTAATTTTATTTACAAAAAATACAGCATTTCACGGATACAATTCCAACCTGTCTATATCAGTCCTGGTTCCTACAATTTGGTGGTCCCTGGATCTGACCATAAACTCCTGACTATGGTCGGCAGATTCTTGTAGCTTATCTTTTATTGCAGGAGAAGAGGGAGGGGTAGCAGCATGCAGCATGCTTCTACACTTTTCGCAGCAGCTGTAAAAGGAGTCAGCAGCAGCACTACAGTTTCCCTTCAGAGTTTCCCAAAGTCCAGTTTTCTTCAGCGTTCCCTGAGTGATCACCTGAATCCAGATGTGAAAGTTGCAATTTTTTTAAAAAGTCACAAAAAAGTTATAAATTTTGGCGCAAATCTGCAACTGCCACCTACTAGGCATACAAATAAACTTGGAACTGATTGCAACTTTTGGAGACCTTTTGCAACTTTTGTTTTAAGAAGTTGCAAATTCACTGACTTTTTTAAAAAGTCACAAAAAGTTGAAAATTTTAGCACAAATCTACGACTGCCACTGACCAAGCATAAAAATTAGCTTGGAACGGATTGCAACTTTTGGAGACTTTTTGCGACTTTTGTTTTAAAAAGTTGCAAATTCACTGAAGACCAAATACCACATGTTTCAATAAAGGAAAAAAAATCATAAGATACATCTGATGGGCAGAAAAGCCAAGAAAAGTCCCAAAAAAAAGATCGACAAAGCCAGACTTATGATACATGTGCCCCATTGTGTCTTATATCGATCTCATGACTCTGATCTGTCTCATCTAAGTTCTTTGTCAGCACACAGAATCTCATAGCACAGAGGAATCACAAAGTGTCTGCTTAGAGAGTCTGGAATTTTACACTGACCATCACTGAGGTAGGAGAAAAACAGCAATAAAACTAACTCAAATTGTAAAGTAATTGTGCAAACATCAGAAGGGGGATTAAAATTTGAGAACTTTCTTTCATGGGATAATCTCTTTATTCATTTCTCATTTTATATATTAAAAATGCTTTAAGATGATTGTCAAGACAAGTAAGATGAATTTCATTACCCATGAGCATTGCAGACTGTACATTTCCATACAATATTGCAGCGGTAAACCTGGCACTCCGGACACACTCTGTGACTGCAGCCATTGCAGACAGCGCCTCTGTTCAGCAGCCTTCCCAGAGCTTTCTGGCACCGAGCACATGATCGCTCTTGGTATTCTCTAGCTGCACTTTTTGCCCCTTTCCATCGAAGTTGTTGTAAATGTGTTTTCAGCTTTCTGCACCAGATAGCAAAGAACATAATCATATCTGTACGATTGTGAGTAAAGCTGTTCATGATGCTCACAACAATAGCTTTTATTTCTTAAAAGCCCAGGTTTAAAAGTCATCTTCTACCAAGAAGTGTCCACAGATAACTAATTGGTCAGCAGGGTTCCAACTGCTGGAGCATCCACCAATCACAAAAATGGGGGTCCTGTTTTCTCATTTGAAGTGTGTGACAGTTTCTGCAGGCATACAGCTGCTTCATAATCATTGAGACAGCTGAAGTATAGTTCTCTGTCACTTCCATAGCCAATGAATGCAGTGGCAATGCTGCTCAAAGGCAGGGGATAAAGACCCCTAATTCTTGTCTCTACTGATGATCCTACTGGTCAGACCTCCAATATAGTTATCCCTTTCTGGTGGATAGGAGACAATTTTTAAAATTGGTTTAGTGGCTATAACCTACTATAGAAATATGAAAGATGATCAGTCATTGGTTGCTATAAGCAACAGTAGTTTTAACAAGTATACCAGATGAATTTTTTTAATATATTACACTGGCTGATTGTAAAAGCCACAATTGTGAAATTACCATTATTGATAAAGAAAATGTTATATAAATCAGTACAGGCAGTCCCCGGGTTACGTACATGATAGGTTCCATAGGTCTGTTCTTAAGTTGAATTTGTATGTACCGTATATACTCGATTATAAGCTGACCCGAGTATAAGCCGAGACCCTTAATTTTACCACCAAAAACTGGGAAAACCTATTGACTCGAGTATAAGCCGAGGATGGGAAATGAATTGGTCACAACCCCCCCCCAGTATATAGCCAGCCAGCCCCCTATAGTATACATCCTGCCCCCAGTAGTATACAGCCACCCCAGCCTGCCCCCAGTAGTATACAGCCATCCCAGCCTGCCCCCAGTAGTATACAGCCACCCCAGCCTGCCCCCAGTAGTATACAGCCTGCCCCCAGTAGTATACAGCACTGCCCAGCCTGCCCCCAGTAGTATACAGCACTGCCCAGCCTGCCCCCAGTAGTATACAGCACTGCCCAGCCTGCCCCCAGTAGTATACAGCACTGCCCAGCCTGCCGCCAGTAGCATACAGCCCAGCCCAGCCTGCCCCCAGTTGTATACAGCCCAGCCCAGCATTAAAAAAAAAAAAAAACTTACATACTCACCCTCCGGTGGCCCCGATCTGCAGCGCTGCTCCCCCGATGTCCGCGCGGGTCCTCTGCTGGCTTCCGCGCCCGTTTACTGTACATCGCGCTGGGCGCCGCCATTGCAATGGCGGCGCCCAGCGCGATGTACAGAAGACGGGCGCGGAAGTCAGAAGAGGACCCGCGCGGACATCAGGGGAGCAGCGCTGCAGATCGGGGCCACGGAGGGTGAGTATGTACGTTTATTTATTTTTTAAGATACACTTACACTTGTGACTCGTGTATAAGCCGAGGGGACGTTTTTCAGCACATTTTTTGTGCTGAAAAACTCGGCTTATACACGAGTATATACAGTAAGTCGAAACTGTATATTTTATAGTTGTAGTTCCAGACAAATTTTATTTTTTTTGCCCCAGTGACAATTGGAGACCAAGGATAATCAATAAATCTTAATTACAGACACCTTACAGCTGATCATTCTGGGACTATAGTAAAGCATCCAGAGAGCACGTCGTGTTTAACGCATGCGTTTAAAAACGCATTGGAATAGCTGAAGAGTGATTTGCCTAATTAAACACCTCTTAACACTTGTGTTTACAAAACGCATGCGTTAACCGCGATGTTAACGCATGCGTTAACAATGCGTTAACAACCGCATGCGTTAACCGCAGCTGTTTAATTAGGCAAATCACTCTCCAGGTATTGCAATGCGTTTTTAAACGCATGCGTTAAACGCGACGTGTGACCGCACCCTCAGCGAAGGTCACAGTGGGTAGAGGGATCCGTCTTTAACTAGGGATCGTCTGTAAGTCAGGTGTTCTTAAGTAGGGGCCCGCCTGTATATGTAGAACTACAATTATTTTCTTACATGAGTTAAGAGATTAAGGCTTCATGCACACCTCCACATTAGCAGATGTGTGCCACAAGGTGGCCAGAGAAGAGGGGGGGGGGGGGGGTGAGCGCTGCTCTCCATAGCGAGCTGTACGGGCGTTTACAGCAATTTATTGCAAATTTGTAATTTGTAAATCTCATACAGAGTGTAAATTGACATTAGAAATTCACATGTCAACCTGCAAGAGTTCCATGTGGAAAATACATTTTAACTACCAATTGAAGTAATTCCAGTGTTTTCATAGTGCCAGTGGGTGTAATTAACATAAAAAGTTTAGTAGTTTTTATATCCCTAGTGGTAGCTCCTGCGGCTACAGTGGTTTGTATGTAACTGCCTACTGTAGAAAGACACAACAGTGTCTAAAAACCCTATTACACTCCCTCATTTACAGTGTTAGCTACTGTAGTACATTTCCTCAATAGTAAGAGATTGTGGCTCACACTTCTCATGAAAATATAACACCAAAACAGGAAAATTCACTGTACCTTATTCTTTCCTCTTCTGCCTTCTGTAGAGTTTGGTCTCGAAACAAGACCTCCAAAACCCTCTCCCTCTCAAGCTCCTTGAGAAAGCTGAGATTGAAATCAATAGCCATCTTCACTTTCTTTGGATATCTCCACCAGCTTCCATCCACCGATACCACAGCACTACTGGTTTGGACTGGCTTCTTAATGTCCCATAGTCGAGTGACAGAGGAGCAGATCTGCTGGGTGGACAATTATAGAAAGCATGACTTCCACATCATTGGTACAGACCAGGCAAATTAATCTGTAATAACCCTGTCACGAGGGATGACACTGGACTAGACTACGACAGGATCCGTATTGTCTATGTCTCTGCTAGCATTGTGCTGAAGTCCTTAGACTGCGGCAGGTGTTTACAGCACAACTCCAAGCATATTCTGTAATTCAGAAAAGGAATATGATGAGCTTTTCAGAGCCGAGAAGAAAGCATGGTAGTTTCATATTGTTAACTTGAGCGTATTTCTGTTCTTAAATTGAGCTACATAATGCAGCTGTGGGAAACATAACCACTTATTCCTGATAATGTGCCAAGAATATAATGATATAATGTTCAGCAGCTAAGTGGAGCCATTCACTAGACACAGCTTGCCGGCCCACTGAAAAGCCATTGCTTTTGAATAGTCTGCACAAGAAAAGTGGGGAGTCAGTCCATTCAATATTGCTTCAGACTGTTGTTGTCTGCAAACCCTGTGGGAGTCATCATGTTTAGCATATGATTTCATTGCCTTAGCTATAAAACATGTTTAAAATATACAACAATAGCTATAGACGATTCTACAGTTATAGCATTGGACCTACTTAGATTTTGCCAGTAAATGGCACAAACAGTGTCAACAAAACCTGCAGCTCAGATAGGACCTATAGGACAGAGCCAGGAATCCGTGACTGGATACGGGATGGTATACATATAAAGTGTAGACTGTCTGTTCTGAATGCAAGTAGGGTACCGCACACTTCTTTTCAAAGGACGTTCTAATTCTAGTCTTTTACTTAGTATACATGAATAAATCTCACCCCTTCTTATATAAGACAGCAGAATAGTTCCATGAATTTTTCAGTCAAGTAAGTGTTAATGGGCTCTTGGCCTAATAGCAGAATCTTCATTCTGTGTTGCAGCGATAAGAGGCTCTAGAAGATGATGGTTCTGCTTAATATCCTGTAAGATGGGATCACATACATAAATAATAGCGTGTCAGAATGTGGCAGGAAGTTGTTGGGCTCAACAAACACACTGTCAGCTTTCTAATCCGCACAACATTACAGATCAAAAAGTGATCTGCTCTAAGTATAAAGTATGTGCAGCATGTGTTTGTATCATTGTGTATTATATGTATTATATACACTAATATATTTATACATATACATTATCTATTTGAGTGTTTTAAGTTGTATTTTGTTGTATTATAGTGTTTTATTGCACTCCTGTGATTTCTTTGAAACATTAAAGGGGTTTTCCACAAAGAAAAGTTAGGCCCTATCCACAGCTCCATAGAGATTAATGGAGCAGAACGGTCATGCGCGGCCATCTGCTCCATTAATCTGATGGAGCCCTCGTTTTCACGATCTGCGGGGGTCTCAGCACTGAGACCCCCACTGATCAGGAACTTTTCTTCGTGGGAAAACCCCTTTAACCCCTTAATGACCGCCCTATCGGGAATCTACGTTGGTCGTTAAGGGTACTTCTTCTGACGCGACACCTTTCTACGGTGGCGCGTCAGAAGAAGATTTCGGGACACTGGGTCTCGCTGGTGCCGGTGTGGGGCTGTGATATCATAGCCCAGACCCGGCACTAACACCCGGGATCGGAAAAACTTAGTTCTCGGGTGTTTAACCCCTTATACGCCGCGGTCAAGCATGACCGTGGTGTGCAAGTGTGTCCCAAGTGGATCGGACCCCCCCGGTGAGCTTACCGGGGGATCCGATCCCTCCTGCCGCTGCCCCCGGGTCCGGCGAGTGACCTGAGGCTTCCGGCTCTTCTTCTCGTCGGGTTATGCCTTCCTGGCAGGACCCGGCTGTAAGTAACTGAGCATGCGCGGCATCCTCAGTTACTTACACTATACACTGCATTACGAGAGTATTGCAGTGTAAAGGCTTGATCAAGTGATCGGATGATCGCTTGTTCAAGCCAAAGGATGGAAATTGTAAAAAAGGCTAAAAAAAAAAGATTAAATCATTTTAGAAAATAAAAAAATAAAATAAAAGTCCCATAATCTCCCCAGTTACACATATCATGCAAATAAAGTATATAAAACACAAAAACACATACATATTTGGTATCACCACGTCCGTATTAATCTGTACAATAAATCTAAATCAATATTGAACCCGCTCGGTGAACAACGAAAAAAAAAACACGAAAAACTTCCCGTAATATACAATTATTCATCAAACACCATCACAAAAAATGTTCTAGAAAGGGATCAAAAAAGCTACATTCCCTAATATGATACGACTTAATAGAACAACTCTTTACGCAAAAAATAAGCCCTCAACGATCTGCCAACAGAAAAATTCTAAAGTTATGCCCCTGAAAAGTTGTCAATAGCAAAAACAATGCGATTTTCTACAATATTGGTTTTGCTCAGTAAAAAGATAAGAAAAACTATATAATTGAGGTATCACCGCAATCGTAGAGAGACTAAAGATAAAATATTATTTTTACGTTACGGTGAGCAGGGGGAAAAAAAGGTGCTAAAAATCCAAAACAAAAATTGATGATTTTGTTTGTGTCCCCCTTGAAATAGTTAATAAAATCTCATGAATAAGCTATAGACCCCCAAAATAAATTATCTATACATTGTATCTCATCCCGTACATAATAAGCCCTCATATGTTTGCATTAACAAAAAAAATTAACATTTATAGCCTGTAGAATGTGACAATACAAATCTGCTGTGAATGGCGCTGGTTTGATCCTATGTCCGGCCATGCACCCATACAGCAGTCACCACCACATATGGTGTATCAGTGCACTCGGGAGAAATTGGGCACCAAACGTTGCAGAGCGTTTCATCATTTAATTTATTACGAAACTGTCAGTTTTGGCCTAAATTAATGTATTTGCCAAAAAAATTTAAAAGTTTCTAAATCACAGGTCCATATTGTTTTAACCCACGTGAAACACTTAAAGGGTTAATAGACTCAATAGAAGTTGTTTTACATACGTTGAGGGGTGAACTTTCTATAGTGGGGTAATTTATGGGGTTTTACTATTATTTAGGCCTTTCAAGGTCACTTGAAAGCAGATATTCCGTAAATGTTAATTATCAAGCTTTTTGGGTAGTTTTACTTCCTGTCTGGAAAGCAGAAGATTTCAAACTTGGAAAATGAAGAATTTTTACAAACTTTTGCAAATTTTCACTTTTTTTCAGAACGAAACGCAAAACTTATCACTTAAATTTTACAACTAACATGAAGTACAATGTGTCACGAGAAAACATTCCCATAATCACCTGGATATGTTAAAGCGTTCTGAAGTTATAACCAATTATCGTGAGACATGTCAGATTTGAAAAATCGAGTCTGGTCATTGAGCTGAAAACTAGTGTTGGTGATAAGGGGTTAAAGTAATATTATATGCTTATCTCTAGTGTAATTGTTTACTGGGGCATTATTGGCTTCTTCCCACTAATACCCTTATTCACACTGGCGAAATCCATAACTTTTTTGTAAAAAAAATTGTGCACGGAGCTTTATAAGGGCTTGTTTCTGCATAACAAATTGTACTTCCTAGTGGCGGTATTTCATTTTCCATGCTGTGAACTGGAAAGAGGGAAATAAATTCCAAAAGCAGTGAACTTGGCAAAAAACAACTTGTGGGCTCTGTTTTAACGTCTTTCACCGTATGCTACAAATGACACCTTCACCTTTATACTTTGGGTTAGTGTGATTATGGGGGGTAGCAAATTTATATTGGTTTTGAAAACCATGCCCCCCCCCCCCCGACATGTTAAGGGTTAACATGCCAGCACTGATCACGAATGTTAAAGGTGGGTGTTTACTGCAATATTGCCTTTTCACAAAGTTCAGCATGTTTTTTTAAGCGGAGTGTCTGATTTGTCCTAAGTTTTCAGATGCTATGGTTAAAAATCACAATTTTTTCTGCAAATAACCTCCAGTCCAGAACAGGAGTAGGCAAGGGGTTGCTTGAACATTTGAGACTTCAGTGCTACTTTGCAGACAAAAATGTAAAAAAAACAACAGACTCAAATGCCACATTTATCAACCACTAAGATAAATCAGGTAAAGCACAAAACCATACATAAAATCCCCAAAACTAGACACACATTTCCAGACTTAAGATACATGTCCTCCATTGTGTACAGTTTTGGGCACTAGTGTATAAAAATAAAATTATGGAACTGAACAGGTTCCAATGGGGGTTCATATTAGAGGAATGGGGGGACTAGAATACAATGACAGAGTACAAAACATCTAAGGGGAAACCTCATTACTATGTACAAATATCAAAATGGGAAGTACAAAGATCTATCCACAGCTGGGTTTTGAGTTTGAGCTTGTTTTATGTGCAGCTGTGGCTAGAGTGATGGATGGCTGGACCAGTCGGTGCAGGGGGCAGTGTACTGGCTCCTTCAGAGGCTGCTGGTTATTTAAAGGGCACCTACCACCACCAATCTACCTATAAAGGTAGATTGGGTGGTAGGTGGATCAATGGGACGTGAGGATAGCCCTTTTAAGAGCTAATCCTCACGTCCCTGCACTTTTTTAATAACTTTTATTAGGTATTTATTCAAATTTACTTATGCGGCTACTGGGGCGTGGAGTAGCCGCATATGAGATTACACGAGGCGGCTACTCCACGCCCCGGTAGCCACTTTACCCCTCCTACTCACCCATCTTCGGCGCGCAGCTCCGCGTAGCTGCGCGCCCTCGTCCGGCGATCCTGCCGTCTGCGCATGCGCAGAAGAGGAGGCCCGCGCCTGTGTTCGGAGTAGTGACCGCGCAGGTGCGGGCCTGCTCTTCTGCGCATGCGCAGACGGCGGGATCGCCGGACGAGGGCGCGCAGCTACGCGGAGCTGCTCGCCGAAGATGGGTGAGTAGGAGGGGTAAAGTGGCTACCGGGGCGTGGAGTAGCCGCCTCGTGTAATCTCATATGCGGCTACTCCACGCCCCAGTAGCCGCATAAGTAAATTTGAATAAATACCTAATAAAAGTTATTAAAAAAGTGCAGGGACGTGAGAATTAGCCCTTAAAAGGGCTATCCTCACGTCCCATTGATCCACCTACCACCCAATCTACCTTTATAGGTAGATTTGTGGTGGTAGGTTCCCTTTAAGTCTTTTTCCATGCCTTTGCTTGTGCTATTGCTATTTTTTGCTATTCCATGTATCCAACTTCAGGTACATTTAACTTTTGCCACCATCTTGGTTTTGACCCGGGTCTGTCCGATGACGCTTGTCTGTCTGTATTTGTTGTTTGTTTCTCTGTCTCTGGTCCTCTGGTCTCAAATTAGTTTTTTTATAGGCTTGACACATTTCTGTGTACTAGTGTGAACACTGACTTGTCTCTGACCCTGTCACCTTGTAGGGTCTCTCAGGGACCGTTAGTTAGGTTCCTGATAGGTTCGCCCTTATCAGGGTGGTTTATCTGCTGTAGGCAGGGCCATAGCCCTCAGGGACATTGCAGGGTTAGGGGTTAGTTTGCCACCACCTACCTAGTCTGATAGCTTACACCAAGTCTGGTTGTGGTTGCGTTGCTTGCTGGACAGTTTAGTGACAGAACCTTCACTGCATTTGGAATTTTTTCCCAGTGTAAGGCTTAAAATATTATATGAAGCCCCTTGGAAGCGCATATTTTTACACAAAACAAGTTCTCATATATATCTGTAAACTGAAAAATGAACAAGTTCTGGCTTTGGGGAGGAGGAGAGCAAAAAAACGGAAAAGGGCATCAGTGGAAAGGAGTTAATAAGCTCTCATCAGTGTGAACAGTTCTGATTTGCCGGTTCCTGTAAGCCCACAGGAAGTTTTGAACAAAGTTTCTCCATCTCCTTATCTTTCTATGTAGAGATAGTATTATTGCTTGCGGTGTCTGGAGCATATTTTTGGAGCACACAAGCTTGTTCAGTATGGAGTCACTTGATAATTGACTGTACTGTAATCATTTCCATGCATCTCTCCATGTTTCACTATGCAACAGGCAGTTGAGTAAGTCTGGAAAGTTGCATTGATACTGCAACTCCTTATTCCTGGCAATGTGATTAAACTTCTTTTTTTATTAACACGTTTAAAGCATCTTCAAAATCAGACCAAAGAGACTAGCTGATGTGTTTCGAGCATCTAGTGCTCTTAGTCATAGCATAATCTTATTGTATTATATGCTCAAAACGCGTCAGTCTCGTTGGTGCAATTTTGGAGATGTTTTAAAGATGTGTTAATAAAAAAATAACTTTTCACACCGTACTGGGTGTCAATATTCTTCATTGATAATAAGGTGACACGTGTTCATAATGCACCACTGTCTCAGATGCAACACCCTGATGCTCTAGGTCAGTGATGGCTAACCTATGGCACTGGTGCCAGAGGTGGCACTCGGAGCCCTTTCTGTGGGCACTCAGGCCATCACCAGAGAGGACTCCAGGTATCTTCCTTCAGTCCCAGACAGCCCAGGACTTGCTGTGCACAGAGGTATTTTAAGTGACAGTTCTACCTGGGGCTATGTTCTGCTTTATTGGTGTCCTCAGGTGCTGGTATCAATGAAAACTGTGACAGAGAAGGGAGTATAAATCACAAATTAAATTTCTGTGTTGGCACTTTGCGATAAATAAGTGGGTCTATGTTGAAGTTTTGGCACTCGGTCTCTAAAAGGTTTGCCATCACTGCTCTAGGTGGTATGGCTCTCCCAGACTTGTTTCTATATTATTTAGCTGGAAAACTCAAATATTTATGCAAATGGCTTTCCCCACATTTAGTATCCTATCCTAGGCAGTACTTGGCGAATGACCTAAACCTTAACACACTATGGTGGATACTGGAGAACGCTACAAATTCAACTCACCTGTACATAGAAAGGGTAAGAGAGAAAATATCTGCACTTTCTCTGGTACCCTGGAAGAGACACCCCTATGGCACAATGACTCCCTCTGTCAATTGATCCCCATTCAGGATGCAACTTTCTGGTCTAAGATGTACAAACCATGAGAGAAATACCTCCAATTATACCACACACTAAATTCTCAATTCCCAGAACAACCCCCCAAATCTCCTTTTACCTTCTTCTTGGTGTGGTCAGGTCTCACGGTCCAGTTGGAATCATCTCTACTATCTCTACTGATCTCTACTATCAAAAGCTAATGTTGACAGACTATAAGCTGTGTAAGTTGGATTTGATGGACTGATGTCTTTCTATAAGGTTTTTTACTATGATACCATTCCTTAACATCATACTCACCCACTAATATACGACCTGCACTAATTAACCTGTAACTAATTACAATACCCACAAGTCCACTCCATACAGTTGTGCTGACAACCAAAGTGGGTCTCCCCTAAATCCTTCAGCTCCATACCTCTTTGAGACATTCTTCTATTGACATTTCTCAGCCTTTTACTTTGTTGAATTTTGTTTTCTTCTTTCTTTTATCATACCATATGAAACAATCTATACAGTTCCTTCTTATGGATTTGTAAACTTATCATAATCAATGCTTAGATTTAGCAGTTGATGTGGGGGTGGAAATGGTAGAAGTACAAGAAAGATATTTGTGTAAACCAAGTACAGGCGGTCCCCTACTTAAGAACACTCGACTTACATATGCCCCATACGACAAACGGACCTCTGGATATTGGTCATTTATTGTACTTTAGTCCTAGACTACAATAATCAGCTGTAACAGTTATCAAATGTGTCTGTAATGAAGGTTTATTGTTATTATTGATTCTTGTGACAACCCAACATTTTTAAAATCCAATTGTCACAGAGACCAAAAAAGTTCTGGCTGGGATTACAGTGATAAAATATACAGTTCCGACTTACATACAAATTCAACTTAAGAACAAACCTACAGACCCTATCTTGTATGTAACCCGGGGACTGCCTGTAATTGGATGGGCTTTTGATTATTTTTTTTAGAAGTGCAAGAACACTGAAGAGGTAAGTACAGGGTTTTTGTTTTCTTACATGTAACTCCTTTCCTGTCACACAATTTATTGATGTAATTGTAGATCTGATGTAATTTAAATTGCCATTTAGAAATGCATATGACAGCGAAACAAGGGTTTTTATGCCATTCTAGGGCTGAGAAAAGCTGTGTGACACATTTTCATTTTGTGATAAACGCTGTAAAGAACACACTATAAATGTATAAGAATTTATTGTGCCAAGAAGTTTTGAGATGTCTTTGATGAAAGTAGCACAAATACAAAGCAGCACATATTAAAACTACCTCTTCTCCATCAAGTCCTAAGTTACAGCAATATTACACAGACACCATGATCCTGATGAACATAGCGGACAAGCGTTAGTGTATAGAGACTGGGGAAATTCTTACCTTTTCTTCAGTAGTAGTAGGAGTAAAGAACAGTATTTAGAACAAGACAACTTATTTCTTCTCTTACAGTGGAAACATACGTCATTGCCTTTCCTTCCTGCTCAGTCAGTACGACCCTGGGAAACCTCATTAGCTGCTCTAGTAATAAAGCCACAGCAAGCACTGACTGAGGAGTCTTATCACATGGACAGCATCTTCCTGTAAGCACATGCACTAAGGAGCTCAATGTAAATCTCTCCTGTGGAGCTTTCCATAAAAAAACCTTTCTTTTTTTTCTGTTTTTAAACCCCCATTTCTGATTCTGAAAGTATTAAATACCAGACCACAGCTATTGAACAGACGCTGTAACACTGTCATATGAGGTATGTATAGGTGTCATGTTGTCTTGAGGTAGTTTAAAACCACAGGAATGAGTCACACAACAATATGGCTTACACGTGGGAGTTAAATCAAAATGGACCACTCCCCATTATTAACCCTTTGGGCTGCATTCACACTTTCTGACTGGTTTGCGTTTCAAGGTGTAAACAAGATGGAACAGGCAGTTGCTTGGCCTGATCGAATGTGTCTCAATGGAAACGCATGCAAGCCGGAGTGCCTGGTGTATTTCATGTAAAGAATGCAAAACATGTTTTTTCCATCAAGTTTTTTCCATTGTAACTGAGACTTAAAGGAAACCTACCATTTGATTTCATGCATTATGAACCAAACATACCTTTAGAATTCTGTAGCTACACTGATGCAGGATCATATCTTGGTTAATCCCCAAGTTGAGTGGTTTTGCTGAAAAAACAATTATAACATTCAGGACCTTGGGAGAGCTGGATTGCATGATTGCTCAAGTTGAGCACATGGAGCACATGGAGCTTAGTTCAGACAGGACTAATCAACCTCAGCTGGATCACTCATACACAGCAGCTGGGGGATGGTGCAGCATTGATTATTCTGCTTTCAGGCACAGCCCAGGGATTACAACATCCTGTGAAGCAGTGCACAACAAATGTGCTAAAAGAAGCGCTGAACCAGGCACAGAAGCAACAGAGCTTCATTATCATAATTTTATAATTGTTTTATCAGCAGAACCACTCAGCACAGGGATTAACCAAGATATGATCCTGCATCAGTGTAGCTACAGGAGTCTCAATGTATGTTTGCTGCACAATGCATCAAATCAAATGATCGGTTTCCTTTAAGAAATTATAAGTGTCTGCACCCCATTTCTGTCCAAGAATGGACAAATTTGGATTTTTTTACAGAAAAAGGTGCATGGGTGGGGGGCGTAACTACTATTGTAAACACTTATACCAGTTAATTTGCTGTGTCTGTGTTCCATCCAGTGCATACAGTACCATTCATAGAGGCAGTAATCCTACCTAAAACTCAGCCTAAATTTGAATCTTGGCACAAAGAAAGCATCCCATATGTGATTAAATAACACTTACACAAGTCTGAATGAATGATAAAATTAAGACTGGGATATGTGTTGTTTTAAAGGAGTTGACTAGACAAGAAATAAATACAGATTATCTTATATACTTGAGACCAAATCCATAAGCAGAACCGAGTATAAGCCAAAACTGGGAAAACTTATTGACTGGAGTATAAACAAATTCATTGTTTGTTTCAGAAGCCAACCCTATTAATAAAATGTCCATGCAGGCTCCCCCTGTATTTAAATGCTCATGCTGTCCCCCCCCAGTAATAAAATGCCCTGAAGCCTCTCCCGTTAATGGAAAGCCCAGCAGCCTTCCCAAGTAATGAAATGCTCATGCAGCCTTCACCAGTAATGAAATGCCAATGCAGCCTCCCCCAGTAATAAAATGCCGAGCGGCCTCCCCCAGTAATAAAATGGCGAGCGGCCTCCCCCAGTAATAAAATGGCGAGCGGCCTCCCCCAGTAATAAAATGCCAAGCAGCCTCCCCAGTAATGAAATATCCCATGCAGCCCATCCAGTAATGAAATGCCCAGCAGACTCCCCTTGTAATAAAATGCTCCATGCAACCTCCCCAAGTAATGAAATGCTATGTTTATGTAATGGCTGTTATAGCAGAGCTGACAGTGTCATTGTGTGTAATATGCATCTCATGGATCTCATCATCTCATCTCTAATTTATATGTGTCAGATACTAGTGAATGTTCAGAAGCTAAATGAAAGTGTGTATAAAATAACCACATTACCAGCACACAACATCTGACAGCACTAGAGAGATCATAAAATGTCTGCTTAGAGAGGACCCACGCACGAATTGTAAAACAAGGGGTTAAAAATTATCTTTATTGTGTTAAATCTGTAGGGTCACAAAATTTGAGATTTTTCTTTCATGGGCAAACCCCACCATGTCCTTTTTTTATTTATTTTTTTAATATTATAAAACAATGATGGTTCTTGTTCAATGATGGTTCAATGTTTTTCAGTAAGAAAATATACATTACAGTTATGTGTATTTATTTGTATACATTTTCCTGGCAAGTGCACAATAAAATGGTGGAAATGTACCCTACCTGGTTTTTATTTTTACTTTGCTCATATCAATAGAAAACCCCTGAAAAGAAAGGAAATGTCAAGACATCATAGAAAGACACAATGGGGGTCATTTACTAAGGGCCCGAATCGTGTTTTTCCGTCGGGTTACCTGAATCTATCGTTTGCGCCGATTTTCCCTGAATTGCCCGGGATTTTTGGGCACGCGATGGAAATCGGGGGGCGTGGCCGCCAGAAAACCAGACGGAGCACTGACACGCATGGACATCGAGCGCACTACTTTAGTGAATCGGAAGACCCGAATCCTCCACATAGAACGCGCCGCTGGATCGCGACAGGACGGGGTAAGTAAATCTGCCCCAATATTTTCAGGGCTCAGCAGAATTTCACAGCTGTAAAGACATGAAGTTTCAACATAGCATCTACTATAACCTCTAACTAAAGACACTTACCATACTCCACAAATCCAAAGTCATGAACAATGAACAACTAAACCTTACCTACTACCATTATACTTCTAACTTTAGACCATGACAGTAGACCAACGACCTTAAGGGTATTTCCATCTGAGCATTCACACTTAATTAAATTCAGCTGCCATATATATATTTCTTCAATTGCATGTTATTAAAAAATATGTACCTGTGTGAAAATAATTTTCCATGCATTTAGTGATGTCCTTGGATATGACCATCCCCACACTCAGGCTGCTGTGGCCATGGATACATTACTGACCCATGGCCTACAACCTGGATTAGTTGTACATTAGCACAGGCTTTCATATGCAAAAAGAAGTTGTTTCTTTGTGCAATCATTTCAGCAGGGGTGGTTGTATCTTAGGGCAATAATCTTGTTTCTAAAGGACAACATGGCTATATATATACACTCACCGGCCACTTTATTAGGTACACCATGCTACTAATGGGTTGGACCCCCTTTTGCCTTCAGAACTGCCTCAATTCTTCATGGCATAGATTTAACAAGGTGCTGGAAGCATTCCTCAGAGATTTTGGTCCATATTGACATGATGGCATCACACAGTTGCCGCAGATTTGTCGGCTGCACATCCATGATGCGAATCTCCCGTTCCACCACATCCCAAAGATGCTCTATTGGATTGAGATCTGGTGACTGTGGAGGCCATTTGAGTACAGTGAACTCATTGTCATGTTCAAGAAACCAGTCTGAGATGATTCCAGCTTTATGACATGGCGCATTATCCTGCTGAAAGTAGCCATCAGATGTTGGGTACATTGTGGTCATAAAGGGATGGACATGGTCAGCAACAATACTCAGGTAGGCTGTGGCGTTGCAACGATGCTCAATTGGTACCAAGGGGCCCAAAGAGTGCCAAGAAAATATTCCCCACACCATGACACCAACACCACCAGCCTGAACCGTTGATACAAGGCAGGATGGATCCATGCTTTCATGTTGTTGACGCCAAATTCTGACCCTACCATCCGAATGTCGCAGCAGAAATCGAGACTCATCAGACCAGGCAACGTTTTTCCAATCTTCTACTGTCCAATTTCGATGAGCTTGTGCAAATTGTAGCCTCAGTTTCCTGTTCTTAGCTGAAAGGAGTGACACCTGGTGTGGTCTTCTGCTGCTGTAGCCCATCTGCCTCTAAGTTCGACGTACTGTGCATTCAGAGATGCTCTTCTGCCTACCTTGGTTGTAACGGGTGACGATTTGAGTCACTGTTGCCTTTCTATCAGCTTGAACCAGTCTGCCCATTCTCCTCTGACCTCTGGCATCAACAAGGCATTTCCGCCCACAGAACTGTCGCTCACTGAATGTTTTTTTCTTTTTCGGACCATTTTCTGTAAACCCTAGAGATGGTTGTGCGTGAAAATTCCAGTAGATCAGCAGTTTCTGAAATACTCAGACCAGCCCTTCTGGCACCAACAACCATGCCACGTTCAAAGGCACTCAAATCACCTTTCTTCCCCATACTGATGCTCGGTTTGAACTGCAGGAGATTGTCTTGACCATGTCTATATGCCTAAATGCACTGAGTTGCCGCCATGTGATTGGCTGATTAGAAATTAAGTGTTAACAAGCAGTTGGATAGGTGTACCGAATAAAGTGTATATACACTATATATATATATATATATATATATATATATATAGAAAGAAAGAAACAAAAATTAATTTTAGTGACCAGAGTCACTAAAGCACATAAAATCAGGGATGTATCACGAGAGGAATAGATTCTCATGATAAATACATAGTTTTGCCCTTATACAAATCCCTTGTCAGACCACACATTGAATATTGTGTACAGTTTTGGGGGACCAGTGTATAAAAAGGGCATAGTAACGGGTGCAGAGGAGAGCAACCAAGATTATTAGGGGATTGGGGGGGACTAGAATATAATGACAGATTATAAAATTTGGGATTATTCAGTTTACAAAAAAAACGACTGAGGGGAGACCTCATTACAATGTACAAATACCTGAACGGACAGTACAAGGATCTCTCCAAAGATCTTTTTATACCTCGGCCTGTGACCAGGACAAGGGGGCATCCTCTGCGCCTAGAGGAGAGGCGATTCTACCATCAACATAGACAAAGGTTCTTTACTGTACGAGCAGTGAGACTCTATGTACATGTTCAAGAGAGGCCTGGATGACTTTCAGGAGAGAAAAAATATCACCGGTTATGGGGAAAAAAACATGTTTCTAATTCTTAAAGGGTGGACTTGATGAACTTGGGTCTTTTTCCAGCCTTATATACTATAATACTAGTATGAGGATATGTTAAAATTACATTCACTTACTTTTTTGGCACCCCAGGTAATCCTCTACCTTCATCCCCTGCTCTTCCACACAGAGATGGCAAACATGAGCTCCAAGCATCAGCCATGAACAATAATTTGGTGATTAACAGAACGCACATCTTACCAATGAAGTAGCTATTAATCAAAGTATTGAATGAAGTATGTGGGAGCAGATACACCCAGCATTATTAACAGCCAAAGTTGGGTGAATTAACATCTGCATGTAACAATATTCTCCTTTTGTAGTTTTTTTTTGCTGGTTTTAGTTATTTTGAACTAATTCTTAAATATGTATTTGTAAACAATTCAATCCAATTGTTAACCCCTTAGTTACCACCCATACAGATTTCTCTGTTGGCCACCAAGGGGCCTTGGCCAACGGGTTTTTTCACCAGCCTAACCTAAGTACTACATGGGTCCCCCATGCAGGGAAGAACAATGACCCAGCTGTCATAAGACAGCCGGGCCTCTGCTCTAACAGTTCGGATCAGAATGTGTTCCGATCCGGATTGTTTAACCCATACCGCCCCCTTCTACACTTGCGTTTCACGCACACACACATTTTAATCTCAGCGTGCTCTACTTTTTCAAGTCATGGGCGTGATAAAGGCACCATACAAGTCTATGGAGATGCATAAAAAACGCATCCCACTCTGAGACACATGCAACTGCAATGCGTTTTTCATGCATCAATTGCCATAGAAAAAATAGAGCTCAGTCCTGAGTCCTTTTCACGTGCGTGATCTGGGTGTGAAAAACACATTGGGGGACATTTACTTACAGTGTAAGTAAGCCAGTGTCTGCATTGGCTTTGTTACCGACCTGCTCTCGGTAAGAAGATACACATTTAATATTGTGGAGCTGTGCAGAGACATTTCTGGCGCCGAGACTATTTTCTGTCCCTGGGACAAAATCTGTCCCGAGCACCAGAAATGTGTCCAACAGTCCCTACTAGACCAGTTTTCTTTTGGTCTACTTTCCGTCAGTTTACACCGCCCAAAAATGGCTGCGACACATATTAATTGTGTCTGAGTTTCCACTCCGCCAAAGCCACGCCCCTTTTCGGAGAAGAGTCGGAGCAGACGGAAAAAGGCATTTTTTCTGTCCCCGACAGCTAATAAATAGGTCGGAGAGCAGAACATGTGGTGAGAGCGCCACAAAACTGGCGGAAACGCCATAGTAAATGTCCCCCATTGAGATTGTGTTGAAAACGTGCATGAAAAACTGAGACACTGAACAAACTCTGACTGCAGACTGATTGAACTCTGATGCAAAATGTCAGTTTTTCACTGACCAAACCCTGATCACACCCTGATCAAATTCTGATGTGATCTGCAACGCAAGTGTGGAAGAGGCCTTAGATCCCGCTGTCAATGCTGTGACATATGCTGGGCCATTGGCTGACACGTCTAATGCAATACATGGTTAGTTCATATGCTAGAAATGTAAAAATAAAAAAGTAAAAAAAAAAAACACCAAAAATAATTTAAAATAATATCAGTACAATTTCTTAAAAGCCCGCAACACAAATAACAATATATAATTTTTTTTTTAAAAAGTGGAAACATTTTTTAAAAACACAACATATTAGGTATCAAAACTCCCAATCTATGAAAATATAAAAAAGTTATTCTTTGCAGTGAATCCCATAATGGAAAAATGTGCCAAATGTAAGAATCAACACTTTTTTTTGCAACACATAAAAAAATGTATAAAAAGTGATGAAAAGGTGCACAGTCCCCAAAATGGTAGCAATGAAAACGTCGGCTCAACCCAGAGAAAAATGACACCTTAGCAAAATCCATACTCCTAAGGCCCCTTCCACACCCGCGTTGCATTTCACGTCAGAGTTTGATCAGGGTGCGATCAGGGTTTGGTCAGTGAAAAACGCACATTTTGCATCAGAGTGCAATCAGTTTTCAGTCAGAGTTTGTTCAGTGTCTCAGTTTTTCACGCGCGTTTTTGATGCAATTTCAATGCAATTTCAATGCGTTTTTCACACGCAGAAAATGCACGTGAAATGGACTCAGGGCTGAGCTCTATCTTTTCTATAGCAATTGATGCGTGAAAAACGCATTGCACTTGCATTGGACTTGCAAGTGTCTCAGAGTGCAAAGCGTTTTTGATGCATCTCCATAGACTTGTATGGTGCGTTTTTCACGCGCGTGACTTGCAAAAGTAGAGCATGTCGAGATTTAAACGCGCGTTTAAAAAAACGCGCGTGTGTGCGTGAAAATAAATGCAAGTCTGAAAAGACCCATTGGTTACAATGGGTCAGAGTGCAATGCAAGCTCTGCGCGTCAAAAGCACGCGCAGAAAACGTGCGTGAAAAACGCAAGTGTGAAAGGGGCCTTAGTATGAAAAAGTTTTTGGAGTCAGAATAGCAAAGTAATTTTTTTTTCGTACGAAAGGTTTTCATTTTTTAAAACCTATTAACCCCTTAACGCTCTGCGCCGTAGCTCTACGGCGCAGAGGTATAAGGGATGTATGAAGAGGGCTCACGGGTTGAGTCCTCTTCATACAGAGGTGGGGGTTTTTGCATTTTGCACAAAACCCCCACCGCTAATAACCGCGGTCGGTGCTTGCACCGATCGCGGCTATTAACCCCCTAAACGCCGCCGGCAAAGTCGCCGGCGGCGTTTAAAAGACGGCGGCGCACGGGCGCCGCCATCTTTTTTTTCCGATCGCCACGCCCCCGAACGTCATGGTAGCCTCGTGTCTTCTTTTGACACGAGGCTATCTGGCAGCTGCATATTCGTTACAATGAGCCAGTGGCTCATTGTAATGAATGTGCTGCAAAAATGCCATATATTGCAATACAGAAGTATTGCAGTATATAGTAGCAGCGATCTGACCATCTAGGGTTAATGTACCCTAGATGGTCTAAAAGATAGTGAAAAAAAAAAGAAAAAAAAAAGTTTAAAAAATAAAAAAAATTAATAAAATATTAAAAGTTCAAATCACCCCCCTTTCCCTAGAACGGATATAAAACATAACAAACAGTAAAAATCACAGACATATTAGGTATCGCCGCGTCCCAAAATGCCCGATCTATCAAAATATAAAAACGGTTACGGCCGGCGGTGACCTCCGAGGCGGGAAATGGCGCCCAAATGTCCAAAATGCGACTTTTACACCTTTTTAAATAACATAAAAAATGAAATAAAAAATGATCAAAATGTCGCACAGACCTCAAAATGCACGCCTCATTTCGCAAAAAATGACCCCTCACACATCTCCGTGCGCCAAAGTATGAAAAAGTTATTAGCGTCAGAAAATGGCAAAAAAATTTTTCTTTTTTGTACACATTCGTTTAATTTTTGAAAATGTATTAAAACACAATAAAACCTGTATAAATTTGGTATCACCGCGATCGCTCCGAACCAAAGAATAAAGTAGGCGTGTTATTTGGAGCGAAGAGTGAAAGTCGTAAAAACTGAGCCCACAAGAACGTGACGCACGTGCGGTTTTTTTTCAATTTTTCCACATTTGGAATTTTTTTTCAGCTTCGCAGTACACGGCATGTTAAAATAAATAACATTACGGGAAAGTAAAATTTGTTACGCACAAAATAAGCCCTCACACAGGTCTGTACACGGAAAAATGAAAAAGTTATGGATTTTTGAAGTTGGAGAGTGAGAAATGAGGCGAAAAACCCTCCGTCCTTAAGGGGTTAACACCTAATAAAACCTATATAAATTTGATATTCCTGTGATTGTACCAAACCAAAGAATATATTAGATGACATTTGGAATGTACAGTGAAAGACTTAAAAACAGAGCCCACAAAAAATGGTTCAAATGTGGGTTTCTTGTCAATTTTACTGCATTTTTAATTTTATTTCCACTTCCCAGTGCATAGGATGGAATATAAAATACCATCACTAGGAAGTACAATTTGTTATGCAGAGAATAAGCCCTCTTACAGCTCTGTGCATGGAAAAATAAAAAATCTATTATTTATTTATTAGTGGGGAGCGATAAACAAAGTTAAATTTAAAAAGCCCATCAGTGGGTTAATATGCCCCCTATACCACATGATAAAATGTTTATCCAAATGCTCCACTCCTGATCACATGTTCTGGTAACATTATGTTTCCAACACATTAACTAAATGCAAAGTAAATGCAAACTTATCTCTACGTGCGATCAAAATGCAACCTGAGCCAAACTAAGTTTCAGTCATTAATGTCAAAATGTGACGTAGATTGAAATTATCCCACCATCTTTGGAATTTTATCTCTGCTTCCAGCTACATAGAAAAATACAGGCGGTCCCCTACTTAAGAACACTCGACTTACATACGACCCCTAGTTACAAACGGACCACTAGATATTGGTAATTTATTGTAATTTCATTAGTCTGTAATAAAGCTTTAGTGTTATTCCTGGTTCTAATGACAAACAAACATTTTTAAAATCCAATTGTCACAGAGACCAAAACAAATTCAAACTCGGGCTACAGTTCTGACTTACAGACAAATTCAACTTAATAACAAACCTACAGACCCCATTTTGTATGTAACCCGGGGACTGCCTGTACATGTAAAACTTGAAATTGTTTTTTTTTTCAATTTTGATATGAAAATGATATTGGACATTGGGAAATTGCAAAAGTCCAAACTTTCAAAACCAGGATATTGACAGGGTTTATGGTGTTTTAAAAGCTATTTTTTTAACCCCTTTGTGACCTAAGGAGTCTTTGGTGCCTGAATTGGTGCCATTGGTGCCTGATGATATCTTTGAAACAGCTATTCATGACAATTTTTACTTAGATTTTTTTCATGACATGTCAGACTTTAACTTGGTAGAATAGTTAGATTATTTAGTTTTTAGAATTAGCAGACAAATAAAAAATGTAAAAAATAATTGTTTTGTCATTGCTCCCAAGTTTATTTCTATAAATATATAGAGGCAGAGGGTACCTGTAATTTTACAAAGTATCTTTTACTGCTCTTCTGCATTGTGCCTTCAGCTAGAGGGGGCTCACTTCAAATGGTTATAGCTCCCAAACCATGGCACGCTTCCTGCTTACTGCTAAGATAGCAGGGGGATGGTGAAGCAGTGTAACAGTCTGTAAAGCCAGATTACAGAGGGCCTAATTTAGACCACAGACTCATTAGCATAATTGTAAAACTTGATTTTAAAAAGAACAACGCCATGGATAACAAATATACGTAGATTAACAAAGTCACAGTGCCTGCATCCATGAGTAACTGTCCCTGGTCTATCCTGCTTCATTTTGATGGTAGATTTCCTTTAAAGCGACGGTTGGAAATTGAAAGTTCCACCAATAAAAATAGACCACTTAAACCTGATAGGTCCCCCCATTAAAATATTCACCTCTAGGATTGGTGGAAGGTTGACCAAATGTATACACATGTGACAGTACAGTCAAATTGACAAACATCTACATGTAATTTAAAACAAAGTAGTAAGACAACAAAAAAAATGGGAATGTGGTTCCTACATAAATCCACTAGGTGGCAGCAGAGTGTTGTATATGTGCAGCTGAGATTTTGTTTTGTGTAGCCAAAGAGCAACAAAGGAATTGAAATTTGTATATAAAAATCACTTTTTTTAACAGCAACTTTTACAGTGGTTTTCTCCAATTCTGTGTCACCAAGAAATAAAATCCAGTCTTTTGGGATTCAAGCCATTATATAATTTAAAATCCTGGTGCACTGACAGGAATTGCGACTATATCCCCTCTTATGCTACCTCCATGCCAAGTTGTTGTGGAGGGTCGAGATGTGGACCATGCCAGGTGGTGGAGTGGGAGGCGCCGCAGGGTTTTTTGCCATGCATAGGCACAGATTATAGGGCAATTCTAAGCCATGCAGGGCCAACCTTAGAATTTGCCAGGCAGCTCAGCCCCCCACAGGATATAGCCTACTGGGTGGCCAGAGATATGCTGGAGATCAAAATTAGAGAACAACACGTGATCATTTGATTTTTTTCAGAAATAATGTGATTCTCTATTGATCAATATCAACACTTGCATTCACTCTGCCATGTAGATGTATGAGAGGTCCAACTCCTGCTGCAGTATGACATTTCCTCCACCCCCTTTCACTGACTTCTTTGCACACTTTGGGTTCAGTCTTTCCCTAGTTTGTCGAAATGACATAATGTTTCCCATCAGATCCAAATAAATTAAATTTACGTCAAACTTTACCTCTGTCCACACAACACGCTCCTCAGCAAAGGTGAGTCTAGCCTTTATAATTCATTCTGCTAATGAGAGGTTTAGCCACTGCCGAGTGGGCTTTCAGTCCAAATGGTCTTAAATGTCGAGACACAGTATGACGAGACAGATTCTTACCCTGTGACCAGACTTCTTGGGGGGACCATAAATCACAGACTAGGAACAACCTTCTTTTGATATGAAAAAAAAGACAGTGAACAAAAAATTCACGCTCACTAGCACAAGAAAACAAGAGTATTGTCCAGGTTCCAGGCATGAAAAATTCAAGGTATTGTAATGTAAAAGACATAATTTATTTCAACATCTTAACCCCTTAACGACCTGGCCGGTTTTTGTTTTTTCATTTCCATTTTTCACTCCCCACCTTCAAAAATCTATAACTTTTTTCATTTTTACACATAAAGAGCTCTGTGACAGCTGGTTTTCTGCATAACAAATTGCACTTCATAGTGATGGTATTGAATATTGCATTTCGTGTACTGGGAAGCAAGAAAAAAATCCTGAATGCAGTGAAAATGGTTTTCTTGTGGGCTTGAATTTTACGACTTTCACTGTGAGCCCCAAATGACATGTCTACTTTATTCTTTGGGTTGGTACGATCATGGGAATATCAAATTTGTGTAGGTTTTATCATGTTTTCACGCATTTACAAAAATTTAATCCTCCTGTACAATTTTTTTTTTTATTTCGCCATCGCCCATGCAGCGCCATCTTTTTAAAGCTGCCGGCAGCTTATTGGCAGCTGCATATTGCATCAAAGACTTACCGGCTATGGAGAGGGCTCTGCCTGTGAGCTCTCCCCATGTACCCGCACCTGACGTGCGCCGTACTATTGTGGTGCGCATCTGTAAGGGGTTAAAAACTTGATGGAGCCACAGAGCGTTTCTGATGTCATAGGGCTTCTCTTGATATGGCTGTTAGAGTCTCCCCTTCATCTGCACAACTTGCTGCTGGAGGGTTTCAGTCACTTTGGAACAGCAAAACATTTTTGCAAGTCAGTGCAAACTGGGAAGTTAGATGGCAGGTAAATAGTGTTTATCGGAAAATTAAAGGACATCTATCATCAGGATGAAGGATTGTAAACCAAACACACTGACATGCTGGTGTGTGCCCCTCTGGCAGGATCCACTCTTCTTATGACCTGTTTTTTACGAAAAAGGCTTTTAAATTATGCAAAAGAACCCGAGGGGCTCTGGGCTCCATAGCTGTTAATCCCATTTGCTTAATTTTAAAGCCTTTTTTTCTTAAAGACAATGGAAGCTGAAAAAAAGAGTGCCAGAGGGGGCACACACTAGTATGTCAGTGTGCTTAGTTTACAATCCTTTATCTTGGTGGTAAATGTCCTTGAAACCCTTAAAGATGTTTGAAGTATTAGTATGTCACACGTTGTCAGACAATTTTTTATTCGGAGGGTGTTTTCTGCATATTGCAGAAAATACCCACCAGTAACAGCTAGCACCAATCGCGGGTGTTTACATTGCAATCGCCGTTATCTTTTCCAGTGTGTGTGCGGGGAATCTCTAAGCAGACACTTCATGATCTGGCTAGTGCTGTGAGATGCCGTGTGCTGACAATGTTTATCAGGGTCCAGGTTTATCTAGACTTTCAGTTAGCTTCTGAACATTCACTAGTATCTGCCACATAGAAAAAGAGATGAGATGGATCAGTGATGAGAGGTCATGAAATTACATAAAATGCATATAACACACAATTACATTATCAGCTCTGTTATCTCAGCCATAACATACACTGTCAGCTCGGCTGTGCCTCCCTTCCCTGGATAAAGACCTTATCTACCTGTAGTTTGCAGAGTACGTCTCCTCAGGTTGCTGTTTGCTGGAAGGAAGTCTCTCTGTGTATCTGTGTGAGCTCATCTTGGAATGCAGGGGTGGAGGCCAATGCAGAGAGGAGCTCACTCCAACGTCAGACCAGAGCATAATCTGTCCTGCTGTTTACTCTATTTTTTATTGATCATTTACTGTGCTGTGCTGCTTTGAATGTGTGGTTTGTGTGTCTGTGCATGGGCCCATGTGTGCATGTGTTGGGTGTGATTGTGGATGCGTGTTTTCAACTCTCATTGCTCATGCTGGGCGGGGTTTTAGTACTTTAATTAACAACTTCTCAATCCATTTTTAATCCATTTTCAGCCATGCTGCTGCACTGTCACTTTATTTATGCACCATATTTCATAGTTTCTAATTTTTACCCTTACGCATTTTATCCCATCGAATACGTTTTTCACCATAGTTGCAGACGTTTTTTTTTTCATCTGCTCCAACTTCACTTACACTCCACTTATTCTCACGAGTCATGGAGACTTATACAGCTCTCCTTAGACTTGATTTATCCTCAGGTCACTTACACTGTCTAAATCGGCAGCTTGGTAAGAATACAGGAGTCAGTATCTGCTTTGGCTCCTTTGCCCGGCCACATAGTACATGTGCGCATGCGCGGTCACTGATACCCGCATCACCGGATGTGACGTCATTTGGTCATGTGAGCCCTCCCAGGGCATGGGTTGTCATAGGCGCCGCCATGACACCTGGGGCGCACACCGGCAGCGCAGGACATATTTACTACACAAGGTATTTATACACAGACACTGCATCATTTGGTCACCCCTGAGGAAGCCGCGATTCGTGGCGATACGCGTGGTGCATTGCCTGGGCTCTCTCCGGACCACCACAATATATCTGGTAACACCCTGTCTTAAAGGGAACCTACCACCACAAATCTACCTATAAAGGTAGATTGGGTGGTAGGTGGATCAATGGGACGTGAGGATAGCCCTTTTAAGGGCTAATCCTCACGTCCCTGCACTTTTTTGCAGTAGCCGCATCTGAGATTAAACGAAACGGCTACTCCACGCCCCGGTAGCCACTTTACCCCTCCTACTCACCCATCTTCGGCGCGCAGCTCCGCGCAGCTCCGCGTAGCTGCGCGCCCTTGTCCGGCGATCCTGTCGTCTGCGCATGCGCAGAAGAGCAGGCCCGCGCCTGCGCGGTCACTGCTCCGAAACAGGCGCGGGCCTGCTCTTCTGCGCATGCGCAGACGGCAGGATCGCCGGACGAGGGTGCGCAGCTACGCGGAGCTGCGCGCCGAAGATGGGTGAGTAGGAGGGGTAAAGTGGCTACCGGGGCGTGGAGTAGCCGCCTTGTGTAATCTCAGATGCGGCTACTCCACGCCCCAGTAGCCGCATAAGTAAATTTGAATAAATATCAAATAAAAGTTATCAAAAAAGTGCAGGGACGTGAGGATTAGCCCTTAAAAGGGCTATCCTCACGTCCCATTGATCCACCTACCACCCAATCTACCTTTATAGGTAGATTTGTGGTGGTAGGTGCCCTTTAAGCTCTCCATGTAATTATCTGGGTCATTTGTTATATCTGGGTACTTAGTGTGGTATACACACTCCCTATTGTCTGTCTGTACCTTGAGGACTGTTGTATACATTATTTGCCCTGGTGGCGTGATGTGGATGCTAGCAATAAGCTAGCATTTGCGATTATTTCAGAGCCTCTGCGCTACGCCAGGTCCTGATAAATATGCCCCATAGTGTCCATTTATGAAACAATAAACAATAATCCTTTATTTAAACCAAACAACACGTATTTCATCCAACACAGGGATGGTAGACAGTCTAAAACCAATTAAAAATGTACTGAGTATATGTAGTATATCACTAGTTGGTTCAACCGTGTAAGGTGACCAACAACACACCTCCTTCACTAAGATATAAGGTATCTGAATCACCCCCAATAGAAAATGAACAAAATGTGCTTCGAGTAGAAAGCAAAACACTACACAGAATCTACAACAGGTATATGAATCGATACCTGAGCAGAATAAGATAGCAAATGAATAATTTAGAAGACAAAAAAGATAACGGCAAAGAAGTATCCAAGGCAGTAGATATATAAGTCAATGCGTCATGCTGTATAGCAGCTGGGACTGGCACTTTCAAGTGTGGAAAATGCAGTGTGTGCCCACTGGTCCTTATGGGGAACAACTTCCAGGGAGCCAGTACTGGGGTGACATACTCCATCAGAGACTACACTAATTGTAGGACTGAGGGAGTGGTCTACATGTTGTCCTGTCCCTGTCCTATGAACTACGTGGGCAAAACACACCGCCAAATCAAGATTCGGATACAAGAACACGTAGGTGATATCAGGAACCAACGGGACACCGCTGTGGCCAGACATTTTGCTACATATCACAATAGCAATCCAAATCTTCTACACTTTCAAGTGATTGAGAAGGTGAGACCCCCAAAGAGAGGGGGAAATTGGGATAGACTGATCCAACAAAAAGAGGCAAGATGGATATATACTTTGAACACAGTGGAACCGAATGGTCTAAATGATAAGCTTTCGTTTGTGAGCTTCCCCTAATGGTTTCCTACAGGACCGAATGGTCATGTGAAACCTCTGGGATGTCCCCTATTTTATGATTTACAGAAAACTTTCTCTCTTTGTCCCCGATTCACCCTTTGTTTTTTCATGTACTTCATCCTAGCTCTTCATTGTTCGCATGTTTTTTTATCTCCTGTGCAGTATATATACTGCACATAGTGCTTATTTCATCATACATCTTATCTATTATTCGCGAGTGTACCACTCACTGACCTGGCCCCGGATGCTGTGTGACGAGCACCCGGTTTTCCCCTTTCTAGTTTTTGTGAGAATTGGTACCCCTTACCTAGTTATCTTCTCGTAGTAGGAGTGGCCCACTACCTTTGTTTATCTGTATCACCTCGTAGCGGTCCAATAGCCATGTCTGATGCGCGATCTGGGCGGTCCTGTGTGATGCGCCGGATTCGCGATCACGTGACCGGGGTGACTCCGCCCCCGGGCCTGTTCTATGGCCGGAACATCGGATGACGCACCGGGGTGTATCCAATGGATGGGCTCGTCCGTTATGACCCATCTAATTGGACAGGACCACTCCATGAGCTCATAAGTGGGAGGTACCATACCTTTAAATACTCAGCGTGTTCCCGCGGCCGCTGCCGCTTACATCAATGCGGGAACCCGCTGTATGAATGTGTTTTGCATCAGTATGAACTTACTACTCTACATTCACATACAGAATATCTGATCCCTGATGAACAATATAGGGAAATGCGTCGGATCTTAGCAATATGGAGTGCTAACTTAGGATTAGGGTTGTTTTGATGGCTATAGCTAGTGAGCAACTGTCATTAGCCCATTGAGGCTGAAGTGCGACTCATGAGCCCTTCCCTATCCTGTATCAGAAACGTTCAGCCTCCACTCTATTTTAGTTGGACCTTGTGCAGGCTATTATCTAGGCTATATGCCTGAGGTCTTATTCTTAATAGGCATATTATCCTTTATCAACAAGTGGGGTGACTGCCTCGATCTAGCATCGCATAGCACATAATGGGTGCTTACAGTCTCCAATAATATCTCTCAGCCAAATACCCCCACAATAGGTCTGACCTCCATACAAACTGGTCTAATTGTTGCCAGCTAGCGAGATCAGACCTTAGTGTTGATACACATCTCTCATTGGTGTAAGGTTCTTACCCCCTCACCACATTCGTTGTTACCCATTTTAATAGCATATCTGATAAAAGTTACTTTTTAGATTTTATACTCTCTACCCCCTATTTCAGTGATGGGTCATGCTGTATAGCGTCAGGGTGGTTCAATACTAGTAGAAAGGGTGGAGTAGAATAATAACTGATACCCTAAGGCAGGGGTCCCCAAACTTTTTACATAGGGGGCCGTTCACTGTCCCTCTCAGACCGTTGGAGGGCCGGATAAATAGCGGTACATGTGACCGCATCCGTAATACACTGGGCCCTCCCTCAATTAATTATTTAATATACTGCACCCTCTATTTTATATATGAATTAATTAATTGGGTCAATTAATTATTAAATATACTGGGACCCCTCTCCCTTAATTATTTCCTATGCTCCCCCCCCCCATTAATTACCAGACTGTTCCCCTCCAATAATTATTTCCTATCCTCCCCCACACCATATGTCCCCCGCAACCATTAGTTATTTTATATACCCCCCACCATTAGTTATTTTATATGTCCCCCCCCAAACCCCACCACCACCACTGTAAGTTATTTTATATACCCCCCCCCGGCCGGCACCAATGTTTTTATTGCTGTTAAAAAAAAAAAATTAAAGTCCCATACTCACCTCTGACTCCCGAGATTTCTTTCTTCTTGCGGCTGTAGGACAGGAAAAGGTGCGTGGCCACGTGATGACGTCATCACGCTGCCGTGCATGCAGGTTCAAAGAGCGATGTGCGCCGGGGTGGTTTTCCGGCCACATCGCTCCACCTGCAATAATAGTGCTCGAGCCGCATCGAGCCATCTACAGTGACCGGCAGGAGCTTCCTGTCCGGATGGACAGAGGCCCCTGCCCGACTGATGTACGCTGCGGCTGGATGCAACGGGGGCCACATAAAAACGGTCTGTGGGCCGCATGTGGCCCGCGGGCCGTAGTTTGGGGACCCCTGCCCTAAGGTTTCCTTGTTAAAAAAAAGACACTATTCTTTCAGTTAGTGTCAGTTAGTATCCGTTTTCTTTGAAGAATCAGTTTTATAATTACACTTTACACTGCCCCTTTTTTTACTATTTTATTTAGTCCCAGGGTGGGACATGAACATTTGATCAATACTAATAGATTGCATCATATTACATAGTCAGCCTATGCATTCTGACATCAGGACTGTTAGATTGTGCATTCGGCTTGATCCTGACAGGCTTCTGCTGATGGCAGCTCTGGGCTCCTTCATTGGACCTGCCATGGCAATGATCGGCACTTCCGTGCCCTCATCTTGGTAATGCCCTATAGATGCTGTGGTCACTATGACTGCGGCGTCTAAAGGTTTTAATAGCTATTGCGTATTGCCTACTGCGTACATGAAATTTTTTTATTTACATGCTGCAAATTTGCATGCAGATGTTTGTGTGTATGAATTAAAAAAAATATTCTTGTACGCATGGTAGACAGTGATTTCTGGAAAAAACATGATTTTGACAGGAGTTTTTTTTATAGCAGTATACAATTTTGCAGTATCGGTCTCATAAACTCCCAGCTATCGTCGTGCCCTCATAGCATCATGCCCACGCGCCGCCAACAATTATAATGTGTCCTGGCATTTAAATGGTTAACACCCGCGATGTCCCATTTCAGCAAATTAATGTTAATGTTTTTATAAAAAGTAATACAGTTTTGCCAATATACTTTCTGTATCAATTCATCATGGTTATCTATATCTCTGCTTGCTGTCCTTCTATAGAAAGCTTCATTGTTTACTTCCAGTGGACACAAATCTGACCATGATCACACAGGTGCTCGGCTTGTTAGTATCACAGACAGTAATCAGAGCTGTGTGATATAACGAGCCGTGCACCTGTGTGACAATGTTCAGATTTCTTGTGACAAGAGTAGATGAAGGCCAAAATAGGAGTACCACACGTCAAAAAACCATGACATATGCACCAAGAAAAGGGAACGTGTTATAGGTACTGATACTGTACACGATGGCGAAACCAATAGAAAATCTTTATTGGCAATGTGAATGAAACACAAAATAAGTATACCAAACACTTTAAAAGACAAATGAAAAGATATCACCGGATATAGGGTAGATGGGGCTGCCTCCCCACGCGTTCCGCCACCGAGCCTGGTGGCTTCCTCAGGGGTATGTGGCTCTTGACCAAGTGTGGTCCTTATAAGCAAAAAAGTGCTGGTTGCTCACCTGTATGGAGCTGATCTAATTGTGGCGTTGGCGTGCGAGCGCGGGCTGTGCGCGCGCGCGCCGCGAGGTCACATGACCGGCCCCGTCCTCCAACCTCCAAATGGGGCGGGCCATGTGACGTCACGGCCGAGCGCACGCCCAGCCGCCGCACTCGCAGATGGTATGCGGATGACAGGTACGTCTAGTGGCATGGAATAGAACAGGATACTGCGAATGCATAGCAGGGTCAACATAATACATAGTGGGCCAGTAATAACTAGTAGCATAACAAATACTGGTAGAAGAAGTGGATGATTCAAAGTCCACTTGTACCAAATAAATGGAAATAGACCTGGGATGATCTTGGAGTCCTAAAGTCCTTTTCGATAGTCTGATTCTTTATTAACGGTTGCTGCATACTCCTTCTTGTTGGAGCAATGATTCTTCATATGTCCTTTATATAAAGGGCTGACCAGGACCATTCATCTGCGATGAGTGTAGAAGTGCTTGAACTTGTAATAATTATTCTTGAAATTTTGTGCTGTGAGTGCAACCTGGAATAGAGATGCTGTGCTTTGAGACGTGCTGTGAGATCAGCCGCATGTTTTCTAAAGTCACTGTCGTCGCTGCAATTTCTCTTCAATCTTAGAAATTGACCATAAGGTATTGCCTTCTTAAGATGACCAGGATGAAAGCTATTATAGTGTAGAACACTATTTGTAGCTGTAGGTTTTTGGTATAGAGATGTTTTGATTTTGTTCTCATCCATACTGACAGACGCATCTTCAATGACCTGCTAGATCTCTTACAGGAAAATGAAGGATCCACAGATGAGCTCGACTCCACCAAATTTCCAAATCGGTTACCATCCCAATCCACTCCCTCTCTAAATATTTGCCCAGCAATAAATGTCTTTTTCCATACAGTGACCAAGGAAATACAAGACCTCAAAATCGATAACAACCGAGATAGAAACATCACTCTACAGGAACTAGAAGCAATAAGAAATCTCAGCAACAACAAGGCATTTATTATCAGAGAGGCGGACAAGGGAGGTAATGTAGTACTGTGGCCTATAGAAGAATACATGAAAGAAGCTAAAAGGCAACTTAATAACAGACAATTTTATTATGCATTACCAACAGATCCAACAGATACATTTAAAAGGAAAATAGATTGCCTAATCACCACCGCAGTGGAACATGGAATCATCACATAAAAAGAGGCCACGTATCTTCAGGTGGACAAACCGGTCACACCGACCTTCTATCTTGTCCCTAAGATCCACAAGTCCCTGGAATCTCCACCAGGTAGGCCCATAGTGGCAGGCATAGGGGGACTGTGTGAGAGGATATGTATTTACTTAGATTTTTTCTTGCAGCCTATTGTCACCAACTTAGATTCCTACGTCAGAGACTCTATGCACCTCATTGAACAGTTGGAACAACTGGAAGTCCATCCAGGTCTTCATCTTGGTGACTATGGACGTAGAGTCTCTCTATTGGGACAACAGCAGTGGCATATTTTCTGGACAAACAATCTAACTCAAATCGACTCCATGACTCCTTTATCCTGGAACTTCTCAATTTTGCCTTGGGCCATAATTATTTTCTCTTTGACAAGGTATATTACAGGCAAATATCTGGAACGGCCATGGGCGCGCTGTGCCCCCTCCTACGCGAACCTCTTTTTAGGGTGGTGGGAGGAGACACAGGTGCGCCTCATGCCCCGCTTCTGCACGCATGTCATTAAATGGTATCGCTATATGGACGATATTGTATTTCTCTGGCAGGGCACGGAAGAGGTCTGTATGGAGTTCATCTCAGAACTAAACGACAACAATCTGAATATCAAATTGATCCCACAAATCTCCGAAAATACAGTAGAATTTTTGGACCTAAGACTCAGTATGGATGAGAACAAAATCAAAACATCTCTATACCAAAAACCTACAGCTACAAATAGTGTTCTACACTACAATAGCTTTCATCCTGGTCATCTTAAGAAGGCAATACCTTATGGTCAATTTCTAAGATTGAAGAGAAATTGCAGCGACGACAGTGACTTTAGAAAACATGCGGCTGATCTCACAGCATGTCTCAAAGCACGAGGATACCCCAAAAAAGTCATCTCTAGAGCCTTCATGCGAGCCAAAAGGCAAAATCGAGAAGACATGTTGGCCCCTAGGAACAAAGTAAAACCTGATAACCAGGAGAGAATGATCACTACTTATAATAACCAATGGTTTGACCTTTATGCAATTCTCAATAAAAATGGGAACATCTTGCTGAGTGAGCCAAAACTGGAGAGATTTATCAAAAATCGCCCTACATTAATAGCAAGGAGAGCTAAGAACCTCAAGGACCAACTTACCTCCAGTCATTTTGTACGTCCCAGCGCAGGAACGGGAGGACATCGCATCGAAGGCACGTACTCCTGTGGAGAGTGTAATATATGTCAATTCATAACTAACGAAGATACCTTTACCAATCCCCTGAATAACAAGCAGTACAAACTTAGAGAATATACTAACTGTAAAACTCAAAATGTGGTATATGCCATTCGTTGCCCGTGTTCCAAAGTATATGTTGGACAAACAACCCAACAGCTAAAGAAGCGAATTCAACAACATATATCCACAATCAGGACAGCACATCGAGATTTCAAGCAAGATAAAACCTTGTCATCAGTAGCAGTACATTTTTTACAACACCATGCAGGCAACCACAGAGGCCTCCAAGTGACGGCTTTGGAAAAAGTAAGCCTAAATTTAAGAGGGGGTGACATAGTACCGAAATTATTACAAAAAGAGTCAAAATGGATCTTTGAACTAAAGTCTACATCCCCGCAGGGCATTAACGAAGAATTATTATTTATTGGTTTTTACAGGTAAGCTTTTCATAACATAATGTCATATTTCTGTTTGGTTCTTTGTTATATGTATAGTTATTTTACATTTTCTTCTTTTATCGAAATAGCTCTAATTTTGCATCCATATCTAATGCATTCAAGATAGATTCTATTAGTCATCAACTCACCAGGTTCTGTTCATTTAACATACACTTCGTCACTTATTTTTGTGTTCACTAACTTTGAGTATTTTTTCTATGTGCAATTTGTTCACAAACTCTAGTCACTCCCTTTTGTGTTCACTAATTTTGTGTACATTACTTAATCACCTTCTTTTTTCTAGTGTTTCTCACAGATAGCAATATACAATCATCGGACATCTTATACAGTTTCCATCACTTCATTCTGCAATAAAGCAGAAGAATCCACAGGAAACACAGCACCTCTATTCCAGGTTGCACTCACAGCACGAAATTTCAAGAATAATTATTACAAGTTCAAGCACTTCTACACTCATCGCAGATGAATGGTCCTGGTCAGCCCCTTATATAAAGGACATATGAAGAATCATTGCTCCAACAAGAAGGAGTATGCAGCAACTGTTAATAAAGAATCAGACTATCAAAAAGGACTTTAGGACTCCAAGATCATCCCAGGTCTATTTCCATTTATTTGGTACAAGTGGACTTTGAATCATCCACTTCTTCTACCAGTATTTGTTATGCTACTAGTTATTACTGGCCCACTATGTATTATGTTGACCCTGCTATGCATTCGCAGTATCCTGTTTTATTCCATGCCACTAGACGTACCTGTCATCCGCATACCATCTGCGAGTGCGGCGGCTGGGCGTGCGCCCGGCCGTGACGTCACATGGCCCGCCCCATTTGGAGGTTGGAGGACGGGGCCGGTCATGTGACCTTGCGGCGGGCGCGCGCACAGCCCGCGCTCACACGCCAACGCCACAATTAGATCAGCTCCATACAGGTGAGCAACCAGCACTTTTTTGCTTATAAGGACCACACTTGGTCAAGAGCCACATACCCCTGAGGAAGCCACCAGGCTCGGTGGCCGAACGCGTGGGAAGCCAGCCCCATCTACCCTATATCCGGTGATATCTTTTCATTTGTCTTTTAAAGTGTTTGGTATACTTATTTTGTGTTTCATTCACATTGCCAAATCGTTTATCCCATATACCTTCCAGCAATATATTGGTCACCTAGACTACATAGGGTAGGTTGGTCAGCAACCCTATTGCTCATTTCATTTGCATTAGACCTTGTAGGGTTGCCCACAGCAACAAGCACCCACCATTTCTGTACATCATTCTGTCTTGTTGCTGTATCTGAGACTTAGCACTGGATAGTGCTTTTTAATTGTTTTTAAACTGTCCTTGGTATACACATTCGGTCTGTATGTATATTTATGTAAACACAAATAAAGATTTTCTATTGGTTTCGCCATCGTGTACAGTATCAGTACCTATAACACGTTCCCTTTTCTTGGTGCATATGTAATGGTCAGATTTCTGTCCACTGGAAATAAACAACTAAACTTTCTATAGAAGAACAGCAAGCGGAGATCTAGAAAACCATCAGGAATTGATACAGAAAGTATATTGAAAAATTGTAGAACTTTTCATCATACAAACAATAACATTCATTTGCTGTAATGGGAATATCCCTTTAATAACAGCTGCTGGACAGTATATTGATAAGGGGTGGCTACTGCTGGACAATACATACAGTGGTTATGGAAAGTACTCAAACCTCTTCAAATTTTTCACTCTTTGTTTCATTGCAGCCAATTGGAAAGATCAGAAGAGGGTTTTTTTTTTTATCATAAATGTACACTGAGCACCCCATCTTGACAAAAAAAATGAAATGCAGCTATTTAATAAACAAGAAAAACTATCACACATGTGGTCATATGTATTCAGACCCTTTGCTGTGACACCCATATTTAACTTCCATTTCCTTCTGAACCTCCTTGAGATGGTTCTACTCCTTCATTGGAGTCCAGCTGTGTTTAATTTAACTGATTGGACTTGAATAGGAAAGGCACATACCTGTCTATATAAGACCTCCAGCTCACAGTGCTTGTCAGAGCACTGTAGAATCATGAGGTCTAAGAAACTGCCAGTGGATCTCACAGACAGAATTGTGGCAAAACACAGATCTGACCAAGGTTAGAAAAGAATTTCTGCAGATCTCAAGGATCCAAAGAGCACGGTGGCCTCCATAATCTATAAAGGTTGGGACCACAACTCTTCCTCGACCTTGTTGTCCAGCCATACTAAGCAATCGTGGGCGAAGAACTTGATGAGAAGGTAAAGAAGAACCCCAAGATCACTGTGGTTGAGCTCCAGAGATGCAGCCGTGAGAAGGGAGAAAGTTCCACAAAATCAACTATCATTGCAGCCTTATACCAGTTTTTTGCAAGTGTGCCGACAAAAGCCTTTCCTCAGTGCAAGACATATGAAAGTCACAAACAGTTTGCAAAAAAACACATGGACTCTCAGACTATAAGAGATAAGATTCTCTGGTCTGATGAGATGAAGATTGAACTTTTTGATGTTAATTCTAAGCGTATGTGTGGAGAAAACCAGGTACTGCTCATCCAACAGTGAAACGTGGTGGTGGCAGCATCCTGCTATGGGAGCGTTTTTCAGCTGCTTGCAGATGAATGCGGTCAAGTGCAGAGATATCCTGGATGAAAACCTCTTCCAGAGTGCTCTGGACCTCAGACAGGGCTGATGATTCACCTTCCAATAAGACAATGGCCATTAGCACTCAGCTAAAATAACAAAGCAGTGGCTTCAGAACAACTCTATAACCATTCTTGATTGGCGCAATTAAACATCTCTGGAGAGACTTGAAAATGGTTTCCATCAACATTCACCATCCAACCTGAGGAAACTGCAACGAAGAATGTTAGAGGATCCCCAAATCCAGGTGTGAAAAACTTGTTACATCATTCCCAAGAAGACTCATGGTATACTAGCTTAAAGGCTGCTTCTACTCAAAACTCAGCAAAGGATCTGATTGCTTATAACCATGTGATATGTCAGTTTTTATTGTTTAATAAATTAACAAAACATCTACATTTCTGTTTTTACTGTCAACATGGGGTACATTAGGCTGCAATAAAACAAAGACTGGGGTCTGAATACTTTTTGTACCCACTATATAAGGTGTATGTGTATGGTGCTGTGTGTATATGTCTGTATAGCATATATTGTATGTGTATTCTTAAGTGTAATGTGCAAAATGGCAGAGTAAGTTTAGGTATCCGGATCCCATATCCAAAGTTCCCATTAGGGCCCAATAAAGTTGTGTTACGCCACACGAAAGCAGGAAGTATCTTAAATTTGTTTTCCCACGAACATGGAGACCCATACAGATCATGAAAACGAGGGGTCCCACGTACATCCGTCGGACAAGTTGTCACTCTGTCAGAGTAATGGAGCAGAAGGGTACACAAGGTCACTCGGTTATCCTTTTAGAGACACTCCCAGAATGCACAGAGAGGCACAGGAAGTGATTCGAAGGTGTCCACACAACTTCCGGATATGGCACAACAATAAATCACAACCCTGTACAGTACGAGCTGCCATCAGTTCTCCTTTAATATAAGCCCGGTCCATAACGGGATTATACAGGGTGAGGAACTAACCTGGAAGCATGTATATATGCGAGACTTAAACATGGGGATTCGTGATCGAGATAAAAGAGCAACTCAGGTTAAATTTTATATTTAATTGCTCTAAGGGCCCACTAGACAAAACAATATATACAGCTGGGATATATACGCAGCGTACAAAATACAGGGTAGCACTACAAGTAACAGCAGTTCAGTACGTTAGTTACCTTTGTGTGTGTGGCTAATGGAACCTTATAGTCCACACCTTAAGATTCTTCTCTGCTCTTGATGGTAAAATGGTTCCCAGACAAAGACCAGGCCCATTCAGAGGTGCCTGATTATATCAGGTGCAGACACACCTCTGCCAACCTAACAGGAGGAGTCATGGGTCCCTCCTACCTGGTACTACAACTAGAGCCCTGGAGAAGCCATAGCTTCTCAAGCGGAAGTCGTAGGGTCATGGTTCTAGTATCATTGGATACGGGTGAATCCCTGGATACCAAACCTGACCCATTTGCCATGGTCCTATCCAGAGATATCTCTGGAACAGAGTATCCTAGAGTCCCAAAAATTAGACCATTATGATCTCTTGAAAAGAACGAATCCTAAAATGTATTTGTTCTTCTGGTGAGATGGACCATAACTTCATAACTGTCCTTATTCAACTTAGTGGTTTTGAAGTTTATGGTTCTTTGTTTGAAACTGGGGGGGATGCATGGAGACGATCTGACTGCAAAAGTCTTTGAAGCACAGTCACCTGCTGTGTGATCGTACACAACCTAGGTAAATTAGGCCAATTAAGCTGAGGCTGGGGGAAGGTGGTGAATGTGCGTACTAGCAGGCCTCCCCTCCCCCTGGTCACGTTTATCACAGGGGGCAGTATAACAGTAATTATATTTTTGTATAGGAGCAGTATAATAATAAAGGGGCGGCATTTCAGTTTTTAACTCAAGCAGCAAAAAGGCAAGAATTGGCCATTTGCAGCATATAATAAGTACGAATACCTGACTGGCTGCAGGTAGGGCACAGTAGTGGGGTCTATCAGAGCCCCAACATACAGCCAGTTACTCACAATTATTACCTGCTGCATGGGTTTAGACAATTTCTATCATCATTATTATCGTTGTGTTTGTGCACTGTACTGTAGTCTGCTTTGGGGTGTACGTGGTGTACAAATGCAGTATTATGCAGCAGATGTCACTGTGTGGCATTTGCGCATCTAGGGTATTGGTTAATAGTGCGGCCGCCTGAACAGGGCCGTATTTATGCCTAGGCAGCATGGCCATGGTGCCTAGGGCGGCTGGGCCGTAGGCGGCCCTGTTGGACCTTTATATTAGCTGTAGTACATGTAGTTTAAAGGACCTCTGATGAGGTCATGATCATGTGACTTTTGTGTGGGAGGATCAGCACAGGAGAATCCTGGCTACAGTCTGATGCATGTGCTGAAACAAGGTAAGGGAAGTGATGCAAAAGCAGCCAAAGCAAGGGGGAGGGATGTGGGGTGCAGTAGGAGAATGTGGAGTGCAGGGAGGAATGTGGTGTGCAGTGTGACATGGATGTGATGTGGCACTGCAGGGGGAGAATGTTGGGTGCAGTGTGACACAGATGTAATGTGGGGTGCAGGGGGGAGAATGTGGGATGCAGTGTGACATGGATGTAATGTGGAGGTGCAGGGGGAAGAGAATATGGGGCGCAGTGTGACATTGATATAATGTGGGGTGCAGTGTGACATGGATGTGATGTGGGACTGCAGGTGGAGAATGTGGGGTGCAGTGTGAAACAGATGTAATGTGAGGTGCAGGGGGTAGAATGTGGGATGCAGTGTGACATGGATGTAATGTGGAGGTGCAGGGGGAAGAGAATATGGGGCGCAGTGAGACATGGATATAATGTGGGGTGCAGTGTGACATGGATGTGATGTGGGAGTGCAGTGTGACATGGATGTAATGTGGGATGCAACGTGACATGGATTTGATGTGGGGGTGCAGAGTGACTTGGATGTAATGTGGGGGTGCAGTGTGACATGGATGTGATGTGGGGCTGCATGGGGAGAACATGAGGTGCAGGGGGGAGAGAATATGGGGTGCAGTGTGACACAGATGTAATGTGGGGCTGCAGGGGGAGAACGTGGGGTGCAACATGACATGGATGTGATGTCGGGGTGCGCAATGTGGAGGTGCAGTTTGACAAGGATGTAATGTGAGGTGCAGAGTGACATGGATGTAATGTGGGGGTGCTGGGTGTGTGTGACATGGATGTAATGTGGGGTGGACTCCTCTGTCCTCCTCTTCCAGACTCCTATATCCTCCTCTTCCAGACCCCTCTGTCATCCTCCTCCAGGCCTCTCTGTCATCCTCCTCCAGGCCCCTCTGTTCTCATCCTCCAGGTCCCTCTGTCTTCCTCCAGACTCTTCTATCCTCCTCCAGACTACTCTGCCCTCCTCTCCCAAACCCTCTGTCCTCCTCTTCCAGACCCCTCTGTCCTCCTCTTCCAGACCCCTCTGTCCTCCTCTTACAGATTCCTATGTCCTCCTCCTCAAGGCCCCTCTGTCCACCTCCTCCAGGCCTCTTGTCCTCATTCAGACTCCTCTATCCTCTTGAAGAATCCTCTGTCCTCCTCCAGACCCCTCTGTCCTCCTCTCCCATGCCCCTCTGTCCTCCTCTTCCAGGCCCCTCTGTCCTCCCCTCCCAGGCCTCTCTGTCCTCCTCTCCCAGACCCCTCTGTCTTCCCTCCAGACTCTTCGGTCCTCCTCTTCCAGACCCCACTGTCCTCCACCTCCAGGTCCTTGTCCTCCTCCAGAATCCTCTGTCCTCTTCCTCTAGGCTCTTCTATCCTCCTTTAGACACCCTTTGTGCCCTCCCTCCTCCGAACACCTCTGTTCTCTTCCTTCAGGCTGCCTGTCCCCCCCCCCCCCCATGAAAGTAAAGACAAAAAATACACAGCGCATCAATGGTAGGGTGAAGTGGTACAGTGTTGTATGTCCAAGGATTCAAGGTGGTGGTAGGTGCTGAGATTGAGCTGCCTCGTCCAGTATCCCGGCAAAACTTGAGCTGGGATACTAACCAATCGACATAGAAGTAAAAAACAGGACGTGAATCCGCGCTTCTCAGATAAATGATGCTTTATTTCGAAATCGGACTACGCGTTTCGGGGGCGTAACGCTCCCTTCTTCAGGTCCATAAAAGTATACAGGGTTCTAGTTAAAAATACATAGTCATAAAATTTTCAGTAGGACAAATCCATAGGGGAATAGTCTACATATATCCAGCATATCCCATAGTGCATGGAGGGATAAACTATTTCCTTTGGAATGTACTTATATAGTATTTAGACATTACATCATATAGTTAGTATAGTACAAAGAGCAGAATAAAAGTGTACAAGACATATAATATATATATATATATATATATATATATATATATATATATGTATATATAGATATAAATATAAAAGCATAAATAGATAGTTCTGATAGGGGAAAGGGTTATAAACATATTGCACTGACCCGAACGTAATCCTATGCTCTCCTATGTGGATATTGGGGGTATTTGATCCTCTTCATTGAATGGTCCTGTTGATTGAGTATAGCAAAGAGTGGTAGTTAAGCCTACTGGTAAAAAGGCCTGTGGTCTATTAATACTTAGGCTAGATGGACCTACCCCAGAAATGCAGGGGTTAAAGATGGCGCGGCCAAAGTAAGTTGTAAGTTGGAGGAGGAGCGTGCCTATGTGAAAAGGTGGTAAATTAGATTAAACTTACTGTTAGGAGGCTTGTGAACGGAGCTTCTATACTTACTGCAGGATGCCGGTACAGTCGGGAGCGCTGTGTGATCGCGTCTCCCGCTGTCGGCTATTTATGCGCCAAAAACTCGCGCATGCGCAGAGGGGTAGATGACCCGCGTCTGTGCATTATGCGATGGTGATGGAACTAGGCGCCTTGTAGTGCAGTATGAGTGAGGCTGAAATGAAGGTGTAATAAGGGGGGGGAAGGGATGATAAATGGAAGGGAGATAAAATTTCTTTCGGGAGAGATACAAATAGGTTAGTATAATGTAATTAGTAGAATAGTTGAGAGTAGAAAGTAGTTAATAAATAGTAGTGAAGAGAATGGAAGGTGTTAGTTAGACCCTTTCTAATGTCTCATTTAGTCCATATGGGGACATAGTGTTTAACTTAAAAATCCAATAATTCTCCCTTTTGATTAATTGTCTATAGCGGTCCGGATGATCCTTGGGGATCTGTTCTATTGGGGTCAAAGTGAGAACACTGAAGTTGGAGTCATGGTGTGAGCTACAATGCCTCGAGACACTGTGCAGTTGAAAGCCTGATTTCACTTTGTTCCGGTGCGTATTCATCCTAGTTCTCAAATTCTGGATAGTTCTTCCTATATATTGTAAAGTGCATGGACACTGTAGTAGATAAATCACAAAATCGGAAGCACAGTTCAGAAAGGATTTGATTTCAAAACGTTCACCTGTAGCTACTGAGGTGAAAAACTTTGTGCGATGTAGCACGATGTCACATGTTATACACCTATTACTATTACAGTGGTAAGCTCCCTTCAATTCCGGGAACAGGGTATTTTGTAAGGTTTTTGGTTTGGATGTTTTTTGGTTTGGTGTTTTGGTCGGTGCCAATATGCTTTTTAAGGTAGGGGCTCTTCTATAAGTTAGCCGGGATCCTGTCGGGATGTTTTTGGCCAGGTAGGGGTCTTTAGTTAGAATTGACCAATGTTTGGCTAGAACTGATTTCAGTACTTTGTGATCTGAGGTATATGTAGTGATGAAGTTTAATGTTCTGTTGTCGTCCACGTCTTGTTGTTCTCTGGGGGCTAGGCATTCCTTCTGGGAGAGCTTCTGGGTTTTTTTGAAAGCATCTTTCAGAATTTCCTTGGGGTATCCCTTTTCTCTGAATCTTCTCTGTAGGATTTTTGATTGCTCCTTGAACATCGAATCTTCTGAGCAGTTTTTTCTGATACGCTTGTATTGGCTATAAGGGACATTGTTTAGCCAGCTTCTGTAATGTGCACTGGTATAGTCAAGAAAGCTATTCACATCGACAGATTTGAAGTATGTGCTTATAACAAGGCCATTTCTGTCGGTGTTTGTAGATATTAATAGATCAAGAAATTCAATCTGAGTAGTGGAGAAATTCAATGTGAGGGTGATGCCCCAGTCGTTTTGATTGATTGTATTGACGAAGTCGGTTGCTTCCTGTTTGTTTCCTTTCCAGATGATAAAGAGATCGTCAATATATCTCTTGAAAAGTTTTATCTTGGAGGTATACTTCGGGTTGTTAAGGATAAACCGGGAATTCGCCCATAAAGATGTTAGCGTAGCTTGGTATGAACCGAGTTCCCATGGCCGTACCTCTCTTTTGTTGAAACACTTGCGTCTGGAAGCTGAAAGTATTGTGCTCAAGTATGAATTTGATGCTCTGGATTAAGAAATCTGCTTGAGCTGTTGGTAGAAGGGGATCTCTTTGGAGTGTACCCTGAATTGCTCTGGTGCCTAGAACATGAGAAATGTTGGTATATAATGCAGTTACGTCCATCGTCAGTAGGTTGAATGTGGTGTCCCAATGAAAGTGTTCCAATTCTGTGATTAGCTGTGAGGAGTCCTGGAAGTATGTGGGAAGGGCTTTGACATAGGGTTGCAGGTAGAAATCCACATATGCCGATAGATTACATGTAATGGAGTTAATTCCCGATATTATCGGCCGGCCCAGTGGGTTAATGGGGTCTTTATGCACTTTAGGCAGATAATAAAATAAGGCCATCCGTGGATGGGACGGGATGATGAAGTCATGTTCTTTTTTGGTTAGAATCCCCATGCTGTGGGCTGTTGAAATGAGGGATTTTAGCATATCCAGATTTTCCATATTAGGGTCATGGTCCATTCTTTGATAGTATTCATCATCTGAGAGGATCCTGAGGCTCTCTTTAACGTAGTCCACAGTGTCTAGAATAACTGTTCTGCCACCCTTATCTGCTGGTTTAATTGTAAGAGTGGGGTTGTTTTTTAAGCCATTAAGGGCTTTTCTCTCTAAACCTGAGAGATTGCTTTTTCGTTTCTGTGGTTGAAGTCTTTCCAGAGATCTAAATTCAGAGGAGACCATTGAAAAGAAAGTTTCAATGTATGGTCCTCTACTCTGAATGGGGTTGAAACTTGAAGCAGGTTTGAAAGTTGAGTGGATGTAAATGTCATCCTGGTCTTCCGGTGTGTCTCTACTTTTAGCCTTCATGATAGAGAAGTGTCTTTTTAAGGTAAGTTTCCGGATGAAACTGTTGAGATCTAGGAATAAATCGAATTCTTTCGATTTAGTGGTTGGACAGAATGAGAGACCCTTGGTCAGGAGATTATTTTCCTCTTCCGTTAGATTGTGGGAGGAGAGATTGAAAATACGTACTTGTTGCTGAGTTAATCTCGAGCTATTCGTTTTTTTGTTGTTGTGTTTGGCTCCTCCTCTTTTTCCTCTTGTGTTTTTTTTCTTTTTTGACCGGTATTGGTTCTGGAGAAGATTGAAAAAACTGCTTTCGGACTCTTGAGGATTGGTACAATACCCTCTCTTAATGGTGGAGTCTTCGGGGAAGCTCTAAAACAGAGGGCATGAGACTGCTGTCCACATTCAGGCCCACATTCAGTCTTTCTTCTCCAGACTTCTCTGTCCTCCTCCACCTCCAAAATCTTTGACCTCCTCTTTCAGACTCCTTTCTCCTCTTCTTCAAGACCCCCCTATTCAGGTCCCTCTGTCCTCCAGACTCCTCTGTTCTCCTCCTTCAGGCCCCCTGTCCTCCCCCAGACTCCCTTCTCCTTCAGGCCCCCTGCCCTCCCCCAGATTCTTTTGTCCTCCTTCAGGCCCCAGTCCTCCCCCAGACTCCTTTGTCCTCCTTCAGGCATCCTGTCCTCCCCCAGACTCCTTTATCCTCCTTCAGGCCCCCTGTCCTCCCCTCCACCAGATTCCTTTGTCTTGTCCTCCTCCACCTCCAAAATCCTTTGACCTCCTCTTTCAGACAACTTTCTCCTCTTCTTCCAGACCCCCCTATTCAGGTCCCTCTGTCCTCCAGACTCCTCTGTTCTCCTTCAGGCCCCAGTCCTCCCCCAGACACCTTTGTCCTCCTTCAGGCATCCTGTCCTCCCCCAGACTCCTTTATCTTCCTTCAGGCCCCCTGTCCTCCCCTCCACCAGATTCCTTTGTCTTGTCCTCCTCCACCTCCAAAATCCTTTGACCTCCTCTTTCAGACAACTTTCTCCTCTTCTTCCAGACCCCCCTATTCAGGTCCCTCTGTCCTCCAGACTCCTCTGTTCTCCTTCAGGCCCCCTGTCCTCCCCCAGACTCCCTTCTCCTCCTTCAGGCCCCCTGCCCTCCCCCAGATTCTTTTGTCCTCCTTCAGGCCTCTGTCCTCCCCGAGACTCCTTTGTCCTCCTTCAGGCATCCTGTCCTCCCCCAGACTCCTTTATCCTTCTTCAGGCCCCCTCCCCAGATTCCTTTGTCCTCCTTCAGCCCCCCCCTGTCCTGCCCAAGACTCCTTTATCCTCCTTCAGGCTTCCTGTCCTCCTTCAGGCCCCCCATGTAATGCCCCAGTATTCTTTATCCTCCTTCAGGCCCCCTGTCCTCCCCCAGACTCCTTTATCAGGCCCCTCTGTTCTCCTCTTTCTGGCCCTCTGTCATCTATTTCCAGGGCCATGTGTCCTTCTCTATGGCACTGTGTCCACCTTCACCAGGGCCCTCAGTCATCCTCTTCCTGGCCCCTCCTCTGTACTTTTTTTTTATCAAATCTTTTTTGTTGGTTTTTTAAAACATTTTATACAGAACCACAAATTCCCACTTCCCCCTCCCACCCTGTGACACAGATACCCTCCCCCCTGGCCTGTACCCTTCCGATGCAATTGCATAGTAATAATGGCATTACAGGATCTCAGTACAATATGTATACATAGCTAATACATACATAGCATTTAGCAACTACAAAGTATCATAACCTTAACAGTACAAACACTCTACATCAGTGGTGGCGAACCTATGACACGGGTGCCAGAAGCGGCACTCTGAGCCCTCTCTGTGGACACCCAGGCCATCACCCCTGCATGAAGTTTATACAGACAGAACTCAAAGAATCTGCCTGCAGAATCTTCCTATGATAGGCGAATTTGCCCTCCTCCTTTCAACTGCGTTGGTTTCTTTAGGAGGCTGAACGATTGAAAGTTGTCAAAGAACAAGGGGAAATAAATTACTGCTTAAATTGCTGCGCTGGCACTTTGCAATAAATAAGTGGCTTTTGGTTGAAGTTTGGGCACTCAGGCTCTAAAAGGTTCGCCATCACTGGCCTAGAGTATTACACGTACTACAGTATAGCCTCGACAGAACTCATTATATACTGCATCACTGTGTAATAATCTTCTGCTAGGCCTAGAGTATTACACATCCAACATAAATGTCTGCAGTTGGGCCTGGAGTATTAAACATCCTGCGTTATGGGCCGCAGATTACAGCAGCGTCCCCTCCTCTGAGACACCAGCTCTGAGGGAATACATGACATGAACCGCCCTCATAACGCAGCTGTGCGCTCACAGGACGCACGTACAAATGTGCACGCGCAGAGTGCGGGGCAGGGGACGCAAGCACTGCGTAGATGAGGCGGGGTCAGCGTCCATATCGCATCGCATTGCAACCTGGGAGCGTTTTTGCTGCATTTCGGTGATAGCACCTGCTATAATAATATAACGGGAGGACGCGGAGGAACCGTTAACTGCGTTACTGCTTTGTACTCTCATCACCGTACACGAATATAATGCGTTTTGTCCGTTGTGCCCCACCCACTACCTCCAAATTGCCGCAGCAGGGGAGGGGGCTGTCACGTGACAGGCCAGTGTCTCTTTGGGCGTGGCTGTCTTGCGCGTCTGTGGCAACCGGCGGTAGGCGGGGCGGGTATAGAGTGCGGCTGCCGGTGAGTGCGAGTGTGGGGAGGCCGCAGTGCAGGCAGCATGGATGAGTTCCAGACAGCGGAGGAGGTGAGTGCGGCCCGGGGTCTCATTCCTCGGAGGTCCCGGCGGGGCACGGGCTGGGGTGAAGTTCCCCTGTGTCCTCCCCTCTCCTGTAAGTGTTATGTCATAGTGCGGCCTCTGGCTGGCAGGAGGCGTCTGTGTACATGTGGCGGTAGTGAGTGTAGTTACACTGGGGCTTTGTGTACAATGCAGCATCTGCCCTCACTATGTGTACATACAGGATCCCTTGTGATAGCTCAGGCTGCGGATACATGGGTGCCCGGGATCTGTGTACTGCAGCACTGGCAGCTGGCTGTGGGTGCTATACATCAGTGACAGGGCGGCTGGAGTCACCTGGCAGGGTGCTCTGCTGTATTCAGTCCATACAGATGGGTGCCATGTAATGTTTCAATAGAAATGTCATTGGTGTTTAAACCGGTGAGTATCAGATTATCTAACAGTACAACAAAGCATAATAAACCACCCATTTTCATCTAAAGTGGAAAGGGGCAACAATGGATCAGTCTTCATTGGTTTAGTTTATAAAAAATGTGTCCAAAATAAAGATGTGAACGGCCCCTGCAATTAATTGAAGTCAAGTTTCTGACATCCCCTTTGAAAGGGTAAATTTTCATTGTTCCATCATCTCCTGTCAGCAGCCTAGTATGACCACTCCACACACTTCCCTTCCTCCTCTGGGACCACTGCGTTTTCACTACTATATACAATTTAATGCCTGGTAAGTGTGTAAGAATTTGGCCTTAAACAAAACAAGTCTGTGTTGCCTATAGCAACCTCTGTACGTAATTTTCTGCTAATGGCAAAGATGAATCTCTGTTATACGTGAGGCAGGAGTCTAGCTACTGCCAGCCCTTCTAATGCTACCCTCCCAGGGTGTAGTTGCGATCCCATGGCTACTTGTGGACGTAGTGTGCTTTGTTTACAGTTGCTGTGGAGATAATGCAGCAGCTTTTCAGGCAGTGAACCCTGTTGTACAGTGTAATGTATATACAGCATGTTATTATTAACTGCTCTGAAGAATTCAAATCGAAATAATCATGGGAGCATTGTCATATGGAATCCCAGGAAGCTTGTTTACCATTGTACTTGTCTGCTTCCCCACTATAAAGCAGATCACAACTCCTAGGATATTTAATATTTACTTTGAAGTGACAGATATGACACAATTGTTTAATTTCCATAGTGAATTATATTGTCTTGATCTGTTATGCAAATAGTAAGGCGTTCTAAATGTCCGTGTGGATATCTACCACACTAGGGGACCCTTTATCACATAACCTCACCTGCACATGTAAGTCTCCTAGCACATGCCACCTTCAAGTATGTTGTTGACCACGGGAGAGACTTTCTACTCCATTTATTCTTCATTGTATCTCAAACTTGGTTGTTACCTAACACTTTATTATCTGCTTTTTCTTTTTCAGTCCTCATTTGTTGTAGATGAAGTCAGCAACATCATTAAAGAGGTCAGTTCAACCATGTAGATTTATTTACTGAAATGTATTTCTTTGGTTCTATGAGCATTCTGTGATTTATACTTGTTTGTAATCATGAAAAACTCTTTGTTTAGTCGATAGAAAGTGCCATTGGTGGAAATGCATATCAACACAACAAAGTAAATCAGTGGACTACTAATGTTGTGGAGCAAACTCTGAGCCAACTTACAAAACTGGGGAAACCATTCAAATACATTGGTAAGTGGCAAAATTGCCCTCACGCAAAAAAATAAAACGGAAATTGTTGCTTGAACACTTGTAATTGAGTCACATTTACTTGGTAGCCTTTTGGTAGCCCCTGTATGTTGACAGGTGACAATGCTTGTCTTTTTATTTATCTTATCATTTGTCTATTTAATTTATCTATAACTCTATATAATCTTTCAAATTTGTCTTATCATCAACCTATCTATCACTTGTCTATCTCCTATAGAATTCTCCTACAGTCCCATATTACAGATTGTCTTACCTTACAACAGTTTCTTAAACTACAAAGTGTTATTGCTGTGCAGGGCTGAAAGAGCCTCATACTGAAACCGACTGTTCATAAAATAGTCTTATTTTGGGGGCCCCTGTTTTGTCTAAAACCGGCCCTGGTTGAGACACAAGAATAAGTATGAGTAGCACATCAGAGGGAAATGTTTTGTGGTGTCTTTAGAAAGAAGGGGGTAGTATATAACAATGAAGTGTTAATGTATATGTCAAAGAACACAACATGTAATAAGAATCAAAGGTTTCTCCCGACTGAATATATTCAAAGGAAAGGTCTTTCATGTTTAACCCTGAGAACTTCAAGTGTGTAGATTTCATACTTTGTTCTTGGAGTTTGAAGGTCTGTAATTTCCACTTACAAAGACCTGTTAGTATTGTCTACAAACCGTTTGCTTTTTTTATTCAGTTACCTGTGTGATCATGCAGAAGAATGGCGCAGGCCTTCACACAGCAAGTTCATGTTTTTGGGACAATGCAACTGATGGTAAGTTTAGTTTGCATTTAAAATACAATCACTTTGTTCGATTGAGGGAGGCTGGTGAGGATGGTCAAGTTATGGTTGCTTGTTTTGTCAACGTGCAGACGCTGCACAAAGTCCTTATGTTGTGACAGCTAATTTGCATTGCTTTTCTTGTGGCCTGGAGACAGCGGGGGGCCCAGAATACCAGAGTGGTTGGCTAGTGCAGCCTTGGGCACGCTGTGGTCACAGTGCTGGTTATGAGGACCCCGAGGGCTGTCCTTCAGCTGGTGTGTGCAAGAAATATTAAGAGAGGCCGATGCAATGGTTTCTCCATGGGGCAACCCCTGAGGTGTCTGTAGGATAAGCCCCTGGTGATGGATGGGGAGACCATGGTGGTAAGCGGCCACATCCGGGGATCAGATGGAGGCAACGTTGTGAAAATCAACTAGTTCTTTATTCAGCAGCAGGAAATGGCCAAACGATAGCAGTTTTAGCAGGCTGGAATGGGCATGGAGAGCTGGTCCGCAGGAAGTTTACACACAGCCTGGTAATAGCTTCAGGCTGGGCTGTTGCAGATGGAGCTGAGTCCAGGTGGACTTGCCCTGGGTGGTAAGCAGGGGCCTGAGGCACCTGTGGTTACTGGTATTAGGACACTGGCTGTTGCAGCACTGACATTTTAGTTGTGCTCCTGGCACAAAGTTAAAACTGGCGTACTTAGCTTGTCAGGCAAATAGTTCACAAAAATAGATCATTGAATGTATTTATTAACCATTCTTGGTGAATACTGACAATGAGGTGTTGTTACTGGGCTGCGCACATGTTGAATACACTGATATTAAACAGCAAATAAATTTATAATTTCTTTTGTGGGTAGTAATTATTTGCTATTTTCTCATCAGCAAATGCATTAAACGGCATCTTTACTTGTCTTATTTTTTGCAGGAAGCTGTACCGTGAGATGGGAAAACAAGACTATGTACTGTATAGTCAGTGCCTTTGGACTTGCAATTTGACCATTGTCTTCTAGGTTCCTGTAGTTCTGTTTTATCATTTAATGTCTATTTTTGCTTTATCCACACTTGGATATGTATTGTGTGTCTATCTTTCTTTTACTTTAATTCACAAAGTTTGTTTTCTCATAATTAACCTCTATGTAATTTGAGGTGCTACTACCTGAAAGTGCCACTATAAAACTTTTTTCATCATACCTCTGATACACTAGCGATCACTTGTCATATTTTAGCTATTACAAAATAAATTATTGTTTAAAACCGTTTATTTATAATTTGTGTTAATGGTGTGATCCATGGATTGTCAACTTCTGTCAGCAATACATAGTGCCCTTCAGTCATAGTTGCCAAAAATTATGAAATAATGAGGAACGTTTACTTTGTGGCCTCTGCATTTGTATTGATACCAATGCAATGGTTAATGGAAAAGGGGTAAAAAGGCTTTACCAGTCTGTTTCAAAAGCCTTGTTGCCAATATAATGCCAAGTCAGGTCATTACTATTTTGTACTTAATATTGTCAACTTTAGATATTTAGATGTCATTGTTGCTTATAGAGTATGAGAAAGAATTGTTGGCCTTCATAGAAAAACTCTCCTGAAGAGTAGGGGACAGAAAGTGTGTGCTTTACCCATATTGTGCTTTAAAGGGAACCCATCGCCATATTTTTCACAAATACAGGTAGTGGGTGGTTCCTATATAGCCCTAATAACTATCTGACACCCTACTTTTAGCTAAAAGTAGTTTCCTTTGGATTTCAATAAAATCAGAGTTATAATCTTGCCTGGTATCTATGCATCTATGGAGAAAGTTGAGGGGGCGTGGCCTAATGTAATGTGACCAGTGTGACATAATCAAAGGTCCTTAAGCTACTTAATATAATCAAACTATACCCCATGTACATATCTGACTACATAAAATAATCACGGCAGCTTCCATGCTACAAAAGCTTGTAGGACCTGCTATGATGTCACCCTGGTCACATGACATTATAGCTCCATACAGAGAGAGGATGGAGAGGAGCTGCTGGATTCAGCCTGAGGAGGCCATGCCCACCTAGACTCGCTGTAGCCATGCTTAGATACCAGGTAATCATGTACTTGAAAAATTAGGGCAACAATGTACCATAAAGAAGTTTAGTCACACATCCAAAAAGTAACAATGCAAAACCAAAGAAAAAAGGAGATGTGTATAAATGACAAGATAAACTTTATTGTTATATACATTAAAACATACTTAAAAACCCAAAAGAAAATGGGTACATATCACATGATTTCTCCAGAGGAACCACATGTATAGATGGTAAAACCACCATATAGAACAACAATGAAGGTAAGTAGAAATGAAAAGTACACAAGAAATATACATGTAAATATAGGACCAAAGAAATATATTAATAAAACATTGGGGGTCATTTACTAAGGGCCCGATTCGCGTTTTCCCGACGTGTTACCCGAATATTTTCGATTTGCGCCGATTGTACCTGAATTGCCCCGGGTTTTTGGCGCACGCGATCGGAATTTGGCGCATCGGCGCCGGTATGCACGCGACGGAAATCGGGGGGGCGTGGCCGAACGAAAACCCGACGTATTCGGAAAAACCGCCGCATTTAAAAAAAAAATTGTGTCGCGAAAATTTCACTCACCTTCATCCTGGATAGGCCGGTGTATTTCGAGGCATTCCAGCGAACTTCAGCGCAGCAGCGCCACCTGGTGGACAGCGGAGGAACTACCTTAGTGAATCCCGGCCGGACCCGAATCCAGTGCAGAGAACGCGCCGCTGGATCGCGAACGGACCGGGTAAGTAAATGTGCCCCATTGTGTCCTCGAATGGAATCAGTAAGAGGTCAGGTCCAAAGTGTGCAAATCACAAAAAGGTAAGGTGCAGCGCTACATTACCAGGTAGTGAAGTTCAATCGGGGAGAAGAGAAGACGCCCCACGCGTATCGCCCGACTCGGCGTGCTTCGTCAGGGGATAACAACACAATGCATGGGATATGTTTAAATACCCTGGCCGCTCCGTCGCGGCACAACCCACTTCCGCCCCATAATGATGTCATATCCGGTATTATACCTCACGGAACGAAAAAAACATGGCCGTGCGTTCCAGGAAGCCGGAAGTAAGTGAACAGTATATGGAGCTAGCGTTCCAGCATAACTACGATTTAAAAAATTGAAGCACACAGTCGCGAACGAACTAGGTAAAATAGCGTGTGTATGCTAGACAAAGTGTACAAGTAGGAGATATGCTTAGATAAAAATATACAATGTATATAGAGACCGATCGGCGATTATCAAGCGCATATAAATGCAAAGGATATATCTTTCATATATCAAATATACAAGATAAGAAATTTTACACCAAGAGGCAACAAAATACAAAGAGTATACATGTGGATATCAATACAGTATAGCAAGAAAAGACCATAGGTCGGCGGAGGATAGATCGTGTGGACAACATGGACATGAAGTATATCCAATAGCGGCGCATAGAAATAAATAAATAAAGGTGTATCATTGGTCGGCGATTATGAGAGGGAGGTGGTTAATTAAACAAACAATCTAGGTAAGTATCGGCGCAATGACCTATAAGGTAAAAACTTATAGATGCAAAAAAGATATACGTGAGGCAGTGATATAGCACCCAAGTGTGTAATAGAAAGATTGAAAACGTATAACAATGCAGCTCCACAATGGAGACCTAACGTGGAGATAAAACAATTTGTTATGTGCTAAAAAGGCAATGTGAAGCCAATAAATAAAGTAATAATGAATAAGCACCGCCTATAAAAAATGCCAACACAATCTAATGTTCTCCTACAAAGGATCCTAACTCAATCCGGCGAACATAGAAGTACAGGAGTTATATAAATACGTATTTCAAAGACTACAATGCATTGCATATTCAACCAGTTGGTATCTATCGTACCGATTGTCAAAGTATAACGTCAGTGAGAATACCAAGGATCGACGAAGGCGGAAAAACGTGGGCTGGGCCACAGCGGAGCAGCCAGGGCACAAAAAGACATAGGATAAAAACAGAGAAATGTACAAAATACATGTATCGCAAAGAAATCAGAAACATTATAAATATGCAATAAACCGAACGATCACAATATTATCACGATAAAAGAACCCAATCAGCAGGTACTATAAGAGGTCGGACCACGACTACGGGACAATCATGGTGCAGATACTACATCAGGATATATACTCATGAGGTAGATACACAGCAGATAAACTGTTAGAGATAGTAAGAACAAAGCTGAAGTACACTCAAAGGAGGGGGAAAGGGGAAAGGTGGAGATCATAGGTCCTGGTCAGTTGTTGATCACTTGGACATCGATGTTAATGATGCACAGAATCTTCAGTTGGCGGGTGGCTTCAACTGTATCGACAGATGCTTCACCAATAACAACATCAGGTATGTCAGTAGCTTTGAAGAAATATACTGAAGAATAAAAAATATACTGAAGAATAAAAAATAAAAAGCAACGGCTTCTAATAGCCTCTTACATTTTTCTAGTTTCCATCCGGCCCACCTCAAGAACGGCATACCCGCTGGACAAGTTTTTCGGGTTAAACGGAACTGCAGCAACGAGGAGGATTTCAAACAACATGCGCATGACCTTACTTCCCGTTTTAGGAATAGAGGCTACCCTCGGAAGATCATCTCCCAGGGATTTCTACGAGCCAAGAGCAGTGAACGCAACCAACTCCTCCAAACCAAAGTACGACCAGCAGACTCTAGACCAAGGCTCATTACGACCTATAACAATCAGTGGTCGGAAATTTATGGTATACTTGGAAAAAACTGGAGCATCCTGAAGAGCGACAGCAGACTCACTCCATTCCTTACCGAGAAGCCACATATTACAGCGAGGCGCTCAAAGAATCTGAAGGATGCTCTGACCAACAGTCATTTTCAACGCCCCTCTACTCTGCTTGGACATGGGATACGATTACAAGGTTGTTTCCCATGTGGGGGATGTTCCGTTTGCCCTTTTATTCTACGTTCCGAGTTCTTTGAAGATCAGGTACTGAAGAAAAAATATAAAATCAGGAGCTATATCAACTGCAAAACCCGAGGAGTGATTTACGTCTTGGTATGCCCCTGTCGCAAACTTTACGTGGGACAGACCACACAGGAGCTTCGGAAGAGGTGCCAGCAGCATTTTTCAACAATTCGGACGGCCCCCTCTGACCAACAAAAGGGCAAAAAACTTACCTCGGTCGCACTTCACTTCTTACAGTACCATGGGGGCAACCCACGAGGGCTCCAGATCATTGGCCTAGAAAAAGCTACACTCAACAATAGGGGTGGGGATATTGTTCCTTTTCTATTGCGCCAGGAATCTAGGTGGATTTACACATTGAACACTACTGCACCCAATGGATTGAATGAAGAACTTCTCTTCACTGGCCATTACAGAACATAGACTTGTAAACTGTACCCACGGTATGTCCCCCTTATTTTTGGTTTTCTGCTCTAGATATGTAATATACAAATATCTTAATTTGTTCACCTTTTCATTTCGTCACAATTGGTTGCTTACACGTAAATCACTTCTACAGGCTGATGTATCAGCCTTGTCTTTAATCAATTTTTTCTTCACTGTCCATTCACTATTCCACTAATCTTTTGTACACTCACATATTCAGCTATTTCTTTATTCACACTTTTCACTCCTTTCTTCGGACCCCTTACGGTGTTTAATTAATTTGGGCCCCCTATTATTATTCACACATTAGTTGTTCTGTTTTTCCTGTTTTTTCTATTTTCTTTTTCTTATTCTCTTTACTTATTGTTTCTCAATTTTAATTTCAATTTTTATTCTTCAGTATATTTCTTCAAAGCTACTGACATACTTGATGTTGTTATTGGTGAAGCATCCGTCGATACAGTTGAAGCCACCCGCCAACTGAAGATTCTGTGCATCATTAACATCGATGTCCAAGTGATCAACAACTGACCAGGACCTATGATCTCCACCTTTCCCCTTTCCCCCTCCTTTGAGTGTACTTCAGCTTTGTTCTTACTATCTCTAACAGTTTATCTGCTGTGTATCTACCTCATGAGTATATATCCTGATGTAGTATCTGCACCACGATTGTCCCGTAGTCCTGGTCCGACCTCTTATAGTACCTGCTGATTGGGTTCTTTTATCGTGATAATATTGTGATCGTTCGGTTTATTGCATATTTATAATGTTTCTGATTTCTTAGCGATACATGTATTTTGTACATTTCTCTGTTTTTATCCTATGTCTTTTTGTGCCCTGGCTGCTCCGCTGTGGCCCAGCCCACGTTTTTCCGCCTTCGTCGATCCTTGGTATTCTCACTGACGTTATACTTTGACAATCGGTACGATAGATACCAACTGGTTGAATATGCAATGCATTGTAGTCTTTGAAATACGTATTTATATAACTCCTGTACTTCTATGTTCGCCGGATTGAGTTAGGATCCTTTGTAGGAGAACATTAGATTGTGTTGGCATTTTTTATAGGCGGTGCCTATTCATTATTACTTTATTTATTGGCTTCACATTGCCTTTTTAGCACATAACAAATTGTTTTATCTCCACGTTAGGTCTCCATTGTGGAGCTGCATTGTTATACGTTTTCAATCTTTCTATTACACACTTGGGTGCTATATCACTGCCTCACGTATATCTTTTTTGCATCTATAAGTTTTTACCTTATAGGTCATTGCGCCGATACTTACCTAGATTGTTTGTTTAATTAACCACCTCCCTCTCATAATCGCCGACCAATGATACACCTTTATTTATTTATTTCTATGCGCCGCTATTGGATATACTTCATGTCCATGTTGTCCACACGATCTATCCTCCGCCGACCTATGGTCTTTTCTTGCTATACTGTATTGATATCCACATGTATACTCTTTGTATTTTGTTGCCTCTTGGTGTAAAATTTCTTATCTTGTATATTTCTTATCTTGTATATTTGATATATGAAAGATATATCCTTTGCATTTATATGCGCTTGATAATCGCCGATCGGTCTCTATATACATTGTATATTTTTATCTAAGCATATCTCCTACTTGTACACTTTGTCTAGCATACACACGCTATTTTACCTAGTTCGTTCGCGACTGTGTGCTTCAATTTTTTAAATCGTAGTTATGCTGGAACGCTAGCTCCATATACTGTTCACTTACTTCCGGCTTCCTGGAACGCACGGCCATGTTTTTTTCGTTCCGTGAGGTATAATACCGGATATGACATCATTATGGGGCGGAAGTGGGTTGTGCCGCGACGGAGCGGCCAGGGTATTTAAACATATCCCATGCATTGTGTTGTTATCCCCTGACGAAGCCCGCCGAGTCGGGCGATACGCGTGGGGCGTCTTCTCTTCTCCCAGATTGAACTTCACTAACTGGTAATGTAGTGCTGCACCTTACCTTTTTGTGATTTGCACACTTTGGACCTGACCTCTTACTGATTCCATTCGAGGACACAATGTTTTATTAATATATTTCTTTGGTCCTATATTTACATATATATTTCTTGTGTACTTTTCATTTATACTTACTTTCATTGTTGTTCTATATGGTGGTTTTACCATCTATACATGTGGTTCCTCTGGAGAAATCATTTGATATGTACCCATTTTCTTTGGGGTTTTTAAGTATGTTTTAATGTATATAACAATAAAGTTTATCTTGTGTCATTTATACACATCTCCTTTTTTCTTTGGTTTTGCATAGATACCAGGTAATACTATAAAGTTGAAAATATGGGAATCTCAGGGGAATCATTTTTAGCGAAAAGCAGGGTGTCAGTTAGTTGCTAGGACTCTATGTGAGCCTGTCACTACCTGTATTTGTGAAAAATGTGGTTACAGGTTCCCTTTAAAGGGATTGTCTGGGTTTTAAAAATATATTTATGGTATATTCATGGGGGACTATTAAAAAAATTACGCTTTCTTTTTCCAGCGCCGGTATCATGCCCTCTTTGTTTTGAGGAAGGCACTTTCATTCAATAACTTAGTCTCCAAATACAGCATTGAATCTAATGCTGTAACCAGCGTGTGTCAGTCTTTATACAAACAATGGCATGGCACCAATGGGCGGTGCTATGTCACAACGAGCGTCCTTGAGGCAAACATCAGGGTTTTTTTCTTGTTTTTATGGTCCCCCTGACTAGCACAGATGCAAGGATTAATCTGGTGCAGAAGAGAACTGTCTAGATCTACTCTGCACTGGCACGTTAAAGAGGACCTTTCACCACCTCAAACATGTGAATACTATAATACCATCTTGTAGGGGCGGCTACACAGATTCAGGCGCACTTTGAATTTTCCTTCTAGCCCCCACGATTGAGGAGATATCATTCCGAGGTTCTGACCATTGTAATCTGTGTTTGGTCAGAGAGGAGGAGCTGGGGCTGGAGGCGTGTGTTATGCTAATCTTCTCTCATACCAATTAGAGGCAAGCAAAGTCAGAGAAGCTAGAAGTTTGCGCGACGCTTACGCTGCAATTACGTTTCCGCTGTAATCATGTCACAATTACGCTTATGCGTTACGCTTACACAGTGTTTGCGTTATGGTTATTCTTACACGACGTTTGTGTCAAGGTTGCGATTCGCTGCACACTTTTGCCTACGGGCTGCTTGTCTCACATTTATGTTTACGTTTATGCGTACGCACCATTTGTGGCTCATTTTTACGTGCATGCAGTGTTTGAGGTGCGTTTACAGATTTTCTGTTTATGTTGAATTTGTGCCATGTTTAAGCTTACATAGCATTCGCCTTTATGTCGAGTGTGACTTGTGTTTTTGCTTATATAAACCGCGCTTGCGTTTACGGCACATTTACATGCCATTAGCATTTATGTCTGGTTAGCTTCATGTTTACGCTTATGTGGTATATGAGTTGATGTCTCGTTTGCACTTACGTTTACACAGCGCTTGCGTTTCCGTTTACATTGCACGTGTGTTTACCAATGCGTGTAACATTTTTGGAAACACTGTGTAAATCCAATGTCAACAGAATATTAGAATGTGTGTGAACATGGCCTTTAGATGCAAATAGAGAAATTACATCTCACCACTGACAGTATGAGAGAATATTAGCATAAGACACGCCCCCAGCTCCAGCCCCAGCTCCTCCTCTCTGACCAAACACAGATGGTAATGGTCAGATCTCGTGACTAATAACTCTGAATTTTCTTTCTAGCCCTCACGGTTGCAGAGTTATCAGTCACGAGATCTGATCATCTGTGTTTGGTCAGAGAGGAGGAGCTCGGGCTGGAGCTGGGGGCGTGTCTTATGCTAATCTTCTCTCATACTGTCAGTGGTGAGATGTAATTTCTCTATCTGCATCTAAAGGCCATGTTCACACACATTCTGCTGTAGGGGCTGCTACATAGATTCACGGGCACTTTGAATTTTCTTTCTAGCCCTCACGGTTGCGAAGTGCCCATGAATCTATGTAGCAGCCCCTACAGCAGTGGTGGTGAACCTGCGGGTGCCAGAGGCGGAACTCGGAGCCCTCTCTGTGGGCACCCAGGCCATCACCCCAGAACGGAGTTCACCAGACTCAAAGAATCTTCCTGCTGAATCTTCTTGCAATGAAGGACAAATTTGCCCTCCTCCTTTCAACTGAATTGGTGTCCTCAGTAGGCTGAAAGGATTGAAAGTTGTAAAAGAACAGGGAGAAATAAATCACTACTTAAATTTCTGTGCTGGCACTTTGCAATAAATATGTCACTTTTGGTTGAAGTTTGGGCACTCAGGCTCTAAAAGGTTCACCATCACTGCCCTACAGAATGGTATGATAATCTCCATATAAGTGAAGTAGCAAAAGGTCCTCTTTAATACATCTCTCTAAACGACAATACAGACTGAGTGTTACAATTTTAATGCCTGATAACAAGAAGCCTCCAGAAGAGTCTCCTTGGTAAAATATGTATTGGAATCATTCCATAGGGTTTACGCTAGGCAGGGACTGCCTCTGTGTTGACACTTTGTCATATCACCAGATTCTCCCTAATCAGAAAAATTCTGAGTCCGCGTGCACACGGGAGCATTTTGGAAAACTTATGTGCCTGAACATATTGCCTGTACCAGGTACAAATTTTGGGCAGCTGGACTGAGAGCAAAGATGGGACACTTTCTTTCCACAGACTCTCTTTCCAAAGTAAATGCTTGCAAAGTCAGATGGTACTGATATTGAAGTCCCTATTATTCTTTCTTTTTATGTGGGTTGTAAAATATGTTTAGCAGATGGGAATAGCTGTGATCTTTCTCCAATAAATTTAGTTCACATTGTAGTTTACCATTTCGCTTCAAACCACGAAAACTTTTATCCATTAGTTAAGAGTTGTCTGTATGGACCTAACTGCTTTCAAACTATGTTTAGTTTACACTGAACCCCTCTTGACTGCTCATCTAGAGGATGCCCCTTGACCTCTGTGGGGACAGGTGGGCATCCGCCCACTAGAGTCTTCCTGTCCCCCCAGCAGGTCCACGTCCCGGCTGGATCGTTCCTTGGCTGGGGTTCCAGCCCTTCTCTGGATCCAAACTTGGCCCCATCTTTTGGCAGGATTACAATGGCGGCCATTTGTGTGGAACGCACATGGTGGTTCGGACGTGGTGGTTCGCAACCGAAAGTGAAATCGGAGTAGTTTATGCCGAGGTTAATTTCTATGTCCAAACAGCGCCAAGTTAGTTCTCCTCTTTCTTTTTCCCAGAACGATGAACCTGAAAGGAGGAAACATAAAGGGGAGAAAGGTTTTGATTTTTTTCTTTTTTTTTCCCCCCCAAATATGTTTCAAGAAATTTTGCATTGATAGATTCTCTCGTCTCTCGTGAATCTTTTATGGATGAATTTAAAAACTTTGTAGAAGATAAAGCTACCCAGATGCCCTTATCAAAAAAAAAAAAGCCATGCATAGAAGCACCGTGTTCAGTCATCCTCTGAAGCAGAATCTGATGCACTTCCACAAAACGTTTCTGTTTAAAAAAAAAAAAAAATCTCAACAAATGGATTCTCATTTTTCTTTTCTCTGGAAGAACTAGACAACCTGCTGAAGAGACTTACAATATGGAGGATGTAATTCCACCCAAATCTATTCAGGTGGAATTGTTTGGCTGTCTAAAAATGAAAAGAAAATGGGTGTTTTCTAGAGATGAGCGAGCACTAAAATGCTCGGGTACTCGTTATTCGAGACAAACTTTTCCCGATGCTCGAGTGCTCGTGGCGGGTGAGGGGAATGTAAACAGATGCACAAGAAGCGCTGAAATAATACTGGTAAATGATAAAAGTTTGCCAGTATATTTTGTGGATTACACATCAGGGTGGCGATAAAGTTAACAAGTTTGTTGTGGAAGCCATGAAAACAACCCAAAATTCTGCCTGACGCAGCTCGTTTGATAAGGGGACCATGTATGCCTACAGTTCATGCCAGTCGCTGCACTGGCTGCCAGTCTCCTTTCGAATACAGTTTAAAATAATAACCCTCATCCATAAAGCTCTGTATAATGCTGCACCCCCCTACCTCTCCTCTCTTATCTCAGTCTATCGCCCAACCCGTGCTCTTAGATCCGCCAGTGATCTTAGATTAACCTCTACCCTAGTGCGGACATCCCACTCGCGTCTCCAAGACTTCTCTAGAGCTGCACCAATTCTATGGAATGCTCTGCCCCGGACTATCAGACTAATACCTAACCGCCAAAGTTTCAAACGTGCTCTTAAAACCCATTTCTTTAGGCAAGCCTATAACACTCATTAACTGCATGAAGTTTTAACTATTCTACTAACCCGTCCTGTGTCGTCCTCCCATCTGTTATCCAGCAACCAACAGGCACCAGACTTCTCTGCAGTCCCATTCACCCTGGACCTGGTATATAAGATGACGGCTGAGTGGTTCAAGCAACAGCAATTCCATTTATTATATTTTGTTCTATTCCCTAAGAAGAATGGCTTGACCATTAAATATTCTTTTACCTCGTGTTACCCCATCATCTTCATAAACCGTAAGCTCTGGCGAGCAGGGACTTCACTCCTGTTGTTCCATACAAATGTTGTGCTCTGTTACATTACATTTGTATTTGTTTCCTATGATTTGTAAAGCGCTACGGAATATGATGGCGCTATATAAATAAAGATTATTATTATTATTATTATGGAGGCAGTGAATTAGTAGTAGATTAAAGGTGCTGCAGTTAAAACTATGTTAGTTGGATCTTGGGATGGAGCTGGCGCTCCGCTTCCAGGCGAGCTTTCGCCAATCCAAGCCCCTGTCTCTAGGCTACTCCCCAAACAGCACTTCTAAGAACCTTTTGTATAAGATCAAGTGTAGTAGCGTTCTTATAAGTTTGGGATATGGCGGGTGAGGGGAATGTAAACAGATGCGCAAGAAGCGCTGAAATAATATCGGTAAATGATAAAAGTTTGCCAGTATATTTTGTGGATTACACAGCAGGGTGGCGACAAAGTTAACAAGTTTGATGTGGAATGCCCTGTAATAGCTCTTGGGCGGTGTGCCTTTTATCGCCTAGGCTCAGCAGTTTGAGCACCGCCTGCTGTCGCTTAGCGATGGCACTGCTGCTGTGCCTAGAGCTACCGACTGATGGCGCCATGCCCACGGATGGTAATTCGGAGGAGGAGGAGGTGGAGGAGGGGTGGGAGGAGGAGGAGGTATAGTAGGCCTTTGAGACCTGGACCAAGGTAGGCCCCGCAATCCTCGGCGTCGGCAGTATATGACCAGCCCCAGGGTCAGACTCGGTCCCAGCCTCCACCAAGTTAAGTGTAGTAGCGTTCTTATAAGTTTGGGATATGGCGGGTGAGGGGAATGTTAACAGATGCGCAAGAAGCGCTGAAATAATATCCGTAAATGGTAAAAGTTTGGCAGTATATTTTGTGGATTACACAGCAGTGTAATCAACAGATGCGCAAGAAGCGCTGAAATAATATCGGTTAATCATTAAAGTTTGCCAGTATATTTTGTGGTTAACACAGCAGGGTGGCGACAAAGTTAACAACTTTGATGTGGAATCCATGAAAACAACCCAAAAATGTATGGAGGCAGCTATATGGACGACTTTTGGAGGTAGCAATGGAGACAACGTGTGGAGGCTGCTATGGAGACAATTTAATTTGGATAGTGCCTGTATGTGGCAGTCCAAAAAAGTTTTCAAACCAGAGGAGCAGGTAGGTGGCCCTCCAGAAAAATGAAATAGATTGAGTTCCTGTATGTGGCAGTCCAAAAAAGTTTTCAAACCAGAGGAGCAGGTAGGTGGCCCTCCAGAAAAATGAAATAGATTGAGTGCCTGTATGTGGCAGTCCAAATAAGTTTTCAAACCAGAGGAGCAGGTAGGTGGCCCTCCAGAAAAATTTAATAGATTGAGTGCCTGTAGGTGGCACTCCCAAAAATTGTTTAAAACAGAGGACCGGGTAGGTGGCCCTCCAGAAAAATTAAATGCATAATGTACTATAGCTAGAGCCAGTGGGCCCTGTCAAAAAATAGCCAATTTCCTCTGCTTTAGTGTACAAAGAGGAGGAGAAGGAGGAAAATGAGGAGGAGGAGTGCATACATTATTCAGGTTGAGCTTCCTTCACCTGGTGGAGATTGGAAATTATGAGAAATCCAGGCTTTATTCATCTTAATAAGCGTCAGCCTGTCAGCGCTGTCAGTCGACAGGCGTGTACGCTTATCGGTGATGATGCCACCAGCTGCACTGAAAACCCGCTCGGACAACACGCTAGCGGCAGGGCAGGCAAGAACCTCCAAGGCGTACAGCGCCAGTTCGTGCCACATGTCCAGCTTTGAAACCCAGTAGTTGTAGGGAGCTGTGTGATCATTTAGGACGATGGTATGGTCAGCTACGTACTCCCTCACCATCTTTCTGTAAAGATCAGCCCTACTCTGCCGAGACTGGGGACAGGTGACAGTGTCTTGCTGGGGTGACATAAAGCTGGCAAAAGCCTTGTAAAGCTTACCCTTGCCAGTGCTGGACAAGCTGCCTGCTCGCCTACTCTCCCTCGCTACTTGTCCCGCAGAACTACGCACTCTGCCGCTAGCGCTGTCAGAAGGGAAATACTGTTTCAGCTTGTGCACCAGGGCCTGCTGGTATTCATGCATTCTCACACTCCTTTCCTCTCCAGGGATGAGAGTGGAAAGATTTTGCTTGTACCGTGGGTCCAGGAGAGTGAATACCCAGTAATCGGTGCTGGAATAAATTCTTTGAACGCAAGGGTCACGGGATAGGCAGCCTAGCATGAAATCTGCCATATGCGTCAGAGTACCAACGCGCAAGAATTCACTCCCCTCACTGGCCTGACTGTCCATTTCCTCCTCCTCCAACTCCTCTTCTTCTGCCCATACACGCTGAACAGTGAAGGACTGAACAATGGTCCCCTCTTCTGTCTCGCCAACATTCTCCTCCTCTTCCTCCTCATCCTCCTCCACCTCCTCCAATATGCGCTGAGAAACAGACCTGAGGGTGCTTTGGCTATCAACAAGGGAATCTTCTTCCCCTGTCTCTTGTGACGAGCGCAAAGCTTCCGACTTCATGCTGATCAGAGAGTTTTTCAACAGGCCAGGCAGCGGGATGGTGAGGCTGATGATGGCGGCATCGCCACTGACCATATGTGTTGACTCCTCAAAGTTACTCAGCACCTGACAGATATCAGACATCCACGTCCACTCCTCATTGTAGACTTGAGGAAGCTGACTGACCTGACTACCAGTTCTGGTGGAAGTTGACATCTGGCAGTCTACAATCGCTCGGCGCTGCTGGTAAACTCTGGATAACATGGTTAATGTTGAATTCCACCTCGTGGGCACGTCGCACAACAGTCGGTGAGCGGGCAGTTGGAGGCGGCGCTGCGCTGCCCTGAGAGTGGCAGCATCTGTGCTGGACTTCCTGAAATGCGCACAGATGCGGCGCAAATCAGACAGATTGGGGTATGTCTTGAGGAAACGCTGAACTATCAGATTTAACACATGGGCCAGGCATGGCACATGTGTCAGTCTGCCGAGTTGCAGAGCCGCCACCAGGTTACGGCCGTTGTCACACACAACCATGCCTGGCTTCAGGTTCAGCGGTGCCAGCCACAGATCAGTCTGCGCCGTGATGCCCTGTAATAGTTCTTGGGCGGTGTGCTTTTTATCGCCTAGGCTCAGCAGTTTGAGCACCGCCTGCTGTCGCTTAGCGACGGCACTGCTGCTGTGCCTAGAGCTAGCGACTGATGGCGCCATGCCCACGGATGGTAGTTTGGAGGAGGGGTGGGAGGAGGAGGAGGCATAGTAGGCCTGAAAGACCTGGACCGAGGTAGGCCCCGCAATCCTCGGCGTCGGCAGTATATGACCAGCCGCAGGGTCAGACTCGGTCCCAGCCTCCACCAAGTTAACCCAATGTGCCGTCAGTGATATATAGTGGCCCTGCCCGGCAGCACTCGTCCACGTGTCCGAGGTCAGGTGGACCTTGTCAGAAACGGCGTTGGTCAGGGCACGGATGATGTTGTCTGACACGTGCTGGTGCAGGGCTGGGACGGCACATCGGGAAAAGTAGTGGCGGCTGGGGACCGAATACCGAGGGGCGGCCACCGCCATGAGGTTGCGAAAGGCCTCGGTCTCTACTAGCCTATAGGGCAGCATCTCCAGGCTAAGCAATCTGGAGATGTGGACATTAAGGGCTTGGGCGTGCGGGTGGGTTGCACTATATTTCCTTTTCCGCTCCAGCGTCTGGGGTATGGAGAGCTGAACGCTGGTGGATGCTGTGGAGGATCGTGGAGGCGACGATGGGGTTTTTGTGCCAGGGTCCTGGGCAGGGGGCTGACTATCAGCTGACACAGGGGAAGGAGCAGTGGTGTGCACGGCCGGAGGTGAACGGGCTTGGTGCCACTGAGTGGGGTGTTTAGCATTCATACGCCTGCGCATACTGGTGGTAGTTAAACTAGTAGTGGTGGAACCCCTGCTGATCCTGGTTTGGCAAAGGTTGCACACCACAGTCCGTCGGTCATCCGGTGTTTCCTTAAAGAACCTCCAGACTTCTGAAAATCTAGCCCTCGCCGCGGGAGCCCTCGCCACGGGAGCTTCACTACGTGACACATTTGGCGCTGATGCACCAGCTCTGGCCCTGCCTCTCCGTCTGGCCCCACCACTGCCTCTTCCAACCTGTTCTGGTCGAGGACTCTCCTCCGTCTCAGAAGCACTGTGTTCACCCGGCCTTTCAACCCAGCTTGAGTCTGTCACCTCATCATCCTCCGATCCCTCAGTCTGCTCCCCCCTCGGACTTCCTGCCCTGACAACAACTTCACCACTGTCTGACAACCGTGTCTCCTCATCGTCGGACACCTCTTTACACACTTCTTCCACTACGTCAAGAAGGTCATCATCACCCACAGACTGCGACTGGTGGAAAACCTGGGCATCGGAAAATTGCTCAGCAGCAACCGGACAAGTGGTTTGTGACTGTGGGAAGGGTCCAGAAAACAGTTCCTCAGGGTATGCCGGTTCAAATGCCAAATTTTCCTGGGAGGGGGCAGACTGGGGGGGAGGAGGCTGAGGTGCAGGAGCTGGAGGAGTGCCGATTTCGGTGACATGGGTGGACTGCGTGGAAGACTGACTGGTGGACAAATTGCTCGAAGCATTGTCGGCAATCCACGACATCACCTGTTCGCACTGTTCTGGCCTCAACAGTGCTCTACCACGAGTCCCAGTAACTTCAGACATGAACCTAGGGAGTGTAGCTCTGCGGCGTTCCCCTGCTCGATCATCAGCAGGTGGTGTCTCACCCCGCCCAGGACCACGGCCTCGGACCCCTGCAGTAGTTGCACGCCCAAGTCCCCGCCCTCGTCCTCTACCCCTAGCCCTCGGGTTAAACATTTTGAAAATGAAAGTTATAACTTTAATTTTTTTTTTTACTTTTTTTTGTGTTTTTTTGTGTTTTTTTTTTTTTTGTGTTTTTTAGTTTTAAAACCAAACGATGCTATCCTATTGCTATGGCTATTTTCTAGCCAAGTATGAAAGCACACTGCTATGCCAGATGAGATGACGCTGAGTTACGAAAAAATAAACGTAAAATAAAAAGTAAATGGCAGACTGTGCCTAATTGAAATCCAACCCCTAATAAATTGTCCCACTTTGGTCTTTGCGATGGATATGTGCGTCACTAAGCGCTAAACACAACGGTTGCAAGTCTCACTACAAATTCCTCACAATATGGTAGTAGATGCACTACAGCAAGGACAGCCACCAGCAGATCAACCAGAAATAAAATATATATAACGCTATTGTAGGCCTAAGTAAGCCGTTTGGATTCTCCTATGGCTATTTTCTAGCCAAGTATGAAAGCACACTGCTATGCCAGATGAGATGACGCTGAGTTATGAAAAAATAGACGTAAAATAAAAAGTAAATGGCAGACTGTGCCTAATTGAAATCCAACCCCTAATAAATTGTCCCACTTCGGTCTTTGCGATGGATATGTGTGTCACTAAGCGCTAAGCACAACGGTCGCAAGTCTCACTACAAATTCCTCACAATATGGTAGTAGATGCACTACAGCAAGGACAGCCACCAGCAGATCAACCAGAAATAAAATATATAACGCTATTGTAGGCCTAAGTAAGCCATTTGGATTCTCCTATGGCTATTTTCTAGCCAAGTATGAAAGCACACTGCTATGCCAGATGAGATGACGCTGAGTTATTAAAAAAATAAACGTAAAATAAAAAGAAACTGGCAGACTGTGCCTAATTGAAATCAAACCCCTAATAAATTGTCCCACTTCGGTCTTTGTGATGGATATGTGCGTCACTAAGCGCTAAACACAACGGTCGCAAGTCTCACTACAAATTCCTCACAATATGGTAGTAGATGCACTACAGCAAGGACAGCCACCAGCAGATCAACCAGAAATAAAATATATAACGCTATTGTAGGCCTAAGTAAGCCGTTTGGATTCTCCTATGGCTATTTTCTAGCCAAGTATGAAAGCACACTGCTATGCCAGATGAGATGACGCTGAGTTATTAAAAAAATAAACGTAAAATAAAAAGTAAATGGCAGACTGTGCCTAATTGAAATCAAACCCCTAATAAATTGTCCCACTTCGGTCTTTGCGATGGATATGTGCGTCACTAAGCGCTAAACACAACGGTCGCAAGTCTCACTACAAATTCCTCACAATATGGTAGTAGATGCACTACAGCAAGGACAGCCACCAGCAGATCAACCAGAAATAAAATATATAACGCTATTGTAGGCCTAAGTAAGCCGTTTGGATTCTCCTATGGCTATTTTCTAGCCAAGTATGAAAGCACACTGCTATGCCAGATGAGATGACGCTGAGTTATGAAAAAATAAACGTAAAATAAAAAGAAACTGGCAGACTGTGCCTAATTGAAATCAAACCCCTAATAAATTGTCCCACTTTGGTGTTTGAGGTGGATATGTGTGTCACTAAGAGCTAAACACAACGGTAGCAAGTCCCCCTGCAAATTCCTCACAATATGGTAGTAGCTGCAAATAAAAATAAAAAATGTATAATATGTTATTGTAGCCCTAAGAAGTGCTGTTGGGTTCTTGTAGAATCACTCCTGCCTAACACTATTCTAATAGAACAGCCTAACGCTTTCCCTGACCAGCAGCAGCTCTCTCCCTAGCGGCATCCAGACACAGAATGATCCGAGCAGCGCAGGCAGGGGCTAGTCTATTCCAGGGTCACCTGATCTGGCCAGCCAACCACTGCTATCGACGTGTAAGGGTACCACGTCATGCTGGGTGGAGTGCAGAGTCTCCTGGCTTGTGATTGGCTCTGTTTCTGGCCGCCAAAAAGCAAAACGGCGGGAGATGCCATTTTCTCGAGCGGGCAAAGTAGTCGTCCGAGCAACGAGCAGTTTCGAGTACGCTAATGCTCGAACGAGCATCAAGCTCGGACGAGTATGTTCGCTCATCTCTAGTGTTTTCTCTAAAGAAAACATTAAAAGAATTAATTATAAATGAGTGGTGTGAATTGGAGAAAGGAATCTCTGTGGCCGAAAATATCAAAAGCCATTTGTTGTTTGATCCAGATGAAACTAAGATACGAGACTCCTATCCAAAAGACAATAAGGGTTATTTACTAAGGGCCCGATTCGCGTTTTCACGACGTGTTACCCAAATATTTCCGATTTGCGCCGATTTTCCATGAATTGCCCCGGGATTTTGGCGCACGCGATCGGATTGTGGTGCATCGGCGCTGGCATGCACGCGACAGAAATCGGGTGGTGTGGTCGAACAAAAATTGGTCGCACGCGTGATACTTACATGCACCAGGAAGAGATCAGTGAACTCCGATGCAACTTGGCGGACCTCGGCGCAGCAGCGACACCTGGTGGGCATCGGACGCAGGACCTTCATGAATCGCTGGAAAACCCGAACGCTCGTCGGAGAAGCCGCCGCTGGAACGCGAATGGACCGGGTAAGTAAATGTGCCCCAATGTGCAAGTTGTGAAAGAGACCAACCTCCCATTAAAAGGCGCTATGAAACTTTGTGACCCCATCTAAAGGAAGTCTGATTCCTTATAAAAAAAAAAAATGGCTTGGGAAATGTCTATGCTAAAATAAAGACAAATATAACAACATCTTGGCCATGCTTTTATTATTATGGTTGGGGTAATTCAAATCCAATATAAAACAGACTCCTAGGGAAATCTTGCTTGTAAACATGTTTGAAAATACCAAAAAGAACCAGAGCTGCAGAAACACTTATTCTATATAAGATGATATCCTTTATTGAAAGTAAATACAAATATTATACATATATATCCCTCAAAGGGGAAAATCCAGTACAGTATGTAGGGGACACAAGTAGCCCCAGATGAAAATAGGGCATCACAGAAGACCCCCTATTAGCCCAGGGTCAAAATAATATGTCAATAGTATTTAAAATAGTCAGTCAAGAGGTAATACCAGTAGGGGTAGAGTGGCAATAGTGCAGTGAAAAGAATAATAAATAAACTGGAGATACCTTCCAGTATTTAAAAATTTCATTTTGCTATAGCACACTTACCCGCAAACATGATGAAAAACTGACGCTGGGCAATCAAAGGGAGGCCAGTGGTACACCCCGATTCGCACTGATGCTTTGTCAGGAGGTGGCGTATCGGTGCCATGTCTGACATTTTTTATTCTCCAACGGCGTCTTTGCTTCAAGACACGGCCACCACGTGATGCGCCTATGCCCTGAGGTCGCGCACCGGCAACGCGTCACCAGGAAAAGCCACCCCAAATCACATAATTGGAGAGAAGCCACCATGGAGACGCGTCCCGTGGCTGTGCACACACGCGTGGCTGTGCAGGACGCCGCTAGATAATACTACCTAAATGTACAGTAAGTTTCTACGTATCTTAGCCCAACATATTTAATACAAAAATTGATGAAGAATATTAAAAAGACATACATACGGACTGCTTATATTTTATACATTTGAAATTAACATGGATGACAAAGTTGGTAAACCATACTTCATCTATTCAATGAACCCCTAAAATCCTCAACAATACATCATATAAAAAGATACACAGAATGAAAATTTGGATGGAATAAAAAGTGATAGTAAATAAATAACTACAGGCAGTCCCCGGGTTACGTACAAGATAGGGTCCGGAGGTTTGTTCTTAAGTTGAATTTGTATGTAAGTCGAAACTGTATAATTTAAAATTGTAGATCCAGACAAAAAATAATTTGGCCCCAGTGACAATTGGAGTTTAAACATTTTTTGTTGTAATGGGACCAAGGATTATCAATAAAGCTTCATTACAGACACCTTACAGCTGATTATTGCAATCTTGGACTTTAGTAAAGCATTCAGAAAGCTTCACCAGAGGGGTCTGTAACTATGGGTTGTCTGTACGTCGGGGACCACCTGTATATACTTAACTGTACCCATGAAGCAATATACACATGTTCACATATGTCCACCTGGACACATACATATCATAGTGATGTAGGGAAGTGATACATAACCATGATTTGTATTATACTAACCTGATAAATAAAGTGCTACTCGTACACGGATATCAGGTGCATAAATATGAATAAGATACAAAAATGACTGTGATTTATTTTTTGTTGACCGTGCTGAAAAATCAAACTAAAAGTGCTACTAAAGATGTCAAACTTTCGCATTAACTGGTCCAACTCTGAAGCCTTAAATGTCTCCATACCAGAATAACTGGTGACTAGAGATGGGCGAATTTGTTAAAATTAGTTTTGACCCGATTCGCCAAATTTTTAGAAAAAAATTTGATTCGACACGAATCGAATCAAAACGAATCACGTTAAAAAACAGGCATTTCCTGCCTGCAGAGAGCCTGTAGGGTGTTGTAGAACGTTGTGCCATGCTTAAATATGCATAGGGAGTGTGGTTTGGTCTTCAAACAATGCTGTGTTTTAGTATGACATGCTTCACTCTTCACTTCCATGTGCACTTACATAGGCTTACTTCCCCAAATAAGCGAAGCAGGAACGCAGCCTGACAAGGTAACGTCTGTGCCAGCTCGAAAGGACTGAGCTGAGGGCCAAGATCCCACTATAACATCAAAGAGTGCACTCTTTTTACACTGAGTGGCACAATGATGTAGTGTGTTGGTGGCATCAAAAGCAGCAGCAGCAGGAGCCCGCAGAGTGGCACAATGATATAGTGTGAAGGTGGCATCAGTAGCAGCAGCAGGAGCCCACAGAGTGGCACAATGATATAGTGTGTTGGTGGCATCAAAAGCAGCAGGAGCCCGCAGAGTGGCACAATGATATAGTGTGAAGGTGGCATCAGTAGCAGCAGGAGCCCGCAGAGTGGCACAATGATATAGTGTGAAGGTGGCATCAGAAGCAGCAGGAGCCTGCAGAGTGGCACCATGATAGAGTGTGGAGGTGGCAGACAATTCTAGTGCCTGGTAAAGATGGTAGGAGGCAGATGGTGCAACTAGCAGCAGATGTGTGGCATCAGGCGGATGGCAGCATCAGAATAGTAGCTGAGGCAGGTAGTTAGAACCCCGACTCATTTCTCAACGTTTGGAGGAGGCGTCATGGCTGATCCAATCTGATGCATTAGGCATTGGTGAGTTGAAATCCTGGCCGATCCAAGCCTGATTCAAAGGTCAGTCTCTCCACATTACGGGTGGACAAGCGGGTTCTCCTGGGGGTAACGATGGCCCCCGCCCCACTGAACACCCGCTCTGATGCCACACTACTGGCCGGGCAGGACAGCTTCTCTACTGCAAACTCCGCAAGTTGCGGCCACACATCAAGTTTGGCTGCCCAGTAGTCCATGGGATCCTTTACCACAGGTGGTAAAGTGCTGTCCAAGTAGGCCACCACCTGCTGGTGCAGGGTCTGCTTCATGTCCTGCTGCTGCTGCCGGCTACCCTCCTCACTAGGCGGGTGAAGGAAATTGCTCATTAAGGAATCCAGACTTAAGCGACTGTTGATGGAACTGCTACTGCTCCTACCCCCCCAGCTCCCCACAGCAGCCGTGGTAGTAGTACGTGAGCAATGACTGCCAGGAATCCCCCAGTCAGACCTGACAGAGGATGAACAATGGCGCACATAGGCAGCGGCCAACTGTGTGCTCAGTATTTCTCTATAGTATGCCAGTTGTTCCTTCCTCTCAGCAGCAGGAAAAAAAGTCACCCATTTTGGACCGGTAGCGAGGGTCCAAGAGGGTGGAGAGCCAAAAGTCATCCCTATGCCGGATGTTGACTATTCGGCTGTCACTAGTTAGGCAAAGTAGCATGCTGCGGGCCATCTGCACAAGTGACTCTGAGGGACTCCCGGTCTCCATATCCACAGTATACTGCCACGGTGCTTCTGGGTCATCTGCCTCGTCTTCTACCTCCCCCGGATGCTCCTGCTCCTCCTCTCCTGTCACCTGAGTAGAAAAACCACAAATTGCACCAGACTCTGCTTGTGCTCCAATGTCCTCCTCCTCCTCCATTTCAGCCCCCAGCGGACTCATGTGGCCATGAGATGTAGTCTCCACTTCTCCAGTGCCCTGACCAGACAGATTTTGCAGCATGAGTTCCAGGACATGAAGCAGTGGAATGACGTTATTCATCCCGCAGTCCTGGCGACTGACAAATAATGCGGCCTCTTCAAAAGGCCTGAGCAAACGGCAGGTGTCACGCATGAGCTGTCAGTGGCTGACATCAAAGTTACACAGGGGAGTACTACGGTCCACTTGCATCATCAAAAAATCATTAATGGTTTTTCTCTGTTGATACAGGCGGTCTAACATATGGAGGCTGGAATTCCAAAGGGTGGAAACATAGCATATCAGACTATGTTGGAGTAGGCTGTTCTGGCGCTGCAACTCGAGGAGGGTGTGCTTGGCTTTGTAAGAATGGCTGAAGTGCGTGCACAGTGTCCTGGCCATTTTTAGAATGTCTTGCAGATGGGTGTAAGACTTCAGGAACTTGTTGACTACCAGATTGAACACGTGCGCCATGCAGGGCGCATGGACCATCCCTCCTCGGTGCAGAGCGGACACCATGTTCCTCCCATTGTCGTGGAGAAAGCCACATATTGATTTCTTCTTGCATGTCGCGGAGCAGTTCCTCCCCTGTGTGACTTCGTTCGCCAAGGCAAACCAGGTGTAGAACTGCGTGACACCGCTGTGCCCTGCACATGTGCTATGATGGAGCAGCACTTGTGGAGGCTGAGGTGGTGGTGGAGGAGGAGGAGGCGGACACTGGCGCAGGAGCAGCAGTTTGACAACGTGGAGGAGAAAGCGCTGTCTCTTGTTGAAGTTGTTGGTGCGGCTGGGTGGGAAGCACATTCACCCAGTGGGCCGTAAAGGACATATACTGGCCCTGACCATAATTACAGCTCCACACATCTGCGCTGCCGTGCACCTTGGAAGAAACTGATAGGCTCAAGGACTGGCCCACCTTCTGTTGTACATATTGGTGAAGGGCTGGCACAGCCTTTTTGGGAAAAAAATTGCGGCTTGGTACTCTCCACCTCAGTTCGGCACAAGCCATTAGTTCTCTGAAGGGTGCACGACTTGGAAAGGGAGAGACTGCAGTATCAACAATTTCGACAAGAGCATGGTCAGCTTCTGCACCTTAGGATGGCTGGACGCATAGAGTTGTCTTTTTGTAATCGCCTCGCTCAATGTCTGCTGACGCCATGCGTAGCTAGGAGCATCTGGACCGGGAGATGCAATAGCTCCCTTCGGCAGAAGTGCTGAAGCCTTGACTTGCTGAAACAGGATGTGTGCCACTAGGTGCTGCTGCTGTTGCTGCGCCTGCAGGATGGACCGCAACTGACACCCGTTTCTCCCAGGCCATTGGATGGTGACGCTGCATGTGTTGGCGCAGGGCCGTGGTGCCAAGGTAAGATCCCTGGCCACACTTCACTTTCTGCCTGCAGATACGACATATACCCACGCTCGGCTCCTCTGGTGTCTTTACAAAAAACTGCCACACAGCTGAGGTGGTAATTTTACGGCCAACACTCTGCACTGAGCGACTACTACCGCCGCTGCCTCGCTGAGCCCCTGTGCCACTGCTTATTTGGGCCTGCGAATCGGGATTTGTACCCGTAGCCGTAGACGTTTGGCTCCCGTCCTTGCACTGCTGCCACCCTGCTGACTCACAGCTACAGTAGCGACTTGCTGCCTGCTCCGCTAACTGACACTCTCTTCGCCCGACGATGATGAATCCCCTGCTACACCCGGCTCCCAAGTGCGATCGGCTGCATCATCGTCAATTTGCATTTCCCGGTCACTGCTACTCTCCTCACCGATGTCAGTATGCACAGCCTGCCTACTGCAGGAAGCAGCGGAAGTCTGCCCCACCTCTTCACTGCAGAGCAGCTGCTGACTGTCCTCAAACACTTCGTCCTCACTGAATAGTGGCGCGGAGCCCAGACCACCTAGTAGCTCTCTGGCTGTGGGAAAGGAACAGGACAGAGCCTGGTTGAGGACAGGTGAGGGCCGCTGACCTGCTCCTGGGCCATGCCAACTAATCGTTGTATCAGAGGAACCTACGGACTCTTGGCTGGGGTTGTCAGATGTTATATTTGAGGAATTGGATGACCTAGTCAACCATTCAACAACCTTTGGGTTGTTGATCAACACACTGCCACTAGATGACAACGGTAGTTCTGGCCTCACAGAGACACCCCTGCTGCGACATCCCCTTACAGTGCTGCCACCTCTGCCTGCTCCACCTGCCACCTTTCTGTCTGACATAGTGGTTTATAAACTACGTGGATTTGACACGTAAATCTGGCTGTAAACTAGAGCCCCCAAAAGGTATTGCAATGTGCGTTATACAGATACCCCACAACTGACAGTGTAATTTCAGTGAAAATCACTGTATAAACTACGTGGATTTCACACGTAAACCTGGCTGTAAAACAAAGCCCCCAAAAGATATTGCAATGTGCGTTATACAGATACCCCACAACTGACAGTGTAATTTCAGTGAAAATCACTGTATAAACTACGTGGATTTCACACGTAAATCTGGCTGTAAACTAGAGCCCCCAAAAGGTATTGCAATGTGCGTTATACAGATTCCCCACAACTGACAGTGTAATTTCAGCGAAAATCACTGTATAAACAATGTGGATTTCACACGTAAATCTGGCTGTAAACTAGAGCCCCCAAAAGGTATGGCAATGTGCGTTATACAGATAACCCACAACTGACAGCTCACTACTGCAGATGCATGAATGTCAAACATATTTCTTCCTATTCGATTTTGTCACTAAATAGAACTGCTATTTGGAGTATACAGATCCCCCTTAGAGAACAGCGAGGGATTGCAGCAAGAATCACACAGCACAATAGCAGCAGCTGGATGCTACAACATGAAGTGTGAAGTGCTGAGATAGAAAATGGCTGGATTTTATAGGGCTGTGTGACATCACATAAGCCTGCCGGTCGCTGATTGGCTTACAGGTCTGCAGATGTCATCGGGGGTGTTCCTTTCTCCTTCCCAGAGTTCTCTGCCCCATGTAACACGTTGTTCTCGAGCCCATTTAGCAGAACCATGAGGGGAAAAAAAACAACTTCGTTCCCTCGAATCAGCATAAACTTCGGCTTCGTGGCGAATCAAATTTTTCCTGAAATTCTAACCGAAGTTAGAATCATTAGAATCGATTCGCCCATCTCTACTGGTGACATTAGAAATTTCCTTCCATTTCAAATGGGCATCCCAAAGCATTAAAAATTTAGGGATCCAATAAGCAGCTGGTCACCTTTACACATTAAACTTTCGGCCAATGCTCAAATGTATGCAGGGGGACTGCCATGAATATTTTGCCATGCCTGCTTTATGTTTTTCAAGCTGTCCCAATTAAAATACCAAAGGCATTTTTTCAATCCTTCAATACTCTCCAACATAAATTTGTCTGGGCTGGCAAGCCTGCCAGAATTAAACACTGTACCCTGTTGAGGCCTAAAATTCTGGGGGTGTTGATCTCTCAGACTTTAAAAGTTATCACATGGCTGACCACTAGAGATGAGCGAGCACTAAAATGCTCGGGTACTCGTTATTCGAGACGAACTTTTCCCGATGCTCGAGTGCTCGTCTCTAATAACGAGCCCCATTGAAGTTAATGGGAGACTCGAGCATTTTTCAAGGGGACCAAGGATCTGCACAGGGAAGCTTGGCCAAGCACCTGGTAACCTCAGAAAAGGATGGAAACACCACGAAAATGGACAGGAAACAGCAGGGGCAGCATGCATGGATGCCTCTGAGGCTGCTTAATCGCACCATTATGCCAAAAGTATGGGCAACAGCATGGCAATGACCGAATGAGGCTAGATAGCATCTAAAACATCCAATAATTGACCCTGACACTATAGGGGACTATGCAGAGGCAGCGGCAGCAGCGGCAGGCTAGAGAGTGTCTTGGCAACATACCCCAAATGGACTCAGGCTTAAAACCAATGGGTGGCAGAGAGGAACCAAAGGAGGTGAGCAAGAAGCGCTCAAATAATATCGGTAAATGATAAAAGTTTGCCAGTATATTTTGTGGATTACACAGCAGGGTGGCGACAAAGTTAACAAGTTTGATGAGGAAGCCATGAAAACAACCCAAAATTCTGCCTGACACAGCTCATTTGATAAGGGGACCATGTATGGAGGCAGTGAACTAGTAGTAGATTAAAGGTGCTGCAGTTAAAACTATGTTAGTTGGATCTTGGGATGGAGCTGGCGCTCCGCTGCCAGGCGAGCTTTCGCCAATCCAAGCCCCTGCCTCTAGGCTACTCCCCAAACAGCACTTTTAAGAACCTTTTGTATTAGATCAAGTGTAGTAGCGTTCTTATAAGTTTAGGATATGGCGGGTGAGGGGAATGTAAACAGATGCGCAAGAAGCGCTGAAATAATATTGGTAAATGATAAAAGTTTGCCAGTATATTTTGTGGATTACACAGCAGGGTGGCGACAAAGTTAACATGGAAGCCATTAAAACAATCCAAAATTCTGCCTGACACAGCTCGTTTGATAAGGGGACCATGTATGGAGGCAGCTATATGGACTACTTTTGGAGGCAGCTATGGCGATGACGTGTGGAGGCAGCTAAAAAGACGACGTGTGGAGGCTGCTATGGAGACAATTTAATTTGGATAGTGCCTGTATGTGGCAGTCCAAAAAAGTTTTCAAACCAGAGGAGCAGGTAGCTGGTCCTCCAGAAAAATTACATAGATTGAGTGCCTGTATGTGGCAGTCCAAAAAAGTTTTCAAACCAGAGGAGCAGGTAGCTGGTCCTCCAAAAAGATTAAATAAATTGAGTGCCTGTATGTGGCAGTCCAAAAAAGTTTTCAAACCAGAGGAGCAGGTAGCTGGTCCTCCAGAAAAATTACATAGATTGAGTGCCTGTATGTGGCACTCCCAAAAATTGTTTAAAACAGAGGACAGGGTAGTTGGCCCTCCAGAAAAATTAAATACATAGAGTACTATAGCCAGAGCCAGTTGGCCCTGGCAAAAAAATAGCCAGTTTCCTCTGCTTTAGTGTACAAAGAGGAGGAGAAGGAGGACAATGAGGAGGTGGAGTGCATACATTATTCAGGTTCAGCTTCTTTCACCTGGTGGAGAATGGAAATGCGGAGAAATCCAGGCTTTATTCATCTTGATAAGCGTCAGCCTGTTAGCGCTGTCAGTCGACAGGCGTGTACGCTTATCGGTGATGATGCCACCAGCTGCACTGAAAACCCGCTCGGACAACACGCTAGCGGCAGGGCAGGCAAGAACCTCCAAGGCGTACAGCGCCAGTTCGTGCCACATGTCCAGCTTTGAAACCCAGTAGTTGTAGGGAGCTGTGTGATCATTTAGGACGATGGTATGGTCAGCTACGTACTCCCTCACCATCTTTCTGTAAAGATCAGCCCTACTCTGCCGAGACTGGGGACAGGTGACAGTGTCTTGCTGGGGTGACATAAAACTGGCAACTTGTCCCGCAGAAGTACGCCCTCTGCCGCTAGCGCTGTCAGAAGGGAAATACTGTTTCAGCTTGTGCACCAGGGCCTGCTGGTATTCATGCATTCTCACACTCCTTTCCTCTCCAGGGATGAGAGTGGAAAGATTTTGCTTGTACCGTGGGTCCAGGAGAGTGAATACCCAGTAATCGGTGCTGGAATAAATTCTTTGAACGCGAGGGTCACGGATAGGCAGCTTAGCATAAAATCTGCCATATGCGCCAGAGTCCCAACGCGCAAGAATTCACTCCCCTCACTGGCCTGACTGTCCATTTCCTCCTCCTCCAACTCCTCCAACTCCTCTTCTTCTGCCCATACACGCTGAACAGTGAAGGACTGAACAATGGTCCCCTCTTCTGTCTCGCCAACATTCTCCTCCTCTTCCTCCTCATCCTCCTCCACCTCCACCTCCTCCGATATGCGCTGAGAAACAGACCTAAGGGTGCTTTGGCTATCAACAAGGGAATCTTCTTCCCCTGTCTCTTGTGACGAGCGCAAAGCTTCCGACTTCATGCTGACCAGAGAGTTTTTCAACAGGCCAAGCAGCGGGATGGTGAGGCTGATGATAGCGGCATCACCACTGACCATCTGTGTTGACTCCTCAAAGTTACTCAGCACCTGACAGATATCATACATCCACGTCCACTCCTCATTGTAGACTTGAGGAAGCTGACTGACCTGGCAGTCTACAATCGCTCTGCGCTGCTGGTAAACTCTGGATAACATGGTTAGTGTTGAATTCCACCTCGTGGGCACGTCACACAACAGTCGGTGAGCGGGCAGTTGGAGGCGGCGCTGCGCTGCCCTGAGAGTGGCAGCATCTGTGCTGGACTTCCTGAAATGCGCACAGATGCGGCGCACCTTCGTGAGCAAATCAGACAGATTGGGGTATGTCTTGAGGAAACGCTGAACTATGAGATTTAACACATGGGCCAGGCATAGCACATGTGTCAGTCTGCCGAGTTGCAGAGCTGCCACCAGGTTACGGCCGTTGTCACACACAACCATGCCTGGCTTCAGGTTCAGCGGTGCCAGCCACAGATCAGTCTGCGCCGTGATACCCTGTAATAACTCTTGGGCGGTGTGCCTTTTATCACCTAGGATCAGCAGTTTGAGCACCGCCTGCTGTCGCTTAGCGATGGCACTGCTGCTGTGCCTAGAGCTACCGACTGATGGCGCCATGCCCACGGATGGTAATTCAGAGGAGGAGGTGGAGGAGGGGTGGGAGGAGGAGGAGGCATAGTAGGCCTTTGAGACCTGGACCGAGGTAGGCCCCGCAATCCTCGGCGTCGGCAGTATATGACCAGCCCCAGGGTCAGACTCGGCCCCAGCCTCCACCAAGTTAACCCAATGTGCCGTCAGCGATATATAGTGGCCCTGCCCGGCAGCACTCGTCCACGTGTCCGTGGTCAGGTGGACCTTGTCAGAAACGGCGTTGGTCAGGGCACGGAGGATGTTCTCTGACACGTGCTTGTGCAGGGCTGGGACGGCACATCGGGAAAAGTAGTGGCGGCTGGGGACTGAATACCGGGGGGCAGCCGCCGCCATGAGGTTTCGAAAGGCCTCGGTCTCTACCAGCCTATAGGGCAGCATCTCCAGGCTAAGCAACTTGGAGATGTGGACGTTGAGGGCTTGGGCGTGTGGGTGGGTTGCGCTATACCTCCTTTTGCGCTCCAGCGTCTGGGGTATGGAGAGCTGAACGCTGGTGGATGCTGTGGAGGATCGTGGAGGCGAAGATGGGGTTTTCGAACGGGAGGTGTTTGGGCCGGGGTCCTGGGCAGGGGGCTGACTAGCAGATGACACAGGGGAAGGAGCAGTGGTGTGCCCGGCCGGAGGTGAACGGGCTTGGTGCCATTGAGTGGGGTGTTTAGCATTCAGATGCCTGCGCATACTGGTGGTAGTTAAGCTAGTAGTGGTGGAACCCCTGCTGATCCTGGTTTGGCAAAGGTTGCACACCACAGTCCGTCGGTCATCCGGTGTTTCTTTAAAGAACCTCCAGACTTCTGAAAATCTAGCCCTCGCCACGGGAGCTTGACTACGGGCAACATTTGGCGCTGATGCACCAGCTCTGGCCCTGCCTCTCCGTCTGGCCCCACCACTGCCTCTTCCAACCTGTTCTGCTATAGGACTCTCCTCCGTCTCAGAAGCACTGTGTTCACCCGGCCTATCAACCCAGCTTGGGTCTGTCACCTCATCATCCTCCGATCCCTCAGTCTGCTCCCCCCTCGGACTTCCTGCCCTGACAACAACTTCACCACTGTCTGACAACCGTGTCTCCTCATCGTCCGACACCTCTTTACACACTTCTTCCACTACGTGAATAATGTCATCATCACCCACAGACTGCCGGTTCAAATGCCAAATTTTGGTGGGAGGGGGCAGACTGGGGGGAAGGAGGCTGAGGTGGAGGAGCTGGAGGAGTGCCGATTTCGGTGACATGGGTGGACTGCGTGGAAGACTGACTGGTGGACAAATGGCTAGAAGCATTGTCCGCAATCCACGACATCACCTCTTCGCACTGTTCTGGCCTCAACAGTGCTCTACCACGAGTCCCAGTAACTTGAGACATGATGAACCTAGGGAGTGTACCTCTGCGGCGTTCCCCTGCTCCCCCACCATGGCCTCTGACCCCTGCAGTAGTTGGACGCCCACGTCCACGCCCTCGTCCTCTACCCCTAGCCCTCGGGTTAAACATTTTCCAAATTAAAGTGTAAACTTGAAAAAAAAAAAAATTTTGTGTTTATTTTTTTTTATTTTTTTATTTTTTTTAACAAAACGATGCTATCCTATTGCTATGGCTAGTTTCTAACCTACAGTGACAGCACACAACTGGATTTTGTGCTTTGCAAGATGAGTTTGAGCTATAAAATGAAATAAAGGTTAAAAAAAAAAAAAATCAGCAGACTCTGCCTAATTCTACTCAAACCCCTAATAAATTGTCCCACTTCGGTGTTTGAGGTGGATATGCGTGTCACTAAGAGCTAAACACAACGGTCGCAGGTCTCCCAGCAAATTCCTCACAGTATGGTACTAGCTGCACTACTAGTGCCAGCAAGCCCAGCCACAAGCAAACCAAAAAAAGGAAAATATAACGCTTTTGTAGGCCTAAGTAAGCCGTTGGGGTTCTCCTATGGCTATTTTGTAGCCTACAACGAGAGCACACTGCTTTGCAAGATGAGTTTGAGCTATAAAATGAAATAAAGGTAAAAAAAAAAAAAAAATCAGCAGACTCTGCCTAATTCTACTCAAACCCCTAATAAATTGTCCCACTTCGGTGTTTGAGGTGGATATGTGTGTCACTAAGAGCTAAACACAACGGTCGCAGGTCTCCCAGCAAATTCCTCACAGTATGGTACTAGCTGCACTACTAGTGCCAGCAAGCCCAGCCACAAGCAAACAAAAAAAAGGAAAATATAACGATATTGTAGGCCTAAGTAAGCCGTTGGGGTTCTCCTATGGCTATTTTGTAGCCTACAATGAGAGCACACTGCTTTGCAAGATGAGTTTGAGCTATAAAATGAAATACAGCTAAAAAAAAAAAAAAATCAGCAGACTGCCTAATTCTACTCAAACCCCTAATAAATTGTCCCACTTTGGTGTTTGAGGTGGATATGTGTGTCACTAAGAGCTAAACACAACGGTAGCAAGTCCCCCTGCAAATTCCTCACAATATGGTACTAGCTGCACTACTAGTGCCAGCAAGCCCAGCCACAAGCAAATAATAAAAAAAAATGTATAACGTTATTGTAGCCCTAAGAAGGGCTGTTGGGTTCTTGTAGAATCACTCCTGCCTAACACTATTCTAATAGAACAGCCTAACGCTTTCCCTGACCAGCAGCAGCTCTCTCCCAGAATGATCCGAGCAGCGCGGGCAGGGGCTAGTCTATTCCAGGGTCACCTGATCTGGCCAGCCAACCACTGCTATCGACGTGTAAGGGTACCACGTCATGCTGGGTGGAGTGCAGAGTCTCTTGGCTTGTGATTGGCTCTGTTTCTGGCCGCCAAAAAGCAAAACGGCGGGAGATGCCATTTTCTCGAGCGGGCAAAGTATTCGTCCGAGCAAAGAGCAGTTTCGAGTACGCTAATGCTCGAACGAGCATCAAGCTCGAACGAGTATGTTTGCTCATCTCTACTGACCACCTGTCTAGAGCCTTGGACTGATGTTGCCACTCGACTTGAAGCCTTGGGTGCTCCTGTAGTAGTCCTTTACTATACTTCCCTTGAGCATTGCGCCCTTGTTAGAACTCACTGAAACATTAGCCCTGAGGAATCACCCTACGATGGGTCCGATTGTTCAAGGTTGTCAGAGATAGTAAGAGAATGCCTATTACCCCAGCAGTTTCCTTTGACTCCGATTTTGGGTCACCCAAACTTCCCCCCGGGATGTGAAGACCTTGTCATGAGTCTTCTTGGGAATGATGAAACATGTTTTTTACACGTGGATTTTGGGGATCCTCTGCCATTCTTCCTTGTTTTGAGTTTTGAGTTATATTTTCATAATTTTTTATAGGTCTGGGTAATTTATTTTGATGTTGCGCGGCTTACAAATCGAATATCGGTTTTCCGTATATTCAGAATTGACTATTTTGGGGATAATTACTGCTTTTAAATTGTAAATATTTAACATTAAAAAACCCCTATATAATCAGCCCATTTTCAAATCTGCACCCCTCAAACTATCAGAAACAGCTTTTAGGAAGATTGTTAACCCCTTGAGATCTTAATAGTAATTGAATCAAAATGGTGAAAGGTGAAATTTAGAATGATCAAATTTTGTTGGTAAGACGTTTATTTAGCCTTAAAATTTACATATTTCCAAATGATAAAAAGTGAAAACCCATCTTAAAATTTGTTAATTTTGGGCGGTTTTAACTGTTTTACAGCGTTTATCATTCTAAAGGGTTGTTATGGACGTGGTGATACTATATGTGGGGTGTGTGTTATGATTTAGACTTTTTTTTAGACATTATATGTCACTTTATATATTTTGGGGCTTATGAGCATTTTTTTTACATTTTTATTTCTCCCACCATGGGACATGAACAAGCAATCTGATTAGCTGTGTCAGCCTATGCACAGAGTTTCCAAAGTTAAAAAACTATGGAAATCCTTTAATACCGTACCTCTTGATTTAGGGGGTAAAATTTAGGATTAGATGTAACATATAAACCAGTTTATAAAGATTTATCAAATGAAACATTATCATGAAGATCTTTCAACAAAATAATATAATATCAGAGTATTCTGATGTTGAAATGCCAAATCCTTAAATTCATTCTCTATGTTGTTACCCGAGGCATCATTCACATTGCAGTTCGAATTTGAGACATTATTTAATGAAAAAATGTTTTTTTATAACTTGTGAACAAATGAATTAATTAACATCAAGCAACGTGTCAAAAACATCAAATTTCTCTGTTGGTACATAGCCTAAACCTTTTGACAAAACATACCGTAGATTTGATCATCATTTAAATAGTTGGAGACAAAATTATGACATTTTCACATTCTTTATCTATTTCTGAGGAGTATACTTTCTGGTGGGATATCTCTGGCCGTCTCCACTTGTGCCCCCCACCCCTTTTGCGTTTTTTCTTTGGCCGTTTTTTCTTGATTTGGTTGCATGGTTATCTGAAACATCTAAATTGAAGCTGGAGCTTTCTGCTTCCGATGAAGGAAAGTAGACATGTCTGCTTGTGTCAGTCATCACTATTTTTCTTTAAGATCGATTTTAATCTTCTTTGACGATTCACGTGTTTACAGATATATAAAGTAGATAAAGAATTTTTTGTGTCCTCAATATCTTTGTGGATTTCTTTTAGCTTGATCTCTTCATGTTCTACTATAAGGGTCATACATTTTACTGAACAATCTGTTAAAGTTGAGAACCATTTGTTTTTGAAATCATCTGAATTTGTGAAGGTTGTAACTTGTATAATCGTAGACCTTATAAAAAATGTATTTTTTCAATGAATAATGGTCCCACCAAGTTCGCTGTTCATTACATAGAAGTTTTTCCATTTTATCGAAAAGTATTTTGACATCATTGTTCTCACTGGTGGGTTGACAATCAAATAATTTTGACAAATTAGAGAATCTGGTTTCTAAATTCATTGTAAAAACATCATCTTGACTTGAAATATTAACTGCAGCATCCATAGTGTAAACAGGAGTCAAATGATGTTGCAGAAATCAATATACTCAAAGCAGATATATAAAAGTTCCAAGATAAATGGTCTCACCAGCATAAACTTAAAGTTTGAAGCCTATCAATTCCAAATAACGCAGAGGTCATTTTCACGGTGTGCGGTCACAGCCAGAAATAGTATCCACACAAAGAGAAAAAGCCGACAAACATCATTCCCCTGTGATTCCTCTTGTTAAGTGAAGACAAGGTGAAAATGAAACCCTGATCGTGCAAAGGATGAGCCCCGCTGGCTCTTACGGGTCTTGTAAAATCCACTTCAGAAAAACGAAGATCTAGCATCAATCTTCATAAAATTAATTTCTTTATTGTGAACTTGTTTCAGAAGCACGAAATGAAAAGTTAAAGATCGTATAAACGAACACTAAGAAAACCAGTGGAGTGTCAGGAGCCACACATCACTTCATTGATAAACACAAAACATCCATTGAATAGTTCTCCTTTCTTGGTCTTGAACGAGTTAATAGACCAGATAGGGGCAGCAATTGGGCGGAAAAGTTTAGCAAACACGAGGCATTTTGGATTTTCACCCTTAAAGGGGTATTCTCGCCTGGGCATTCACATTCAGTTTCATTAATCTGCCATATATTAACATTTCTTCAATTGGATGTTATTTAAAAAAATGTTCCTGTGTGAAGATAATTTTCCATAAATGTAGTGATGTTGTCCCTTAGAAACGAGATAGCTTCCACGGATACGACCACCTCACATTTTGGCAGCGGTGGCCAGACATGTGCTATTGTGCCATGTGACATGGATTCAGCTATCATTACCACAGGACGGCTGTGGGACATGCAGTAACTCACGGACATTTCATATACATAAACTTTTTGTTTATTTGTGCAATCCCTCCAGCAGAGGGACACAGTCTTGTTTCTAAGGGACCATATCACTACATTTATGAGAAATTATCTTCTCACGGGAACATTTTTTAAAATAACATCTTATTGAAGAAATCTTTATATATGGCAGATTTATCAAACTGAATGTGAATGCCCAAACGAGAATACCCCTTTAATACCCGTACCCCTAATGGTATGAATTTTAGAGATGATCTGATATCTATATATTAATTATATTGTATTGGATTTCAATATGATCTATATGTAAGAATGTGATTTATGTGTCTTTTTAATATGTGCTTGAAGATATGACATTCTAATCCAATGTTCTGTGATTGGCTACTTGTTATTTTAAATATCTAGCCATGAACTTTTAAATGATGTCTCAATAAAGAAATTAATTTTATGAAGATTGATGCTGGATCCTCGTTTTTCAGAAGTAAAAAAATATAAACTCATCTTCCGGCTTCTTCTCCCCAGTCCTGTGGCTCCGTCTTCTCCTCTTCTGTCCCGGCGCATCACTTTGACGTGGCGTTATTGCGGCCGCATGACGTGATAGCGTATGCACCATGCGGGCCCTTATACTATGATGTCTTGCGGCCATGTCATAGTGATGTGCCCTGGTTTGAAGGAGATTCAAAGCCACAGGGCCGGGGAGAAGAAGCTGAAGCTGAGTATAGTTTTTAAAAACTGTTTACATTTTTTTAATTTTTTGGTAAAATTTGGCGGGTTGCTCTAGTTGTGTGAGCAGCCCGGGGCCCATGGGACAGTTAATCCACCACTTTTCTCCATTCCCTAGCAGCTGTCCTGTGGCAAAGCTGTGGCAGAGGGATTAACTCTGCCACAGCTTTGATCAGCTCTGCAACCAGCAGGTGCATTGATATCATCACATCCCACCTTACAGCCTCTGCTGCACACAGCTATGGCATTGGCCTCTACATTACACTTGCATTCATCTCTCTTTTTGTCAGGAGGACCCTGGTGGCATCTGGGAAGGTCCTACTGGCTTCTGGAATGGTTCATTACAGTTTTTGATAGTAAACGGCTGACGCTGTGAGGACTCCCTATGGTGATTGAAGAGTCAGGGACCTCCTCCTCTGCATTGACGACTTGTGGCTGGTGTTGGTGGCAGTCTAGGGATAAGACTAGGAAAAAGAGAAAATCCAAAGTGAAGTCACCTGCAATCATTACATGTGCTGATTTTTATGGGCAGCATGGTGGCTTAGTTGTTTGCACTACAGACTTGCAGCGCTGAGGTCCTGGGTTCAAGTCAATGGGGGTCATTTACTAAGGGCCCGATTCGGGTTTTCCCGACGTGTTACCCGAATATTTCCGATTTGCGCCGATTGTACCTGAATTGCCCCGGGTTTTTGGCGCACGCGATCGGATTGTGGCGCATCGGCACCGGCATGCGCGCGACGGAAATCGGGGGGCGTGGCCAAACGAAAACCCGACGTATTTGGAAAAACCGCCGCATTTAAAAAAAAAATTGTGTCGCGAAAATTACATTTACCTTCATCCTGGATAGGCCGGTGTATTTCGAGGCATTCCAGCGGACTTCAGCGCAGCAGCGCCACCTGGTGGACGTCGGAGGAACTGCTTTGATGAATCCCGGCCGGACCCGAATCCAGCGCAGAGAACGCGCCGCTGGATCGCGAACGGAACGGGTAAGTAAATCTGCCCCAATGTCTTCAAAGAGTTTGTATGTTCTCTCTGTGTTTGCGTGGGTTTCCAGCGGCTCCTCCGGTTTCCTCCCACACTCCAAAACATACTGGTAGGTTGAGTAGATTGTGAGCCCCATGGGGACAGGGACTGATTTGGCAAGCACTGTGTGTAATCTATGAGCTCTATATAAATAAAGAATTATTATTATTATGGTGACTGCATCTGTGGTTGGTGTGTCCGTGCTGGGGGAACGTTGACTATTAGAATTTGGTTGGCAGGTATTGAGGTTGACGCCCCTGTCTCTATAAAAAACGATGTGACACAGCACTAAGTGCTTATTCACACTACCCGGAGCCAATCCGCACTGAGGGTGACGTATTCGGAGCAGGATGGAGGTGACGTCACGGGGCTGCCCTGGGAGCTGTCCCTCCCCCCGGTGCTGATCTGTGTACACCTGTGGAGACCCCCCAGCACATCACAGGAGGAGGGGGAGCACCAGTGCCATGCCCTGGCCCCGGGCTGTCTTACGTCTGCCATCTCATCTCCCTGGCACCATGGCGGTCCCCGGCTCCTCAGTGCACTGACCGGAGAGTCCCCATCATGCATCACCCGGTGATCTCCGGCCTCAGCCTGCTCTCCCTGCTGCTCTGCTGGGGCCTCGGGGGCTGCAGGAGGACCTCCCCGGCCCCACAGCTGACGGATCTCAGGTCACAGATCTCAGGGGTCGAGGAGCTGCTGGAAGAATTCCGTAAACAGCTGCAGCAGCAGAGAGCGGAGCCGGGGCAGGAGGAGGAGGAGGACTGGCACCGGCACCGGCAGCGCGGCAATGGCCGGGACCAAGAGGACGAAGCGGCGGCCATGCAACAGCAGCTGCAGGAGGTGGCCGTGCGACCCTCAGGAGACTCCGGGGAGGACCTGTGCAGCTTCAACCAGCTGGAGGACTACATCATCCGCACCAAGGACTCGCTGGAGGCCGGGGCCACCTTCCTTAAGGCTCCGGGAGAGGTGTACAGCTGGAAGCAGTGCCTGGAGGAGTGCTGCTCCCAGCCCCGCTGCTCGGCCGCCGTGGTGGAGGGCTCGGGCCGGGGACTCGCCTGCTTCCTCTTTGATTGTAGCCACCATGGGCGCAGTGTGTGCCAGTTCTCTCCGCACAGGGATTACAGCAGCTTCACCCTCACGGGCCGCAACTCCACTGGGACCAATAACCTGGGTAAGAGGCCTCCCATGGCACCAATGTGTAGGGGCAACACTTGTCAGTGCCCACACCCATATCATCCCATATTCATAGCCCACTCACTATCCACCTACTGTAGGTAGGTCAATCACCCACCCATGGTACAATCCCACAACCATCTTATACAGAGTCCTGCCTATCAGATGTGTAACTAGAGTTTTCCAGTTAATAAAACTGACATGAAATATTACTAAATCACCACCCCCTTCCCAACCACTCCAGTTCCACCACTTTGGTCCCTGGGTATCTCTCTGACACCACTGAAAACACTACGGGTGGCTGTTCAAATATAATGGGGCTCTTTCACTAAGGGTCTGCGGAGCGCATTTTCGTCGGTTTCCTGACCATTTCCAATGAGCACCGCATTTAACGGGTTTTTGACGCAAGCGATCGGATTTTGGCGCCGGCTTTCACGCGACACAAATCGGGGGGTTGACGTCGGACGATCCACGAATTCGGACAACGTGCAGGATTTAACATTGGAAATTGTGTCGAAAGACTTACATGCACCGAAAGAAGAAGGTGAACTCCGGCTGAGCTCTGCGGGGAAGCGACACATGCAGGATCTCGGGCGCGTGATGTTGGTGAATCGCGCCGGAATACTACATCTTCATCGGACCGTCCGGATCAGGGATCGGGACTGGACCGGTTAAGTAAATGTGCCCCAATTTTTTATTTAGGGGTCAAACCCACAATCCCTTTAAGTGAAAACACTGAACATGCCAAAAGTGTCTAAACATGAAAATTGTTTCCAGAAATGTGTATGAAATGAGATGTGTATGATACTTGATAACAATATCTCAGTTCACCATATTTTCATTGCATAAACAGTACAGTCAATTAGTGTTGTGATGAAACGAACATTCACTTCCTGATACTCAGCAGATGGTGCAGCAGATGGTGATGTACCCCATACACAGTACACCACTGGAGACTATGTGCACACTTATGTACAATACGTTTACAATATGTTTCTAGTATTAACTCTACGTCAGATTGTAGATTTACATCATTGTTAGATCTTAAATACCTTTTAGCAGGTAGGAATATTGCGGTATCCTATCTGTTTTGGATAAATGTAGTAGTGTATTTAGTGTAAATATTAGGTATTTTATCTCCTTTATTGAATGTTACAATTATTTATTATATTTGTTGAATTTGAAGATATCTGACATAAACATTCATCTTACAGATGCAGATAAACCTCCAATAAGCAATGCAGGGCAGGATGTGGTACTGCAGCTGCCTGTGGATTGGGTTATACTGGACGGACGGGAAAGCAACGATGACCATGCCATCGTTCGATATGAGTGGGCCTTGCTTCAAGGGGATCCCCAAGTAGAATTGAAGGTATACATTTCCTAAATTATTCTGCCTACAATTGTAAAATTTGTTATCTATATCGTTTTTCTGATAAAGAGATAACGGTGTTTTTAGGAGTGATTTGACACTATAGAGCACATTTATCAATATAAGAAAGGTATGTTGTGTTAGCCCCTTTTCACACTAACATTTCCATTTTCTTTGTTTTGATCATAGGATCATAACACTGGAAAAGGGCTCGTTATCTCTTCAATTTGATTTCATTACTTAAGGTTAGGGTGGTGCAATTTTGCTTAAAATGAAAATCTCGATTTTTCAATAAAAATTCAACGATTTATGATTTTAATCTCAATTTTCTTAAGTAAAGCAATCTGCCTTACCTGAATCTTGAGTAGAACTATTTTTGTGCCAGCAAGAAGAATATCTAGGGGAAGGGGTATTGGAAGTACTGTAAGGGCGCTGTCCCACGTTGCGTTTTGGCTGCGTTTGCAAACGCAATCGCAGACCAAACCGTGGCCACCAGAGCGGCCCAATCACATCAGCGTTTCTAAGTAAACACCTGCGATCGGGAACGAGACGCTGGTGTTTTGGCGTTAATTTAATGCAAAACCCCGGCAGCTTGTTCCCGATCACAGGCGTTTCCATAGAACCTGTTGTTAAAATCACAGCTGGTTCACTGAGCCACAGAGAAGCACTGCAGAGCATCAGCTCCCAGCCCTGCAGATGCTTAGCCCATCCCCTGACTCATGTAGTTCAAATCCTTCCTTGGTCGTCTCTCCCTGCCTACTCTGCTAGATCCATCCACCTCCTCTTCTAGCAATAGAGCTGAAGAGAGGAAGCAGCTTCCATCAGGACTGCAAGTGATGTTCAGTCTTCTCCACTTCAAGTCCCATCTCAATTGGTAGCCATTCAATCAGTTAATGGTTTTCTTTTACCACCTAGCTTATCAACATTTCAATTATAAGTGTTAATGCTTGACAAAGACTTGATGTTGAAACGTTGCTATGCTGCCCTTCTATTCTCTTGTTAAGTGGGAGGCAATTTGCAGGTAGTTTACAGGTGAGCACTGTGAGTGGTGACTACTATAACTGAGGGGAGGTGCTGTGACTGGTGACTTACTGTAACTAGGGGCAGGCACTGTGACTGCTGGCTACAGTACAGAGCTGGCTACAGTATTTTAAATATTGTAATTGTTTATTATATGTGATTTCTCCTCATGCTGCGCTATGTGACTTCTTGCTCCCAAAGCGTTTCTAAAATATTGAATCCCACTCCTGTGTGTGTCCTTGTGTCCAATCACTGCTGACAGCAACAGCCTGTACTTGGCCACAACCCTAACTGGTTACACCCACATGGCTAACTGCTTGTAAATAACACTAGGAATAACAAAGAAACTTAGATTCATAAGAAAAAAATATTTTGAAATTGGTATTTACTAAGTATTTCCAATCACTTATATTCACATAGCAGTGAATATAGTATTGTTAAAGTATAAAGTATTGTTAGTCTCTGTTCTTAATTAATTGAAAAAAATATGCATCCATCAAAATATCCAATTTCTTTTGAAATACACATGTGAACAAAGAAGCTACAGATGAAAATGTAGACGTCCGGTGAACCATAAAGAGTAGAGAGCATTTCCAACAATGGTTCCTTGTGCTCTACCTGGGAACGCTGCCTATATGTTATAAGATACGTGACTTTGCTTAGAAGAATTGCTGACCAAGTGTGGTATTAGGACATGTCTTTGTAGCATCATTACTTTATAAAAGTAATTTTCTACATTGTGTACAGTAGGTGGATGGATAGCCCCACTAGTACATTCTGCTTGGAGAAAATGTGGTCAGTGCACCTCACTTTATGGCCCATGCTGTGAACATCGGGCAGTATATTAACCAGAGTGAGTTGTATTAACCTAAACTTTATCAGGCACAATGTTCATCTGGTGGGTGGTGAAACAGGCTCCCGGGCTTTTTTTTATATCATCCCAAGAACCCGATAACCAGGATTGGTGAGTAATGTAGGTCTGTGTAAAGTAATTACAGCTGTGTAAAGAAGTGGTGTCTATGCTGAGTCTTTTGTCTAGAATGAAAAGCAAGGGGCTATAATAAAGAGCTTTTCATTATCTTGATAAAGGAGCTGCTTACTGAAGACTTTGGGGGCACCCAGGTAGTCTGAGGGACTTTTCTTATGCACCTCTTTGCGTTTTCTAACAATTGACTTTAGTTATGTTGAATGTTTCTACTGTCACAAGTCTATTGTTTGTAAGTCGTGATGCTTTCTCATCATGTGTCACCTCCGCTTCTCTGCAGCCTGTTTATTCAGTTACTCCCTCCACTATTTACACTATCTTAAATAAAACACATAGAACATAAGAAAATAAATAACTTACAGGTTATAAAGTGGTAGTTTCACTTAAAGAGTAACTAAACGTTTAAGGAAATTTTATGAATAAATAGTACAGATGATAGTAGTAAACATTGCAATTTATTGAAGAGAACCCGTCAGGCAAAATAACCCCCTAATCAAAATATATTTTCATAAACTGCCATTAGAAAGCATTGCCCCTATCCCTTCATTGTCCCTCTACATGCCTGTAAACCTAAGCAATGAGGTCCTAAAGCTGTATGCAAATGAGCTGTGAAATGTCCAATGAGTCATTAGCATATTCAAGCTGTCCAGTTTATTCATGAGTGGGAGGTACAGCCACACCCCCAGTGCTTGACTCACAGTCTGTATAATGGTGTGAGGTATAATGATGTAATGGCTCCTCCATGTGCTTCCTGGTGCTGGTGGCCACGCCTCCTGCAGCCTGTGTGTGTATGAGAGATACAACAGCTCCAGGCAGCTATGCTATTGCAGAACATGTCAGGTACTTGTGTAGCTGATGTCTGTGGACAGAGCATGCCAGCAGATAAAGCACAGACAACAGCAATGCTTTACTATACATTACACACAGACATGAGCAGGGGGAGGGGAGGGGAGGGGTAACAGGAGTGACATCACTGCCTCTGACCATGTGACCAACCTCATTTACATAATAAAGAATAGATGATTTTACAATGATTAATGTGTGAATTGACTAGATAAAGGCTGGGGTGGATCCTTGTGAGCTGCTCCAACAGGTAGAGGTGACAGGACTAGTGAGAGAGACCTGATGACAGGTGTCCTTTTAGTTTACTTCTAAAAAGCAAAATAAAACTTTACGAAACCACAAAAAATGTGCATAAAGATGCATTCATGCAAACATAATGGGAACCGATTTTCTGCTGCACCATTTGCTGCTGGATATCCATTGAAACCCATGGTGCCTGGTCATGGTGTGGTGAGCACATGTTGTCTCATTGCACCGTGATCCTGTGTGCTGAAATTTAGGATATGTACTATATTTTTCTGTACAGTTACAGTGCTGGGCCTGAGCTTCCGTAGAGGAGAGGGGTGAGCAGCGCTGACGTGTGAGAACATGTTCATCTGAATGAGGACATACACTGTTATGTGCACTGTGCTTAACATCAATAATGGGCATCAATATGGGCAGGTGTGGGCAATCCCTTCATTATGTTATTCTCGGTTAAGATGATAAAAGACCTGCGGGTGATGTGAGTTGTGGTGCTTGCATAATGGAAAGTTGTGCTGCGAGGCTATAGCCCATGCGTGCATACAGCCACTCGATGGAGAAAGGAGGCCTCCCATCTCCATAGGGAGAAGTGCAGAATGGTCGTACTTAAAGGAAACCTACCACTTGAAGTGGCAGGTTTCAGATGGAAATACCGAGCACCAGCTCAGGGTGAGCTGGTGCCGGAGCTGATTTTTGTTAGTGTTTTAAACCGCAGTATTGCGGTTTAAAACACTTTTTAAACTTTATAGCCGGCGCAGGGAGGTACGCGCTCGGCGCTTACCACGCGCGTGACCGTGCGCGTGGCTACATAGGAAGTGAAGGAGAGCCGCGCGCATGGTAAGCGCCGAGCGCGTACCTCCCTGCGCCGGCTTTAAAGTTTAAAAAGTGTTTTAAACCGCAATACAGCGGTTTAAAACACTAACAAAAATAAGCTCCGGCACCAGCTCAGGGTGAGCTCGGTATTTCCATCTGAAACCTGCCACTTCAAGTGGTAGGTTTCCTTTAAAGGGAGAGATAAAGCAAACTCCATCTTTTTCCCCAGTACGGTGTTAGGCCATACGTCCATCAAAATGAATGGACCTACTTTAATGCATGGGGCCGTATACTACCCATACCACAACGGTACAATTCGGGTAGCAAATGACCGTTTTTTCACGTCCATGTGATAGCAGCCGTATGGCACAGAAATACAGGGCTGAAGAAATCATACGTTTGTGTGAAAGGGGCCTGAGGAGAATTATCTGAAATCATTGTTACGCTTTAAGCTGCGAAAACAGAAAAAAAAATTTAGAGAAATTGCTACGTTATAAGGAGTGGTAAGATCTACAGTTTGGTACACCCTAAGAAAGAAAGCACTGGTGAACTCATCAATACAGAAATGAGAAACAGCAAAGTCCAGCTCCAATTACCGTTTTTAAAACTTAAAGATTACATATACCGTATATACTCGTGTATAAGCCGAGTTTTTCAGCACAAAAAATGTGCTGAAAAATGTCCCTTCGGCTTATACGCAGTCAAGTCAATACACAATGTCAATGCACTTAAAAAATAAAAAACGTATATACTCACCCTCCGGTGGCCCCGATGCGCAGTGCTGCTCTCCCGATGTCCGCGCGGGTCCTCTTCTGGCTTCTGCACCTATCTTCTTTCTTCTGTAACATCGTGCATGTTTTTCTCCCGGGCGGCGCCTAGTATGGGGTCAGCAGCGGCGTGTCATACTATGCGCCTGCCAGCCGGGAGAGAGCAGTGGTGGCGCCCAGCACGATGTTACAAAAAAAGAAGATAGGGGCGGAAGCCAGAAGAGGACCCCCGCGGACATCGGGGGAGCAGCGCTGCGCATCGGGGCCACTGGAGGGTGAGTATATAAGTTTTTTTTTTTTTTTAATGCTGGGCTGGCTGTATACTACTGGGGGCAGGCTGAGGTGGCTGTATACTACTGGGGGCAGGCTGAGGTGGCTGTGTACTACTGCTGGCAGGCTGTATACTACTGGAGGCAGGCTGTATACTACTGGGGGCAAGCTGGTCTAGCTGTATACTACTGGGGGCAGGCTGGGGTGGCTGTATACTACTGGGGGCAGGCTGGGGTGGCTGTTTACTACTGGGGGCAGGCTGAATACTACTGGGGGCAGGCTGGGATGGCTGTATACTACAGGGGAAAAGCTGGGCTGGCTGTATACTACTGGGGGCAGGCTGGGCAGGCTGTATACTACAGGGGCAGGCTGTATACTATAGGGGGCTGGCTGGCTATATACTGGGGGGGTCTGTGACCAATGCATTTCCCACCCTCGGCTTATACACGAGTCAATAGGTTTTCTCAGATTTTGGTGGTAAAATTAGGGGTCTCGGCTTATACTCGGGTTGGCTTATACTTGAGTATATACACTCACCGACCACTTTATTAGGTACACCTGTCCAACTGCTCGTTAATACTTAATTTCTAATCAGCCAATCACATGGCGGCAACTCAGTGCATTTAGGCATGTAGACATGGTCAAGACAATCTCCTGCAGTTCAAACTGAGCATCAGTATGGGGAAGAAAGGTGATTTGAGTGCCTTTGAACGTGGCATGGTTGTTGGTGCCAGAAAGGCTGGTCTGAGTATTTCAGAAACTGCTGATCTACTGGGATTTTCACGCACAACCATCTCTAGGGTTTACAGAGAATGGTCCGAAAAAGAAAAAACATCAAGTGAGCGGCAGTTCTGTGGGCGGAAATGCCTTGTTGATGCCAGAGGTCAGAGGAGAATGGGCAGACTGGTTCGGGCTGAAAGGCAACAGTGACTCAAATCGCCACCCGTTACAACCAAGGTAGGCAGAAGAGCATCTCTGAACGCACAGTCCGTCGAACTTTGAGGCAGATGGGCTACAGCAGCAGAAGACCACACCGGGTGCCACTCCTTTCAGCTAAGAACAGGAAACTGAGGCTACAATTTGCACAAGTTCATCGTAATTGGACAATAGAAGATTGGAAAAACGTTGCCTGGTCTGATGAGTTTGGCGTCAACAACATGAAAGCATGGATCCATCCTGCCTTGTATCAACGGTTCAGGCTGGTGGTGGTGGTGTCATGGTGTGGGGAATATTTTCTTGGCCCTCTTTGGGCCCCTTGGTACCAATTGAGCATCGTTGCAACGCCACAGAGTAATGTTGCTGACCATGTCCATTCCTTTCAGCAGGATAATGCACCATGTCATAAAGCTGGAATCATCTTAGACTGGTTTCTTGAACATGACAATGAGTTTACTGTACTCAAACAGCCTCCACAGTCACTAGATCTCAATCCAATAGAGCATCTTTGGGATGTGGTGGAACGGGAGATTCGCATCATGGATGTGCAGCCGACAAATCTGCGGCAACTGTGTGATGCCATCATGTCAATATGGACCAAAATCTCTGAGGAATGCTTCCAGCACCTTGTTGAATCTATGCCACGAAGAATTGAGGCAGTTCTGAAGGCAAAAGGCGGTCCAACCCGTTACTAGCATGGTGTACCTAATAAAGTGGCCAGTGAGTGTACGGTACATGGAATAACAATCGGCAGAAAATAAATGCTAGTACAAGGCAAAGTCTAAGTGTTTTAGATAGTAGTGCTCATTCATGGCATAACACATTTTATTAGACACCTTATTAATAACACTTATATTAATTGTTGTGTCCACATCTATGAAATCCTGCATTATATAACCATATATTCTTGTTTGTAGGGACATTTTGAATTAAACTGGGTGATAGTTTACTCCCTAAAGTGGGGGCCTCTCTGGAAATATATTTCACACTGGGACACATTTACCAAGAACAGTGCAGAAATTTGTGTTGCATTAAGCATTGTGCAAAACAGTCGCATGTGACGCAGAGCCCTTTAGTAAATGTGCCCCATTATGTTTAACCCCTTCCCAACATTTGACGTAATAGTACCCGCAAAACACTATTACGTCATGCTTCTGGCGCCGGCTACTGAACAGAGTCGGGGCCAGAAGCTGCGGGTGTTGGCTATATATTATAGCCGACACCCGCCTCTAACACCCGCAATCAGAGATTTCTGACCGCGGCGTGTTAGGGGCATTTAAAGTGAATCGGACCCCCCCACAGCACTTACTGCCAGTGCCCGGGGCTGCGCGATCTCCTTCCTGTAGCCGGGTCTCTGCCTTCTGGCAGGACCCGGCTGTAACACACTGAGCATGCGCAGCATGCTCAGTGTGTTACATTACACGGTGTAATACATCTGTGTAATAGCTTGAACAAGCGATCAGTGGATCGCTTCTTCAAGCTAACCTGTAAAAGTTAATAAAAAAAGTTAAAAACATTGAATAAAAACATTTTTTAATAAAAAGAATTAATTAAATAAAGTTAAAGTCCATTAAACACAAATATTCCCTATACACATGCAATAAAGTGGAAAAAAAACCACAAAATCGCCAAAACCCCTCACATATTTGGTATCGCCGCGTCCATAACAATCTGTGCAATAACTCAGAAACATTATTGGACCCGCTTGGTGAACGCCGTAAAAACAAAACCTGAAAAACTCGCCAAAAATGTACATTTTTCATAAAATCTGTACACCAAAATGTTCTAAAAAGTGTTCAAAAAAAGGTTATGTGTGCCAAAATGGTACCACTGAAAAGAACAACTCAACACGTAAAAAATAAGCCCTAAACTAGCTCTGTCATCAAAAAATATTAAAGTTACGTCTCCGAAAAGATGCTGAAAAACAAATGAGATTTCCTCTATATTAGTTTTTATCCAGTAAAATTGTAAAGATAAACAAAAAAATAAATAAATGAGGTATCAACGTGATCGTAGTGACCTATAGAATAAATATCATATAATATTTTTAGTGTACGGTGTACGACCCCCAAAAAATAAGAAAAGAAAGTAAACCAAAATTGACAATTTTCTTTTCACCCATGCATTCAAGAGTTAATAAAATCTCATCAATAAGCTAATGAGCCACTAAAATGAAGTATTTTCTAAAGTGCATCTCATATCGCAAAAAATAAGCTCTTATATGTCCAAATTGCCAAAAAAATAAAGATTGTATAGCCAATAAAAAGTGACAATGCATAATCTTCTCTGAATGACGCAGCTTCCCTTCGATGCCCTGGCGTGTGCCCATACAGCAGGTTGGGGTATTGTTATACGCGGGAGGGATTGGGTATCAAATTTTGTGGAGCGTTTTGGTATTTTATCCACTGAGAATTTGTACATTTTTTGAAAAACACATTCATTTAGCCAAAAAAATTTTACTTTCAAAATTGCATCTGATTTTGTTACCAGTGAAGTTGGCCCCCCCCACCTTGTTCAAATCAAACAAAATTGGTGTCAAACATTTGTGCTACGTTTGTGCAGCAAAAATTTTCGTTTGTGCCGCTATCGTTTTTAAGATTTTAATGAAAATTTCCAGAGGTCATCAGAGGTCAACCAGCCCCCCCACATTGCCCAAATCAAACAAAACTGGGACCAAACAACTCTGCTACGTTTGTGCTGCTCAAATTTTTGCTACACAAACCGGCACAAACCTAGCACTAACGCTTGACACCAATTTTGTTTGATTTGAACAAGGTGGGGGGGCCAACTTCACTCAGGTGATTTTGTTTTAACCCCTGTAAAACAATTAAAGGGTTAACAAACTTCATAAAAGTTGTTTTACATAGTTGTTTTGTTTGAGGGGTGTAGTTTCTATAATGGGGTAATTTATGGGGTTTTACTTTTATTTAGGCCTCTCAAAGTAATTTGAAACCTGAGCAAGTCCCTCAATAGCAGGATATCGCGTTTTTTATGAAAATGTGAAAAATCGCTCAAAGCACCATAACATCCTACAAAAATAAGAGTATGCATAAAAAACCATTTCCACATAAAGAAGACATTTAGTGAATGTTAGTTATTAAGTATTTTTGCGGTTATGACTATGGGGGTCATTTACTAAGGGCCCGAATCGGGTTTTTCCGACGGGTTAATCGAAAATTTCCAATCTGCGCCGATTCTCCCTGAATTGCCCCAGGATTTAGGCGCACACGATCGTATTGTGGCGCATCGGTGCCGGCATGCACGCGACGGAAATTGGCCGTACGAAAACAGGATTCGGAAAAACCGCCGCATTTAAAAAAAAAAAAAGTCTTGCTGGACACACGCTTACCTGCACCCGGCCCAGCTTGGTGAACTTCAGTGCATTCAGCGCACAGTGACACCTGGTGGACGTCAGAGGAACTACCTTAGTGAATCCCGGCAGAACCCGAATCCTCAGCAGAGAATGCACCGCTGGATCGCGAATGGACCGGGTAAGTAAATCTGCCCATATGTATGGAAAAAGTAGAACATTTTGAAGTTCGAAAATCAAGAATTTTTCCAAATTTTCACCAAATATCTGATTTTCTCATAAATAAATGCAAAACATACCACCAAACTTTTTCAACTAACATGAAGTACAAAGTTTTTTTTGATCACCAGGGATTTATCTTGTTGTTTTAAAAATGATTTAATGTCAGTACAGTTCAGTTACATTTGGTGCGTATTAGTTCTTCCATTGGAATGTTCTTTATCACGTTTTGGATGGCAGGAACTTCCCAAGATGAAATTTGTGGCGGTGCATTTGAAGTAGGGAGATATGATGATTTTAGGATGACCAGAAAGTGTGTTTGGGTCTCATGATGAGAAAAAGTGAATTTGGGGAGATAAAAATTATTTTCCATAAACAACAAAAGCTCCTCGCATTTGACCATATACTGATTGGTCAATGAGTGCCACACCTGGATACAGGAAGAATTAGAAAACGAAAAGTAAAATTCAACATATAAGAGCAAAAATTCCTTTATGTTGTCCGCATATGCACTTTGCTTTTCTGAAAAATATGATAAACAATCAAGTGCAGTTTGATGATCTAATGAAATATAAAGCCCAATGTTTTATTTCCTTCCAATGTGGATCGCTATTCGATGTGTAAGTGTTTTTTGTAAAGAATTTCCAAGTTTATCAATGGAAATAGAAAGGAAGAAAGGGAAAAACAAAGGGGAAGACATTATTATTGTACAAATTCAAATCCAAAATTGACCAATAAGAACAGGTGTCTAAAATTGGATTTAAAGAACGGATGAAGTGGGTGGGGGGTCTGGGTGACATAAACAACAAATTCGGTTATACAATTAAGGAATTGTTGTCATTTTGTCCCAAAATCTCATTTCTCCTTTTTTTATTTACCAAATGTGTTTTTATTGTTTTGCCCCTTCTAAAAGTAAAAATCAAAACAAAAGGCTAATCTGCTATCTTCCTTGTTGTGCCTTTTTGAGATGCTTCTCTCTAGCACTGTTTCCCTATCATCTTGTGTTGCTCTCTCATGCGCCTCCTGTATGTTTTGGGTACCCTTTATTCAGTTGCCTTTGTTTCAGCTCTTCTGCTTGTGACTTAAGAGGACCTGTCAAGAGGACCTGGGAATTTTTAGATGTCCTGATAGAGATGAAGCATAACCAGATGAATATGAAAGTCTTTAGAAAAACCACAGCTAAAAATACCCTACTCCATATTACAGTTACCACCCTAATTATATTAAAAACGCACTCCCGTATGGACAGTTTAAAGATAACCCCCCTAAACTAAATATATTTTAATAAACTGCCATTTGAAAGCATTACCTCTATCCCTTCATTGTCCCTCTACATGCCTGTAAACCTAAGCAATTAGGTCCTAAAGCTGTATGCAAATGACCTGTGAAATGTCCAATGAGTCATTAGCATATTCAAGCTGTCCAGCTTATTCATGAGTGGGAGGTACAGCCACACCCCCAGCGCATGACTGACAGCCCGTCTAATGATGTGAGGCTGTATAATGATGTGCTTCCTGGTGCTGGCGGTCACACCCCCTGCAGCCTGTGTGTGTATAGGAGAGATACAACAGCTCCAGGCTGCAGCCATGTTATAGCAGAACATGTCAGGTACTTGTGTAGCTGATGTCTGTCTCTTTGTATTAGGAGGATGCAGCATGTCAGCAGATGCAGCACACACACTAGCAATGCTTTACTATACATTACACACAGACCTGAGCAGGGGGAGGAGAGGGGAGGGGTAACAGGGATGACATCACTGCCTCTGACCATGTGACCAGCCTCAGTTACATAATAAAGAAAAGATGATTTTATAATGATTAATGTATGAATTGACTAGATAAAGGCTTGGATTGGATCCTTGTGAGCTGCCCCAACAGGTAGAGGTGACAGAAATAGTGACAGAAACCTGATGACAGGTGTCCTTTAACCATTTAAGTAGAATCAACAACAAACAAGAGGGGTTTACAATATGTAGGATGTACTAACAATTCTTTAAAAGTGTGCATAAGAAGGCATCTCTCTGACCAGCCAAAATGCAGTGGGCATATCTTTTAGAAACATTTATGATTTTTATTCTTAACGCCTGCGTCATTGAAGGTATAAACAGAAAACGAAACGTCATTTATCATTATTAATTTATTGTGTGTCCTACTTTTCCTTGTACTTGGTTAATATCCAGCGTATGGTTTAAACACTTATCTGAGAATGAAGTCACAAGGTTGTTCCTCCGGTGAAGTCACACACACACTCGATGGCCATTCGCCGATTTTTTCCCATGATTTAAAGTAAATGAATGTAAATACTGCATGGCGCAAACCACTTATTAGCCTCAAGACTAAAAAGGCTAAATTAGACTTTACTAAAAAAAAAAAAACATATAAAAAAGCCAGTAATGAACTTTCTTTAGACTATTCAAATCAAGATCAACCTCTACCAGAATGATGGAAAGAAAACTGTTGAAATGTGGTACAGCTCATGATCCAAAGCATAGCACATCATCTCTAAAACATGGTGGTGGTAGTTGCTTGGACGTACATGGCTACCAGTGGCACTGGGTCACTAGTGTTTATTGATGATGTGACACAGGACAGAAACAGCCGGATGAATTTTGAGGTATCCACTGACATACTGTGAGCTCAAATAAGGCCAAACTGATTGGTCAGTAGATGGACACCACTGGAAAAGCTGCCAGAGGCATTGATCTAGCCATGGTGATGTGCTGCACCAGAACTTACTTAGAATTTTGTATTTGCCCTGGTAAATGTTTATAAACTTATTCTGGTTTAATTATGTGATTGATCTCAGTATTGTGTCTTATTGTGTTTGTTTTGTTTCTACAGTAAATTTGACAAGCATTGTGTTCTTGCACATCAAAAATATTGTTTTGAATGTAGATGAGAACCAAGGTCTTTATGCTTTGTTGACTTCTCTTTGGAAATTATTCTGTGGAATATGTGAATCTGCTGAAAGTAAGCTTACAGTTCTTGTCGTATCTTTATAGGTTCCTCAACCAGGAACTCTCAGACTTTCCCATATGCAAGAAGGAGTTTATACCCTGCAACTGACTGTAACTGATACATCTGGTCAGAAGAGCTCAGACAATGTTTCGGTCACTGTTCTCCCTGAAGAGCATCATAAGTCAGGTGGGCTCTTATATGTCTTACAAAGCCGGCTACATCACTTACTGATCTTGGGTGTCCGCAGCAGTATCCTCAATGATTTCCCTATGCAGCAGTAGCAATAGTAGCAGCCCCACATATTGCTGTATTGGGAAAATCATTGAAGAAGCTGCAGCACTAAAAGGGTTTTACCAGCTCACTGAAAATATAAAATCGCTTCAAATACCATTAACGAGCGTTTACTTGGATGGGGCTGTGTGGCAGTTTTTTTTGCAGACACTTACAGAAATCATCATTTATTAAATGTTGACTTGTTCCTGAGGCCCCCAACTTTCATCTGTGGTACAATCCTCAGCTAGTTTCTTCTTATTGTCATACGGGTTACATGAAGAAACAATGAATATGCAGTAAATGTAATTCTTCAAGCAATTAAAACATCTAAAGCAAGGGCATCAAGAGTGTCTATAAATTTATACAAAAGTAATAGAGACGAGACCAAATTTGAAAAATACTAACAATCCAATGAGTCATAATACAGGCAGTCCCCGGGTTACGTACAAGATAGGTTCCGTAGGTTTGTTCTTAAGTTGAATTTGTATGTAAGTTGGAACCATATATTTTATAATTGTAACCCCAGCCAAATTTTTTTTTGGTCTATTTGACAATTGGATTTAAAAAATGTTGGATTGTCATCGGAACCAGGAATAACAATAAAGTTTCATTGCAGACACCTTTAATAACTGTTATAGCTGTTTATTGTAACCTACGGCTAAAGTACAGTAAATTACCAATAACCAGAGCTAGGGGTCGTTTGTAAGTCGGGTGTTCTTAAGTAGGGGCCCGCCTGTAGTTAGAAATGGTAAAAAAGTAAAGTAGGCGGTGGACATCTATTATTTAGTTCTGATGGTAATACACAAGTCAGCACAGACCTGCAAGGTGATTATCAGATAAATCCCTTTCTAAAGTAAACGACACCAATGATAGCATTACAGTCAGGACAGGAAGGCCATTATAGCTGAAGATAGTCTTACCCAATAGCTAATGCCCAGCATGTCAACAAAACAAGAAAAATAACAGATAAAAAGAGCTAAACAGAACCACTGAGAGATGCTACACTGCCCCTCGGCTTTTATATGTAGAGTGGAAGCCACTTATCTTTAAAGGAAACCTACCACTGCTCGCATGATGAAATCATGCGAGCACACCACCCTGTAGGCTATTAAATTCTGATGCCGGCACATACTTTGGTTAGGCATGGCGATTGTTTAGTTTAAAAAATGATTAACTCACATATGTAAATTAGCCCTCCGATGCTACCCCTACGTCATCAGCCGTCTGTCGATGGCTTCCGATTGTTAATTATTCACGCCACCGTCCTTCTACCCGCCCTCCTACAGGTGGCGAAAGCTGTGACGTAACCAAGCTCTCGGCACTTACCGCGGCTGGTTGTGTGATAGTTAGTGTCTGCGTATGCGCGATAAGTGCCGAGAGCTCTGTGACTTCATGGGTAAAAGGAAGGAGGCTGAAGCCATCGGAAGCCATTGACAGACCCTTTTTAGGCTTGCAGACAGTAGGATTATGTTCAGTCTTAAAGAAATACAACGTTAGCATGGCACATTAAATATACCTACCCAGCCAGAGTCTACTGAATAGGAATTCATTCTGTAACCCACCCCCCGCCTACCACTGGCCCCAAGAGTCTCTGTGAAAAAGAAAGTAGAATATCAGGATTTCAGATGTTGCTCATTCAATATTGTGTCTCCTATATCTTTAAAGGAAACTTTCAATCAGAAATGTACCTAGGAAGGTAGATCTGCAGAGGCTACTGGGGTTTGGAGGAGCCTCTCCAGGCAGTGGGAGCAACGCCCCAATAGCCTCAGCGATCTCTCCCTACCTGAGTGTCCTCGGCGCGCACCCTCTCACTTCTGTAGCAGTCCTGCTCCTTCATATAATTCCGGCTTCAGAGCCGATGGGAACAGAGCTATGCGAGTGCGCTCAGAAGCTGGAGCTACTGGAGGAGCGGGACCGCTACAGAAGTGAGAGGGTGCGCGCCCAGGATGCGCAGGTAGGTGGGATCTCAGAGGCTACTGGGGCATGGAGGAGCCTATGCTCCCACAGCCTGGAGAGGCTTTAGTAGCTGATAATAACCATATTAGCTAGATAAAGTGTTATTTAGCTTAGAAAGTATTATAGGATTAGGTAAAACTAGGTAAGGGCTTAGCACTCTACTAGCCACCTACCATGAGATTTCTGATGGTAGGTTTCCTTTAAAGTAAGCATAAAGGAGTGAGTAAAATACTAAAACAGATATTGGTGAAGCCAGAGAATAGCCAATGCTACGAACAGATACAATTCTCAGATTTAACTTCCTGGAGGTGCCTTACCCACAGTTCTATGGGTAAATGAGAAAGTGGAGCGCTGCTCTGAAGTACAAAGAAGTTTGTAAAAGTCACCATCTGTTCTGTCTAGAAGAAAATGTTGCCATCTAGTGTCAAAAGAAGGAACTTTGGATGCAGTACTTGGGGACATGTTTACATGCAACTAGTGACAAAGTAACTGTGCAATAAAAATATCATATTAGCATTTCATAAAAAAAATATTATCCTTTAAGGGAATTAGTGGTGAATACCTAAAAATGTCATTCTGCTCCTATAAAATACTGCAGAAAATCAACTTTCTAAGATTTCTTTCAAAAATGTATCCAGTATAATGTAAGAATAAATTGTGTAACATTAAAAAATGAAAAGGTGGGCCTAACCCTTTACACACCCGAGCATGGCATTCACATATTATAATTGAAAACAAAGATATACAGTAAAGGGGTCATTATAGATAGTAGCATAAGCTGGAGACATAAGTAGAACACTCCACAAGTTCTGATCTGGTCTAATGTTCCAAACTGGTGGTGTTTGCCCCCATATTTAGTAAGAGGCCAGACCGGCGAAGAAAGGATTTTTAAGACTGGCATTATAAACGCCAGTCTTAAAGGAGTTTTCCCACCAAACAAGCTAGGCCCTATCCACAGGATACGGCCTAACTTGCTGATCCTGGGGGTCTCAGTTATGAGAGAGGGGTTCCTTCATCTCTATGGAGCTGAAGGAGATCGGCAATCTCACTCAACTCCATAGAGATAAATGGAGCAGAATGGACATGCACGGTTGTCTGTTCCATCTCATCACTGAGACCCCCACCAATCAGTTATCAAGTTATCTTGTTTGGTGGGAAAACCCCTTTAATAAATCTCCCTCTGTGTCTGACCATGTATGTGAAGCAACCGGCTTTATGTGATACCCCAATTTTTATGAACTGGCTGCTTCATGTAGCTTTCCAACAGCTTTAGGAGCCTGTCAGTCTTAGTGGGGGGAAATTATTTAGGAAAGCGTTTTAAAGGTCTCCGGGCAGCTACAGATCCAGCTACAGTTGAAATCTCCTCCAGGTCAGACCTGGTCTAGACAGGTCTGGCGGAGATTTCAGCTGCAGTTTTCCAGTGGAGACTATGGCTGCGATAAGAACCACAATTGCACATGGCGCCATTGCATAAGCATTTCAAATGGAACACATACAATTGGTAACAATCACCATGGCCCACTTCAAAAACTAGTGCTGTCTGTACTATGTGCAGTTTGCCTGTGGAGTGGCGCCCCCTGCACTGCTTGGGAATTGTTGGTGCACTTTGTTCATGCTGCAGAATTGTGGCGGGCATAAGTAATAAATGGGGTGCAAACTCCAACTAAGCACTAACAGCCCCTTTAGGTGTACATTTTTTTGTCTTGTCGGACACAGAGCAGCCGTGACACAAAACTTTATAAATACATGTACAAGCAGTTTGCAGGTTCTTTTCAGTGCAAAGTCAGACAGGAAACTGGTGCAAACACTTTAATAAATGTGGATCCATGTATTTTTCATTGCTTATATGCAACACGTGGTGCTTGTTGCCAATTGCATACGTTTCAATTGAAACCCACATACAATCAGGCCAGAACACAATCCAACCAGAACATGTGAACACTTCCTGTAGTAGATAGTATAGATAAAAACCAGGCAGAGATGGGTTATTTTACATGCCTTTCTTGCCGTTGGAGAAGGCATAGTATATCTCCTCCAGTGTGTGTTGTATTTATAACCAGATAGATCCCCTGCCATCTGCTTAGAATTGTCCTGTTTTCATGTCTTTCCCAGAATCCACCTCATGCAGTGGAGCTTGCTCTCGCTACCAGTTTATCTGTGATGATGGCTGTTGCATAGATATCACGCTGGCCTGTGACAGGGTGGTGCAGTGTCCGGATGGCTCCGACGAAGCTTTCTGCCAGAACCGTGAGTCATTCTCCACCGCATTGAGGAATATGAAGTCATGATCTGCTTATGAATTATGAGAACTGCAAAACAAGAGCAAAATGTACCCATTGTCTTGTTTTCCAAAAACATAAAATTGCATCTAAGACCAGCTGAAGTATTTGTCATTATATCAACCCCATGTGTCCAAAATTGGAGAACCTATTATTTTGTATACCTTGCCCAGCAATAGCCAACTGCATAGAAATGAATGTGTTATAATTTGTGCCATAATACTCAATATATCACCTTTATTCCACTAAAGATCACTGCTACTACTAATCTATATTGCTAGCCTAATATATATTGCTACAGCCTGGTCTGTAAATAATATTGAAATAAACAACTGGGAGCCTGATACAGGCTGCTTATCTATTCCTGAACAAGCTACCTCCTAAAGATTTATTTTCTTTAAAGTTTTGGACCAAGATATCAAGTTATCACTTATCCACTGGAACTACCAATCCTGGGGATGGAGGCCTGTTTTCTGCATGCCTCCTTTCAGTTCTATAAGAACTTACAGAGATAGAACAACACTATAGGCAGCTATCTCTGACAGTCCCAAACAGATGATTTGAGTGACAATGTACTTCCACTAGTTTCATTCATATATTCTTGGTATCAAATGGATTCCCAAGAGTCAGAGCCCCAGTGACCAAAAAGTTATCACCTATACATAAAGTATAGAGTGGTTTACAGTCAGGTACATAATATCTTAAAAATTTAGTTTTAAAATTCTTTTTATTGTTTTTTTCATTTTATAACGCAAATAACAATCTTAATATGATATCCATATAACAATGATGGATTACAGACAAAATATGAAAATCTTCGAGGCAATTTACGATTTACTAGGCGAATATGCTAATAAACAGAGAAAGCATTAATAAAGACATTCAAATGTCAGTAAAAATGACAATAAAAGAAGGTGTAGAATGAGGGTTAAGGGAAGGGTAGAGGGCCTAAGGGTGACCTATACAGCCTGCCCTAGGCGCAATGTACTAGGTGGGGAGAATGGGGGAATTAGGGCTTACCACATCCCCAGAAAAGGAGGGGGGGGGGGTGGAGCATGCATGGGGAGATAAGAAAAGAGAGGGGAACTCCCCTGAAGGCTTTTTTCTTTAATCATTCAACCTTACAACTGGTACACAAACCGGTTGAGTGGAAAGGGGAAGCAGGATTGACTTGGGGATCGGGTGAGGGGGGGGGGGGCGGTTTGCTGAGTGGGCCTGTATGTGCTTTCAATTTCCTGGCCATATACAACACAAGGGCTACTGTTACTTTACTAAAGTCAGAAAGTCCTTCACAAATAGTGGCCACTCTCAAACATTTTCTATTAAATGTCTCAGCACAAACATGGACTCAGGCCATCACCAGGTCATACACTGCCCATACGTTCCTCCTCATTGGGTACAGAATTATCAGTAAATGTAGCTTACTGTTGACTGTAATAAATAAAAAATCTTTATGTGCACATACTGAAATACATCAGTCTGCTGTTTGCTCTGTTTTTTCACCACTGACCTTTTAATCTTTGGAAAATGATTCCATATTTCTGATTTATATTTTCATATAGTCAGTTCTGGTCGTAAGACAGTGATTCACATATCTGACAAGACAAGAAACCATGCAGTCTCGGGAATTGACAATGGAAAGGAATCAAAAGTCACCGGACAGATTTCTGTGTCGTCCAATGCAGAAAGAAATCAAACACTTCTTGAGGATCTGAATAGGGATAGTATGTCCAAGAAAGGTATGACAATTTATGTGTCCACCCTTAACATACCGTATGTACTCGATTATAGGCCGAGTTTTTCAGCACAAAAAAAGTGTTGAAAAACCCTAACTCGACTTATACTCCAGTCTAAAAAACTCTGTATTCCGGCGCCCCCCGCAGGTCCTCTTCTTTCTTCAGCTCCGGTTTTGTCTTTGGGTCCCCGCACGCTTGCTGACATCATAGTGTGTGCGCCCCCATCGGTCTTTGGACCGGAGCAGGAGCTGAAGACAGAAGAGGACCTGCGGGGGACGTCGGAAAGGTGTTTTTTGTTTTTAGGCAGGGGGCTGATGGCTATATACAAGGGGGCAGGCACTTTTTTTCTAGGGGGCTAGCTATATGCTTTGGGGCATGTGCTTGCTGGCTATATACTGAGGAAGCTGTGACCAATACATTTCCTATCCTAGGCTTACACTTGAGTCAAAAGGTTTTCTCAGTTTTTTTGTGTTAAAATTAGATGTCTCGGCTTATACTAGGGTCAAATTATATTTGAGTCTGTACGGTATACTTATACTTGTATAGATTCCCTATGCAACCAATAGGTACACACATAGCAGAGGATTTATTGAGTCTCAAAATAGTTACAAATGTTTATTTGCTACACTTTCTGACTTTATTTCATATTTTGATGCTGTTTACTCCATTTTGAGTGGGTGTAAAATGAGTATTATTAATTAGATGAATGAAATCCGGTTTTATAATAAGATGAGAAAGATGGTCACAATCTCAGCCCAGTAAGGGATGTAGGAAATGTAACACCTCAGTTTCTCCAAATGGTCAGGGTTTGTACCAGTACTGAGCAGGAAAATACATATTATATTACCACAATATTTAATAAAGTTATGTAGTCTTATGTAATCTGATTTACATGACGCGGAGTTAATCCATATAGAATGACAGCGATCTGTGGATTTTAGAATCAGAAAAAATTGTGAGCTCTTCTCTTAACAGAGAGAGGCTAAATATACAGTACATGCAAATCTGCTGTTTCTGCATGGTGGGAATCTATCCTTAGAGCCTTAGATTATAACTAAATTTATTAAATATTGTGTAGTGCTCAATAATCGCAATGTAGATATATGCAGAACTGACTCTAAAATTCTCCCTGCCTCTTATGACTTTTTCCTTGTTATTGTGTTTTTACTTTGTAACCCTGGTAACCCTGTTTTTACATATTCAGGTAGAGAATTGTGTTTCTACTGCTTAAAATGGAGGACTTATTAGCTACAGTGACCAATGTATTTCTGACAATGCTGTAAATTACATCAGTTCTCATATAATGTGATTTGTATCTTTGTGTAGGATCCGTTATAGAACATACAACGCTGGACCCACAAGGAAATCTGGAAGCAGTACTTGGTATGTTTCATCTACACAAATAATTTAATTTCTTTTCTGCTCTTTAAAGGGCTCTTTATCCCTCTTGATAAATCATTAGTAGTTAATGATTACTCCATTTTAGGAGAGCGTAATGGCAACAAAAAGTTTCTGTTTCTCATAGATGTCAATGTATCTTCTGTGATGCATGCACTATTTATAGTGAAAAAAAAAGGAGTTGGCTTTTTATTGAACTTAAAACATGTGAGCTGTTGCACAGTATTTTACACCATGAATAATGAAAAGTGGAATGGAAACTTCTGAACACAGGTTTGAACTTAGCCTTACTCTACCACTATAATATACTATAATATACTGTAACTAAAGTGGCCTTGTGTGACTGGACAATTTATTTTTACAATTTTTTTTCATGTCAACTTTTCAAAAGCCATAACTTTTTTCATTTCTTGTTTTTGTGGTCTGAGTTGTACTTTCTACTGATGTCGTTTAGGGGTACGTACTGTATACTGTATGTATTGCTTAACTTTTCCTTTTCTTGATGGAGAAGGTGTGAAAAACACAGTAACAAACACACCGATATGAAAATATTGATAACATGATAACTTGTAATACAAACTTGTGCCAGGTTTATAACCCCAATAGCAAATACAGTAGGATGAATATATTTAAAAAAAATTATAAAACTAAAATTTTATTCAGTAGCGAGTACAAGTGACACTTTAGAAATCCACGAATATTTGCACCTTAGCAATAAGGTTATCAATGGTGTTCTCCTATGATACATGTCCCTTTGCAATAGCTGACCAATGAGACCACAGATGTGCCTGATGGTAAAAACAGGTCTGGACTGCAGGATGCTTAATTGTTTAGATGCTTAGACCACCCAGGGTGCTCACAATAAATCAGGAAATGTGGCCTGACACTGTTGAAAAAGAGCTCAAGGGACAATGTGGAGAAATGTCTATACTGAGAACTATTATCGTACCTTCAATTATACATTATTCCACCACATTCCATTATCAGCGTACACGTACTGTTTAATGGTCCCTCCTAAAGGCTTCTTGGTGGAGTTCCCCACCAATCTCTGGCTCTTATTGCATTTGAGCCAAAAGTGGGAATTGCCTTTGACATAATTTCACTGGAATCTCTCTACCTAAATGTTTGGATTGTGGCCCAATGTTGTGCAAGCCCCTTCTGATGGTTTGCTTAGGCAATGTTTAAAGCTCTAAGATCCCAGTTTACACCTGCATCTGATCTTTCTGGTACACTCTGTGTTTAAGGAAAGTGTAATAAAAACTAAAAACATGAGGTGAACAGGAGGTCTTCCGTTCATCGTTACTTTGTTATTAATACTGGAAAAAAGATGAGTTGCTGATTCACTATTTTTTCACTAATAATAAAAGATTCTTATGGAAACTGGCAAACGCAGGTTTGTACATAGCCATAGTGCGGTATGTGACATCCAATTTATACTACAGTAAGAAGGATCACTACACACCATTATTCTAATTTAACCTGGAAATTTTACTAACACACTATTAATTTACCATTGTTTTATGGCTTGTCCTTCTTGTTGCAGTTTCACAGCTGAGGAGGGTAAACATGTTTTTTAATTCTTAACAATTTTTGCGCAGTAAAATTATCATGAAAATATTTTTTAAAATTCATTTTCATCTATTTTTATTACAGTAAAGCCAATTATGTTTTATAACTGCTCATTAATATAATACACTGCAATACTGTGGTCATGTAAAACCTTAGATGCTAGATCACACTGAGTGACACCTATGTTTTTACCATTTAAACAATACTATCAAATGATAGATACAATGGGGGAGATTTATCACTAGTCGTTGTCACAGCTCTGCAGTAGGAGACATTAACGGGCAGAAAGGTTCTGGAGTCTGTGGGCCCTCCGGACCACTGTGGGAGATGATGGTACTAGCCGACACCTGGGACCAGAGTCTAAGTGGCACCTGCTCTTTACCAGTCGTTCCACTGGTGTGACTAGGCGTGTGGTGGCAGCCAAGGTAGTACGCACATGCAGGACACAGTTCGAGTCTGGGGTGACAGCAGGAGAACAGCTTAGCAGGATACGCTGGAACTCACGGCAGGAACACAGGAGCTGTCACACGGAACAGGCAGGCAGGAACAGATGACAAGAACACAGAGGAATACTGGAAACACAGGAACACGGAGGAACACTGGAAACACAGGAACACAGAGGAATACTGGAAACACAGGAACACGGAGGAACACTGGAAACACAGCAACACCTTGGGGGTCCCTTACTTAGCCGGAAATGATGCTGGAGATCCGACGAGGCAGGAAGGGATGTGCCGGATTATAAGGCAGAGACGGATTAACCAAAAATCAGGCGGGACACCATGCAACACTGGATACATCAACTGAGAATTTTCAAAAGAACGAAAATGTAATTGGAAAACTGCACAACATAGCAAGTGGTGTATGTGGGTCCATTGCTACTACATCCGATACTAGCGCTTGAAATTCTTGAAATTTGACCATACCCATAATGATACATTGTAGTTGGCGCTGGTACACATTGAACATTGAACACATTGGAGCCTGGTAACTTTAAATTGACCACAATTTTGAGCAACTTCATACTGCCTGCTCAAAGTTTACTTTGTGTATCTACATATAAGCCATATTTAGTAAATGTGGAACATTTCTCCCTACAAGACCTGAATTATGATTAATGACTAATGGTGTTGCGTACATGTTGGGCAAAGCTCTTCCATTCGCTCGTAGTGGAGATAACTTTATGCACCACATTATACCAGCCTGCAAATAACATCATAAAGCAAAGAACATGAGTATAAGATCACTGAATCTGTGATAACAATTTTCATTAATATATGATGTCATTTATTCTATGAAAAGTTAAGCTAAATAATGTATCTTTTTTACAATATGTTTTACTTCTCTAGGTAGTGTTTCATCAAAGACGGAGAAAGATGCAGTAGAGGAGAATTTCTTACTCTCCAAAGATATACTAAAGGGTAATGGACACCCTGCACCTGAAGCAGGTATTATTATTATTATGATTATTTTTGTTAAGGTTTTGTAACAGCCACAATGGTGAACAGCTTCTTATCATACTGGTCCGAATGCTCAAGGTGACACTGTCCACCACATAAAGCACTGAAGGCATGGATAAACCATTCTTTCACTAGAGAGTCTGTGAAAATGATGCCACCTGATGCTGTATACTGTCAAGCTTGTCACTGACATTTTTACTTTGCTTGAGCTGTCAGTAATTGCGGCTGCCATTTCATAGCATTTTAGTCAATAACCATTAGCTCTGAAGTGTGGTGTTTACTGTACTCCATTAGCTCTTGATAATGTGACGTGATCTGGAGCGTACATAAAATACATTATCATTATATAAGAAACGCCTCAATAAAGATGGAAATGTGCTGCTTACAAGTTTCTTTCCTAGTACATTTAACTTACAATCCAGGAATAATGCTTGTCAGAGGGAAAGTAGCATAGCTATACATGTTACACGCTTACAGCTTGGTATGAAGGAGAGCTTATAAAATATGATATCCGACGTGAGAAAACATCAGTTGATTTTCTTTAATTCTACAGCTTAAGAAATCCGAAATTAAGTGGTTTTGGTGGCAGAATGTATTCACTGTGGATATGCCATTACTTTCACCATTTGAAAATTTGCAGTGTAAATAGACTTTTATATTTTTGTACAGTACGGCAGATTTATCACAGTCAAGCCCAGGGGTCTCAAACTCAATTTACCTGGGGGCCGCTGGAGGTAGATTCTGGGTAAGGCTGGGCCGCATCAAGTTTTCCACACAAAATGCACTTACAAAATATCATTATTCAGATTCAAATGTCATGGCGTCTCCCAGTGCAAGGAAAGCCCCAAGCTGGGAGACGTGTTTTCTCTATGAACGGTCCTGTGCACCGAGGGGTCCCAAGCTCCTACCGCACTGAGCCCAGTCAGGGACACTCCACCCCCCCCTCCCCCCCGTTACTTGTCTCCCCGTGTCCCTCCCATCGAAGAAGATGAAGTCGCCGCTCTGACCTGCACCAAGTGCGTTCAGAGCGGCGACTTCATCTTCTTCAAGTACCGGAGGGAAGGGGATTAACCGGTTACGGGCCCTTTCCTGTTTTTTCATGTCCATTTTTCACTCCCCACCTTAAAAAATCTATAACTTTTTTATTTTTACACGTAAAGAGCTGTGTGATGGCTTGTTTTCTGCGTAACAAATTGCACTTCATAGTGATGGTATTTAATATTCCATGCCATGTACTTGGAAGCGGGAAAAAAATTCCAAATGCAATGAAAATGGTGAAAAAATGCATTTGCGCCATTTTCTTGTGGGCTTGGATATTGCATCTTTCACTGAGCGCTCCAAATGACTTGTCTACTTTATTCTTTGGGTCGGTACGATTAAGGGGATACCAAATTTGTTATAGGTTTATAATGTTTTTTACAAAAATTAAAACCTCCTGTACTAAAATTATTTTTTTGATTTTGCCAACTTCTGGCGCTAATAACTTTTTCATACTTTAGTGTACGGAGCTGTGGGTGGTGTCATTTTTTGCGAAATTTGATAATATTTTCAATGATATCATTTTTAGGACTGTACGACCTTTTGATCACTTTTTATAGATTTTTTATATTTTTCAAAATGGCAAAAAAGTGGCATTTTCGACTTTGGGCGCTATTTTCCGTTACGGGGTTAAAAGCATTGAAAAACCATTATCATATTTTGATAGATCGGGCATTTTCGGACACGTCGATACCTGATGTGTTTATGATTTTTACTGTTTATTTATATTTATGTCAGTTCTAGGGAAAGGGGGGTGATTTGAAATTTTAGGTTTTTTTATTATAATTTTTTTTTTTTAAACTTTTTTGTATTTTTATTTATACTATTTTTCAGACTCCCTAGGGTACTTTAACCCTAGGTTGTCTGATCGATCCTATCATATACTGCCATACTACAGTATGGCAATATATGGGGATTTTCCTCCTCATTCATTACAATGTGCTATCAGCACATTGTAATGAAGGGGTTAAAACGAAATAGCCTCGGGTCTTCGGAAGACCCGAGGCTACCATGGAGACGGATCGCCGCCCCCGATGACGTCACGGGGAGCGGCGATCCCAGGTAAGATGGCGGCACCCATGCGCCGCTATCTTTTTGAGGCTGCTGGCAGCTTTGCCGGCAGCTATCGCTGTGCAAACACCCGCGATCGGTGCTAGCACTGATCGCGGGTGTTACCGGTAAGCCTTTGCTGCAATATGCAGCAAAGACTTACCGGCTATGGAGAGGGCTCAGCCCGTGAGCCCTCTCCATGCAGCGTGACCCGACCGCCGCCGTGAATACACGGCGGGCGGTGCTTTTCCAGGTGGGGGCCGCAAAATATTGTCCCAGCGGGCCGCGAGTTTGAGACCCCTGGTCAAGCCTATAGCAGCACCTGTTGGAAAGTAACAATACTATATCAATGTCTGACTTTATAACTTGAGCCTACCACCCCCACCAAGCATTGCGATAGAGAAATGCACTACAATTCCCAACATACCTATTATTTATGTGCATTATACAGTTTGAGATATTTTAGTATTAGTATGCCAATGAGGTAGTTAATGCAGCCAGCATGTGCCTTAAGTTCTTGGAGCAATGATGTTCCTGTAGGTAGCTCCTACAAAGAAGCTACCTGTGCCAATACTGGATAGCTAAAATAGTCCCTATAGATACAAGACCCTGGTATTACTACAGCATATCCCTATTTTAGGCTCTTTGACCATTGCATATTGCTTATAGGATTTCCAAACAGAGACCTGAATTATAGCTGAAGGTACAAATGTTAAAACAACATGTGCTAGATATTTATTTTCTGGCTATTTCTGCTGGTTGTGCTGGTACAAGCAGTAAAAAAATACATAGAATTGAATTTCCAATAGATACAGCTTTAGGAATCATGCACACAACCAAATTGTGGCCAGCTCATGTCAGCCTTTATTATGCATGATAGGTGCAGTGAGGCCTCCGCATCCCACCACAACATGACCATCCGGCCATTTTGCGAACTCCACCCAGCTAGAACGAGTCACAAGCTTTCCAGTTTGAGCACACAGTTATGTGCTTGAGGCCATATAGTTACTGCTCACTATAGACATACAGGTCTGACACCCTGTAATAAAAGCCTTAGCAATATAAAATAAAAGAAATCCTGACTATAAATGTGGAGTAATTGTATCTCTGTAGATCTCTCAAACTTTACTCTTTTACTTTCAGGAGCGGTTTTACCCCTGGCCCTTGGTTTGGCGATTACCTCTCTGCTGCTGCTAATGGTAGTTTGTAGACTCCAGCTTGTGAGACAGAAGCTAAAGAAAGCTCGTCCACTCACTTCTGAAGAGTCAGATTACCTGATAAATGGCATGTATCTCTAGCCCTTACCAGATCTTACATACTTAACTTATTGTCCATCCTCCTGAAATCCAAAAATACCTGTTATAATTAAATGGACTGTGTCTGCATTTATTTCCATTCTACGTGCTGTAAAAGGAGGAAAGTAAATGTAAACCTATTACCTTATCGTTCTGTCTTTGGATAAATCATGAATATTGCATAAAAATATACAACATTCCAACCTCTACTGATTGAGCCTGTATAATTGCCTAGTAGCCTAAACTACAACTTTCAACATGAATATTGAATGTATCATTATTATAGATGTGCGTTGTTGCGAGTGTGTAGACAATCATATAAGCTACATTATAGATTAAGAAGGACAATGGCGCATCCTTGAAGTCGGACGACAGAGGTGGCAACTACTGTTCTAACCACTAATCACTGTGGGTGCAGGGGAGAGGTAGATTAGGACTACAGTGGACCCTACTTGTATGAAAAAATGGTCAAAAATCATTTGAAGGTTACCTTCCGGATAGGTATGAGAACCATGGTCACTGTCTAGATATGGTACAAGAACCAAGGTTAATTCATAGTAAAAATGGGGGTCCCATTTGACGACAATTTTTTTTTTTTAAATAGAGCTTTTTTTTCCTATCCAGCTGACAGGGAGAAAGCCTTCAGTTTTATCAGTCAGTCTGTCAGGGGCCGGGGGGCACAATCCAGCAGGGACACGGCAGTGCCTCCCCGGACCACTTACCACGGGCATTGCAGGTACACAGGGACCGTGCATCCCTGGGCCCCTTAACCCCAAGGGCCCTGTAGCATCCACTTCGGCGGTAGTTACGCCACTGAGCGATGGCACTGTGCAGAGCCAAAATATACAGGAAAGGGAGATGCTGTGCAATGGCCATATAGGGATAATTACAAAATTATAATGGTGCTTTGCTTATACATGCAGGGTAGGAGTAATGGTACCTTACTGTGCAGTAGCCCATCATAACAAACCATAGCAATGGATTACTGCTTCTCAATTGTAGTGTAGTCTATATTCACACAGAAAACACTACGACACACTATGGCAACATCAGTAATAAACAACATATTTAAAGCATCAATCCATATTAACATAGGCAGCATAGACAGCAAGTACATATAGTACTTAATTTCTTGTCTTAAAACCATAAAAGTTCATAGGACGTACCAAACAGACAGAGTACCTCCACTAGGCATGGTAGGTGCAGTACAACAATGAGCACATCACGTGACGTTTCGGTGGAATTGGTCGGTCACCATGCCTAGTGGAGCTATTCTGTCTGTTTGGTATGTCCAATGAACATTTTTGGTCGTGAGCCAAAGAAATAAGGATTATACGTATCTGATTACTGCCCTACAGAAGCTGCGTGTGAATTGATGTCCACTTCTGCACATGTAAATATGGAATTATTCTTTAACCATTTCCCTGCCAAGGAGGTATCCCTCACAGGGTGATGTATGTATAGCCAAGGAGGTATGTGATACGTCCGCAACTCAGAGGGCTATAACAACGGCTCCGTGGCACTTAGAATCACACTTAGTACCTATGAAAGAGGAGAATCTGTTCAAATTAATCTAAAATGTGTTTCTCGGTATCAGGGAACCTAATTTAAAATAAGAATTTCGGGTACAATTTTTAGCACCTTAGCAGTTAATATTTCCGGTTTCCTGGCACCTAGAAATACAAATTTAGATTCATATGAAATAGAAGATTTTCCTCTTTCATGGGGAAAAATAAGTGAGTTTATAGGTGCCACATAGCCTAAGATATATCCCTCTGAATGCTGCAGGGAGTATTTGGATGATGGTGAATACAGGAGCTGCTGCACCTCACTGATAATGTAAATATTGATTTTATATGTTAATACATTTTAATAAGGGATAATATCACCTAATATTCATGTCTTTAAACTGCTCCTATTCAGAACAATCTGAGAACACACTTGCTCTCTGATTGCCTTATATTTCGTGATTTTTTTTTTTACCAAAATTGAGTGAAACAATGAATATTTACACAATCACACACATGTTCCTGAATAAAGTTTTTATTTCACACCATCCTCCATTATTTACACCTACGTTATGACATTTTAACTCAAATTCTTATGAACCGCAGATTCCGTTATTCCGTGGCTAATACGTTGGCGCACATCTAAAAGTAACTTTTGTTAACTCATTAGCTTGGTTTATGAATAGATTTTATTTGAGTTACCGTTGTGTAAGGGAGTATACAATGATATGTCTGAGTGAAGCTCAGTACCTGTGGATTTCACGTTCCCTTTGCTGCATATTTTGGTGGACACATGTGGGGTATGTATGATCTCCTCACATCTTATGTCTTTAGGAAAGTATATTTTCTTTATATAAGTATTGTGGATTTGTGCATATTTTAGAGGAAATTTAGAATTTTCATGAATTCTTTTCATTTTATTACTGTTTGCTGCAAAGTTGCACGAAGGTGGTAGTGTGCATGAATTTAAATGTTATTTTTGTATACATGGAAGACAGTGATTTCTGGAGGGATTTTTGACAGAATAGGAGCTTATTACTTTGTGTGCAATATACACTCACCGGCCACTTTATTAGGTACACCATGCTAGTAACGGGTTGGACCCCCTTTTGCCTTCAGAACTGCCTCAATTCTTCGTGGCATAGATTCAACAAGGTGCTGGAAGCATTCCTCAGAGATTTTGGTCCATATTGACATGATGGCATCACACAGTTGCCGCAGATTTGTCGGCTGCACATCCATGATGCGAATCTCCCGTTCCACCACATCCCAAAGATGCTCTATTGGATTGAGATTTGGTGACTGTGGAGGCCATTTGAGTACAGCAAACTCATTTTCATGTTCAAGAAACCAGTCTGAGATGATTCCAGCTTTATGACATGGCGCATTATCCTGCTGAAAGTAGCCATCAGATGTTGGGTACATTGTGGTCATAAATGGATGGACATGGTCAGCAACAATACTCAGGTAGGCTGTGGCGTTGCAACGATGCTCAATTGGTACCAAGGGGCCCAAAGAGTGCCAAGAAAATATTCCCCACACCATGACACCACCACCACCAGCCTGAACCATTGATACAAGGCAGGATGGATCCATGCTTTCATGTTGACGCCAAATTCTGACCCTACCATCCGAATGTCGCAGCAGAAATCGGGACTCATCAGACCAGGCAACATTTTTCCAATCTTCTACTGTCCAATTTCCATGAGCTTGTGCAAATTGTAGCCTGTTTCCTGTTCTTAGCTGAAAGGAGTAGCACCTGGTGTGGTCTTCTGCTGCTGTAGCCCATCTGCCTCAAAGTTCGATGTACTGTGCGTTCAGAGATGCTCTTCTGCCTACCTTGGTTGTAACGGGTGGCAATTTGAGTCACTGTTTCCTTTCTATCAGCTCGAACCAGTCTGCCCATTTTCCTGTGACCACTGGCATCAACAAGGCATTTCCGCCCACAGAACTGCCGCTCACTGGATGTTTTTTCTTTTTCTGACCATTCTCTGTAAACCCTAGAGATGGTTGTGCGTGAAAATCCCAGTAGATCGGCAGTTTCTGAAATACTCAGACCAGCCCTTCTGGCACCAACAACCATGCCACGTTCAAAGGCACTCAAATCACCTTTCTTCCCCATACTGATGCTCGGTTTGAACTGCAGGAGATTGTCTTGACCATGTCTACATGCCTAAATGCACTGAGTTGCCGCCATGTGATTGGCTGATTAGAAATTAAGTGTTAACGAGCAGTTGGACAGGTGTACCTAATAAAGTGGCTGGTGAGTGTATGTTTAAACACATTTGTGGATTTCAATTTGTGGATGGCATGGTTTTTGTTTTAGCATTTTTGGGACAGCAAATTCTTGTTGATGTTGTGTATTGTGGTATATGCAAATCTGCTCACTTTGTGTTATTTTTATATGCCTATTTGCACGTAAACCTCCGCTTTGATGTGAGTTTTATGTAAAAACATACGTTTTCATGGCATTTTCAATGCATTTTTTGTTAGTAATTTGTGTTTGTCAAAAAGTTACATGAGGGTGGTGCAGGCTGTCAACTGTTAATCGAGACAAACGCAATTGCCTGGTTGTCGGCTTTCAAAAAAAATATAAGTTTTAGGGGTGCCATTGCTTTTTATTCTGTTTTATTGCTATTTTGGAGGTTGCGACTATTTTTAATTTCGTAGCTGAAAAGCAGAAATTTTGTTATTTCAGTTTTAGTGATATTATGATTTATTCATGTGAACATATGACTATGAGGTATCTCTGAACTCTACAAATGTTCATCTATTACATTTAGATGTGGAAGTAAATATTATCTGTTTGGAGCACAATTTTACACAATTTTACTCTTTGAATAAAAATTGAAGGTGCAAATGTCTATTAACTCCTTTATGCAAGTGCAAAAATGGGGCAAGTGTCAGCTTTAAGAAAACATATGGTTTGTTAGGTTCTTTTTGCTGTACTTTCACTTTTATTTGTACACATCAACATTTTAAAAATTGCTCTGGACAATAATGCAACAACAAATGCCTGGCAGGGTGCCTGCCTAGGAAGGGTTAAAAATACAGTACAGACCAAAAGTTTGGGCACACCTTCTAATTAAAAGAGTAGAATTATATGCTTAACAAAAAAAGTGTGAAACAACTGAAAATGTCATATTCTAGGTTCTTCAAAGTAGCCCACTCTTGGCATTCTCTTGATGACATTCAAGAGATAGTCACCTGAAAATGCTTTCACATCACAGATTTGCCCTGTCAGGTTTAATAAGTGGGATTTCTTGCCTTATAAATGGGATTGGAACCATCTATTGTGTTGCGCAGAAATCAGGTGGATACACAGCTGTTAGTCCTACTGAATAGACTTTTACTATTTGTATTAAGGCTAGAAACACGCAGCTAAGTAAATAAAAACGAGTGGCCATCATTAATTTAATCCCTTAACGACCCGGCCCTTTTTAGTTTTTTCACTTCCATTTTTCTCTCACCACCTTCAAAAATCTATAACTTTTTTATTTTTCCACATAAAGAGCTGTTTGATGGCTTATTTTCTGCGTAACAACTTGCACTTCATAGTGACGGTATTTAATATTCCATGCCGTGTACTGGGAAGTGGGAACAAAAATTCTGAATGCAGTGAAAATAGTTAAAAAAGGCATTTGCAACGTTTTCTTGTAGGCTTGGATTTTACAGCTTTCACTGTGCGCCCCAAATGACATGTCTACTTTATTCTTTGGGTCGGTGCAATCACTTTTTATTGATTTTTAAAATATTTTTCCAAGTGCTATTTTCGACTTTGGGTGCTATTTTCCCATACGGGTTTAAACAGTTTTTATTTTTCAGACTCCCTAGGGTACTTTAACCCTGGGTTGTCTGATCGATCCTATCATATACTGCCATACTACAGTAGGGCAGTATATGGGGATTTTCCTCCTCATTAAAATGTACCTTTAGCAGGAGGACTAATAGCTGGATGCACTTAGAGCAGCTCGTCAGGACTGCATCTTTAGTATCCGGCGGCCCAAGTTTGGCCATGACGGAAGGTTTGTTTTTCTGTATTCAGAGTTTACAGTCCTTCCCAATATCTTTAATACAAAACAGTTGTGTGAAAGTCAGATCCTTCCTGTGATAATGTAGTGTTCTCTAAATAGGGGTTATACAAAGATGTGACCCCCTCCAGTAGTTTCTAAATCTTAACCTCTGTTTTGTAAATATCAGCATCTAACAATGTATAGATAGTACCTATCAAGCCAGCGGGGAGAGCCTGTAGTGCCATGAATCACAATCTTTTCACTCAAGTGTCAACCTTTAGCACGTACACAAAAGACATAACAGACAGTCTTTGGGGTTTTGTACTTTATTTGGCAAAGCGTAGCTGCATAAACTGTTGGAGAACATGGCTTACGCAGCATGTGTTGAACACAGCAGTGAACTATAAACTGCAATAACAGGAAAAAGCTTTGATGTAACAGCGGCTGCCAAGTATCACCATTCTTGAATGATGACAACTATTTTATACATATTGGGTGTGACCATCATCATTCAAGTGGTCTACAGCTCACTATGAAGTGACTAGAGTCCAGGGCTACATGTGTCATGACCTGGAGACGGTAGAGGACATAAATATTTCCTGGTGGTAAGATAAAGTAGCTGGCTGCATCCACATGCTATTCTACGACACCACGTCAAAAAGCTCTGACAGGGAAGCTCAGTTCTATGTGTTTAGCAGCACTTAGCGGAGACGTGACGTTATGCAGTGTAGTGTCATCTGGTGGCGGTCTGAATATTTTACAGCGACGCTGGCGGTATTCTTTCAACGTATCCAGAAACTAAAACAAAATATGTGCACCTCTTCTTAAGTAGTTCCCAAAGGTGAATATATGCATCACGTCGGTCAAACACTCCGGCATGTTCAAACGCATTAAAAGGAAAAAAAAAAAGAAATCTTCAAATGGGATCCGCACAGTTTAACATTAGATTTTAAAAGCCAAAAGGAAAAAAAAAAAAAAAAAACATGCCAATTCAGCAGAGTAAAAAAAAAATCCAAAAGAAGCCGCACTGCTGATGAGTCTGAAGAAAAAGCTTCTGGAGGTGCGGGAGGGCACCCCACCATAATACTATGTTTGGATCAAAGTCATGGAGCCATTACAATTCATCCCTGCAAAGAGAAACATTGAGGACAAAGCTTTGTTACTGGGAGACACACTGGAAAAATAACAGGTTGCACAGACTTAAAACTAGAAATAGAAGCTAAGCAACAAGGCAGAGTACTGAAGAAGCTTGTTAAAAAGAAGTCAGAAGGGCAAAAACACAAAAATGACAGTGAGCAGAATAAAAAATGAATACAAAAGCGAATCGCGGGCCTATCTCACGCCACATGTTTTTAAGTAGTATTTGGATCCCCAGTGAAATCAATTCTTTATTATACTGGGAATGGTCACAAAAGTACAGTTCCCTTCTCCGTGTAGTGTCTAGTGGTGAGAACTGAGCTCAGGACCCATACTAGCGGAGTCAAACAGATGGTTACTTCTAGTTTTGTGTTAAATCAGACACAAGAGGTAGAGGTACCAAGTACTGAGAGTATTATATTTATGGCCCATGCTATAGATAGGTCATGAGTATCATAAAAATGGCAAACCCTTTGAAGGGGTTTTCCACTTTCAGCAAATAATTGATATTCATTGTGTATTGAGAAGTTATACCATTTTTCAATATACTTTTTATATCAATCCCTCTCAGTTTTCTAGATCTCTGCTTGCTGTCCTTGCTACAGAATGTTGCTATGTTTACCTCCAGTGTATAGAAATCTGTCCATGGTCATGTGATGGACACACATGTGCATGAGACATTATATCACACGCCTCTGACTACTCTGTGATTTTAACAGATTTTAATCCATAAAAGCAATGGCTAGGACACATGCAAGAAATACACTAGTGTGCATGAGGCCTTAGGACAACACACATTCAGACAGTGATGGAGTTCACCTAATGCAAAATATTTGAAGTTGAGATTATAAGACTGGGTAAACTACCTTAAGATTGGGAAAACAGCAGCAGGGGGACAAGACTGAGTATGTGTGGCCACATGGCACAATAATCTAAGTGGATGCGTGCAGGATAGTCAACAGAAACAACAAACATTATCTCTGGTATAAATGGGGTTATGAACTGAATAACAATATTCAGTTTGGTACAGCTTTTCTAAGGGATTGACCAGGAATAACTTTTAATGGGCTATCCGATAATATCGGGATTCACTTTCAACAGGAGCCGTGGGTGTAGTAATGGCGTCAGCCACTACAAGGACACAGAGCCAACTGTTTCATACTCCATGTCCTTGTGTTTAAAGAAAGAGGGCTTCTTTAACTGGTTGCCCAGGAAATTTTAAGTGTTGGCCTATAATCAGGACCCCAGATCAGTTCTTGGGGTTGGTGTAAGAGCACAGAGTAAAAAGCATATGACATTGGCTTCTGGCTCAGTCTTTATATATCGACAAATACAGCTTATGATCAGGAGATCTGGTGTCGCCCATAGCCAATCAGATATTGATAGCTTATACAAAGGAAAAACTCTTTAAAGGGCATATATCACGAGGATGAAAGACTGTATGCAAATGAGCCTGAGGGGCTCCAGGCTCCATAGGTGTTAATGGAGCCTGGAGGCCCTCAGGCTCATTTGTATACAGTCCTTCATCCTGGTGGTAGATGTCACCTAAAGGATACCTACCATCATGGAACTACCTACTAAGGTAGATCCGGTGGCAAGTTACTGTAGCCTAACTTTTTGCAATACAACTTTTTGTGCCCCAGTACTAAAGCTAGCCAGCCCCTTCTGGTATGTAGCTAGCCAGCCAGCCAGCCCCTTCTGGTATGTAGCTAGCCAGCCAGCCAGCCCCTTCTGGTATGTAGCTAGCCAGCCAGCCAGCCAGCCCCTTCTGGTATGTAGCTAGGCAGCCAGCCAGCCCCTTCTGGTATGTAGCTAGGCAGCCAGCCAGCCCCTTCTGGTATGTAGCTAGCCAGCCAGCCAGCCCCTTCTGGTATGTAGCTAGCCAGCCAGCCAGCCCCTTATGGTATATGTAGTTAGCCCCTTATGGTATATGTAGCTAGCCAGCTAGCCCCTTCTGGTATATAGCCAGCCCCTTCTAGTATATAGCCAGCCAGCCCCCTCCCTCCTTTTAGTATATAGCCAGCCAGCCCCCTCCTTTTAGTATATAGCCAGCCAGCCCCCTCCTTTTAGTATATAGCCAGCCAGCCCCCTCCTTTTAGTATATAGCCAGCCTACCCCCTCCTTTTAGTATATAGCCAGCCTACCCCCTCCTTTTAGTATATAGCCAGCCTACCCCCTCCTTTTAGTATATAGCCAGCCTACCCCCTCCTTTTAGTATATAGCCAGCCTACCCCCTCCTTTTAGTATATAGCCAGCCTACCCCCTCCTTTTAGTATATAGCCAGCCTGCCCCCTGGAGAAAGGAATACACCCCAGAAGCCTTTTAAAAAAATTGCATATACATCAGATTAAAGTTTTAGTAAGTTCAGGGGCACAAAAAGTTTTACTGCAAAACGCATTAGGCTGTGCTACATTACAGTAAGCTGCCACCAGATCTACCTTAGTAAGTAGATCCGCAATGGTAGGTTGCCCTCAAGTATAACACACATACCAATGGACTAAATGTGGAACCAGAAAATACAGAAATCCAAATGCGGAATTAAATAAAAACATGCTGTGTGAAGAAACATGACTGTCAAAAACATGTAAAATTAAAGTGTAATCAGCACAGGGACCCTATGTCTCCCAGAAGCCATGCATGTCATTTACATGTCTTTGTAAGGTTAGGTCTTACAAGCAATCGCCACAGTGTGCGAAGTTAAATGGTATGGAAGTAGCAGAGAGCAGTGACAGCAGCAAATGCAGCCATTCCAGTTATCTGCTAATATCCAGACCTTTCACCTTGTGTGTAACTGGAAGGAGAAATAGTGCGACAGAAAATCACTTCCACCTTGACCATTGCTTTTCTTTGTCTGTTAAAGGCACATAGATCACCCCCATCAGAGGTTTCATTTTGACACTTCCGTCTTCTAACTTATCATATTGCTCCAACATTTGGTTTCCTCCAGCGGGACCAACAGGTAGAATTAACCTTCCTCCAGGTTTAAGCTGATCTATAAGCTGGAAGAGCAAAGTGATGGAATAAGTTAGGTACCAAACTGCTGAGAGCGGGCCAAAATAAGGTAGCAAAATTGCATCATGCATCACTTTTTAACTCCTACCATAATTGAAATTTTCAGATTTACAAGGTTGTACAGCACGGCTACATCTCTAAGAGGTTGGACCCTCATTCGAAATAATCCAGTGGTCCAGCCAGGTTCCAAAGAGTGTTCAAAGTTTATTCAAAAATAATGTCAAAACATCCACAGTGTAAATCCTGTCCACCAACGCGTTTCAGACGGCTTAACCGTCCTTAATCATGGTCTGACCGTCCTTAATCATGGTCTGACCATGATTAAGGACGGTTAAGCCGTCTGAAACGCGTTGGTGGACAGGATTTACACTGTGGATGTTTTGACATTATTTTTGAATAAACTTTGAACACTCTTTGGAACCTGGCTGGACCACTGCATTATTTTGACTGTTACCTTACCTTCCCAAACAAGGTGGGTCCTTTGCCGGCTCCATACATGAGGAACAATGGGCTGGAGGTGAGCTGGAGTTTTATCCCCTTTTCCAAGTTGGAGCCTCATGCTTTATTACTGTACAAGCCTCAAGTTATGTTGGGAAAGACTCCAAAAAATGACCACAAATACAACAGTTCCCCAATTTATATAATGAATAGGAATTATAGTGAAGATTTAGTATTCCCCATGTACCAATCTTGGAACTATGAGAAAATGTAAGCAAGGAAGCTGTCCATACATAATACTGTGTATCAAACCATACATGCATTTTCACCAGTAATTTATGCACAGTACATATTTTCCACCTGGTTTTACTATAATAATTGTATAAAGTTTTAATATTGCTTACTATAGTATGAGAAATGCCCTTATATCAGCTTCCAAAGTTCCCAGCAAAAACTGTATACAGGTCGCTAGATACCCATAAAATACCGTAAATCATACAATATATGACGATATACTGAAATGGATCTCAAAAAGTGATAGGTATTAGCTATTAAATGGTCTTCTAAAACAGATACAGAACAACTTAATCACCAAAGACTAGAAAAAAGTGAAACAAATACATACAGCTTGTGGTACAACTGGTGCAGCAGCTCCAACGTGAATAGCATCATATGGTGCTTCTTCAGGATGACCCATGCGTCCGTCTCCAACTAAGGACACACACACAAAAGAGAATTAACATAGATAACTGCTATGTAAATAGATGTTACAATTTTATGTAAATCAAGTTTAAAAGGGGGTGATGAATATCTAACCCCTACGATTCCAAAGCTGGCCAGGTGACCCGCTTCTCTTGTCCTGTGATGTGGCATTGCCGCTGCAGCAGTTTAGAGGTCTCAGCTTCTACAGTATCAGCAGGACACGGGTGGATAGTCAACTCAGCAGATTTTGCTTTAAGTTGGATATGGAGGTGAATATTGCACCCAAATTATACATAGGTAGGAAGAAACCCAAAAGCGGCACCTACATAACTCGACACAGAGGTAGCAAAGTCCCCACATTTAGAGCCGCAAGACACAGCTTCCTGATGAATATTTTACATGCAATATTCACTTGATATTTACTGCAATTTTTTCTTGATGGGATCATGCCTCCTGATCTTTACACAAGCATGAGGTTCATGGTTGGAGTTGTTACTTATGTATACTAGGAGCAGTGTATACCTACACATTGACAAGGAGGGCTCTGGGTCTTTACCCTACAGGTTTTCCCATATTGTAGTTTCTTCAGGTCTTTAAAGGGTTTTTTCCACGGGATAGGGCCTAACCTGCTGATAGAGATTAATGGAGCAGAATGGTCATGTGCGGCCGTCTGCTTCATTAGTCTGAGGAACGTTGAGGGGTCGGTCGGAGACCCCCACTGATCAGCAAGTTCGGCCCTATCCTGTGGGTAGGGCCGAACTTGCCTTTCTGGGGAAACCCAGTGTTAGCTAGATGGAGTTTGGATTATGTAACTGACTGTAGTATCTTTAGAAGCATGGTGTGGAGATGTGCTGAACAGAGCTGAAGAAATGTGGCGGCAAATTCAGTATGGATTATTCAAGGCTGGGAGAAGCAGTCATGCAGTTCTTGTCATCTGTGAATACCTTCTTTGTCTGATTACTACTATAGTAAAAAAACAAAAAACAAAGGGTATGAGCGTATCCATGTATTCAAGTGTATGAGTGTATGTATGTTATATAAATATTTATTTTTTTATGTTTAAGTGTTAGGGACACCCCACTCAGAAGTCTGATATGGGGCCAGCTTTGATTAGTTACATGCCGCATAACACTGTATTGTATGTATTTTTTTTCTAGACAGCCCAGAAAGACTAGTGCATCATAAAGTGGTTAACAGATCCCCCACATGCAGTCTCTCTTTAATATACACGTAAAACACCACCTGGTTGTGTAATCTAGGATTTTACTGCCATTGCCATCAGTGGTCAGACAATATACCTTCCATCATAAACACTAAACTACATGCAAATAACAGAGCACTTAAATCCATAAAATGAAAATGTACATGATGCTTACCTAAGAGATTGACGCGACCTGAAGACAGTAGCAACGGATCGTCTTTTTTCACATTATTTACTGAATCATCTACTAACTCCTTAATGTGGTCTATACCTACAACTCTGCCCTTGGCGCCAACCTGCATCAGAAGAAAAGAAAAAAAAAAATGACTTATTTTTTTCCTATAAAGTAAGAAGTTAATAAGCTACCAAGACAAGTCATACATTTACTGACTGCAGACTACAGTAATAGACAGTCTGGATCCTGTTAATGGGCTGTTACAAATCTGCAAAAATAGGATTTTTATCACCTTTTAACTTAAAGAGGACCTGTCACCCGAAATAATGACTCAAGGAGCTGCTTAGTAAAGTAAGCAGCTCCCTAGCCCTGCCCCAGTAATAGCAGTGTTAAATCGCTAGCTTTATCAGAACATACTGCTAAAGTTAGCAAACACTGCACTACATAGCCCCCCGATCGCCAGACCAAGCTTATAGCGGTCCGGCGTATTCATGAGGGGGCTGTCCACATGAAGCCTGACAGTCACCATTGGCATATAATGTGGGAGGGCAGTCCGGTGTAGAAACTGAAGAGAGGTGAAAGCCTCGGACCACCCCCTCATGAATACGCTGGACCGATGTAAGATTGGTCCGGCGTTCAGGCGGCTATGTAGTGCAGTGTTTGCTAGCTTTATCTGTATGTTCCGAGAAAGCTAGCGGTTTACCACTGCTGTCACTGGGGTAGGGCTAGGCAGCTGCTTACTTTAGTCATTATTTTGGGCGACAGATCCTCTATGAGTATGCACAACCCTACATTATTCTGACAAGTGAGATGTTCATGAACAACCATGGTTTATACTGTGTGGCTTGTACATGTGAAATATATTGAGGGATATCTGCTAAACTATGTTCCAGAATTCTGATTTTATTTCTATAGTTCCTTTAAAAGGGAGTCTTTATGCACTGTATGTTGCCCCTATTGAAGCACAATGATGTAAGTAGTCTGTCATTCTTCTGCAAAGGAGAAGTTGTTTCAGAGAACCTGAAGTTTGGAAGAGATGGAGCGGCCTCTGTCGTGCCCAGAGACATAATTTATGTCATACAAGTAACATCCCAGGCGCAGTTTGGGACCAATAATGGGATATTCATACCACTCTGAAACTGGGGGCTGGAGCAGGATAAGTAGGTGAGGATTTAGTATTATTTAAGATCTGCTGACCACAATATAGGACAGATGAGGAGATGTGGAGCTTTAGATCATATAGTTTTATATTTTGCAACATAAAGGGCCAACTCTTTAAAGATCTATCCAATTATAGGACGTTTGCAGCAGCTGAAAGTCAGGATTCTGGGTGATGCATTCTCATGGTCCTACTGATAGGTCATTATAAGGTTCGATTAGATTGGGTCAGTTAGGTGCACCAAAAAAGTCTGACAGTTTCAGAGTAGGTTAAAAAATATATAGGTGGCCTGCACAAAAAAGTAAACTTATACTTACCTCATCTGGCGCTCAGGTGTCCCGCTGCACAGTCCATTAGTTTCTGTAAACCTGGTGTCACCTTTCCCCTGTCCCAGTGCCTGAATACAACAACGTGTATCAGACGTTGGGACAGTTGGGTGTGCCAGGCAGCCGGAAGTTGTCGGTGTGTACCTAACCAAGTAAGCAAACGGGCACGTCACCAACGAACAGTGGCGCGGGACACCGGTTAAGGCAAGTAGAAGTTTATTTTTTCTACAGCGTCCCCCACCCCCCTCCTATATATTTTTTTACATATTCTGGTTACCCCATTAAGTAGAAGACGGACAATATTTGGCTACGGTAAATATTTCTAGACAAACTGAAAATTTTGTTTATTAAATATAGAATAAACAAGGACCTGAGTAAATGAATAAAGTGACAAACCTTACATACTAACATATATTTCAAAGTGTTCCCCCTGGAATACATCTAGCACATCCCACCGGTGATGTTTTTCTGGAGGCAAGGTTAACCTACTGGGATACAAGTGGCAGCATGTGTATGCAGAATGCCTATAAAAAGGCTTCAGACGATTTGGAAACAACATCATTAAAACCCACAGCTATGTGTGACAATACGGAACAAAAAATGTCTCTGCTGAATGCATAAAGCACAATATAGAAGTACCAGGAGAGCTTTGTGCTGCAGACACATGGGGAATACCAAGTTTTCACTATGACAACTATAGGATCCTGTTTGTTTGTGAAATGCCTGGCACTAGATGTTGGCAGGGAGGCTGCAGGCTGGCTCAGAAAGGAATACATGGAGGGAGACATCTGACAGCAGACCCTGGTGTACTGCACTCAGCAAAAGCGGCTATTTATATACTGTAAAGCAATGTTTGGTATCATCATCACGCTCTGCCTGTAGAAAGTATTAAAGTCATACTGGATGCAAAATAGAAAAGTAAAAATTTTTAGACTAAGAAAATATAAAAAGAGTGGGCACTAATAGCGGTCAATATTAGAATACAGTATGTTCACATGTGGCAGACAAAAAGACAGGACTGCCGCCAATAGCAGAGCCATGTGTTCCACTAGTTGAGTCTGGTTATTCTGTTCAAATGCGTAACAATCTTTTGTTGCAATTTTTTAAAAATTCCATTAAGCTAGAATATTGCTAAAAAAAAGCAGCTTCAAAGGCAATGTAAACACATTCATATGTAGTGTGAGCATGCTGCCAATGTGACGTCACTGCTGAGCCTCTGTATACCAACAGGGGGAGTCTGATTGGACTCAAGGGGGTGATAGAACCTACGTATAGGTGGTATGGGTATGTATATACATGCCCTTTAATACACTTACCACACCTCATACCCTATAAATAACACAGAACACTTTAGTTTCCTAATAGAGCTGTGAGCATATGAATTTGGGGTGCACCTGCATTTATAATTCAATATAATATTAGTATTTCTTAATAAAAGAGGAATATAAAATACAAATACATTACCATTCTTGAAAAACATGCTGTAAGAATTCCACTTCCAGAGCCGACATCCAGGGCTTTGGCACCGTCATGTAACTGATCGTGAAGGAGTTCTAATGCATATGCATGCTAAACAGAAAAAAACTATTGAAATGTCAGAAATAAACAGAGCTTCATGACATTTATCTCCGTGTACAGCCCATTAAACATAATGCCAAATGAGAACCACGTCGTGCCCACCCTTCTCTTCAGGTTACACTGTCACAGTATTGACACTGGGTATATCAGAGAAACCTTTCAGTTTATTAAAGATACAGAATATTCCTTCATTTCTCTGTGATAATTTAACTTTCCCATCAGAAAGATCTAGCCTTTTTTTATGTCACGCGTTTTCCAGGATAGGACAAAGAAGACTCTTTTTGCACAAAGCCTCTCACTGCTAAACCAGTTCCCTACACTGTACTGAAGAGATACAACCAGGTCGAAACAGCTCTGTCTACAATTGGGAATCTGTTCCTTCTGCAATAGGTATACTGATTTGGCTTTAATCTCGCAAAATGTCATTAGGCTTCCTGAAAGTCATGCTTGGTGGTAAGGGGGCTGCCTAACAAGGTAGGAAAAATAGTCAAAATGTTTTTTTTGTCCCATCCAGGAAAACATGTTTGCACATTTCCCAGAATCAGATATAGGACCATCAAAGTCTCCACACGCCTGCAATGCACCTTTACTAGGCAAAGACTCTGTATGGAGAGCTCTTACTTACAATTATGACCACATTATTAGTGCTATACTAAACTTACATGCTATACATCATGAGTAATAATAATATCCCACAAATTATGCCACATACCATGTGAGGAGCACTAATGGTTGCTTGATAACCTGTTAAAGTACAAAAAAACAAAAGTAAGCTCTATTCAGCTCTTCAAGTCACTACAAAACATGTGACTTCCATTGTTATATCAGTTTACAAAAAAACAATGAGGTGGCCGGTGGCCGCTGACCAAGACTATGTGGATCTGTGAATGCTGCCTCTGATAGGGCTCACAATATGGAGGGAGAAGCCAGGAGCAGTGGTATATAGTAACCCTCTGGGGCCACTTGCCCGATCGCGAGTTTCGGCTGTCCCAGCAGGATTGGGAGTGACACAGTGATCACAGGAAATTTGGAGTGCTGGTGTTCCCGGCTGCGCAGACAGGTGGCCCTCGTGTCCTGGAGAAGAGGTGTGGAGGGTGCTTGGACTGTGTGTTCTGGAGATGCAGGTGACCCGTGAGTTTTTGAGAAAAGCGTGAGCCTCAGTGTTACAGTGTGCAGGAGCACGAATGTTAATATACATTGACAAAGTATTGAAGTTGGCTGGAAAGTGAAACATAAACTGCTGCACCTTGTCGCTTTTGTTTTAGCTCCATAAAAACAATTGCCGTGTGCTAATTCTACATGTAACAGAGCAATCTAAACCCTTTCTCCTATATGGTAATAAGGAGCAGCTTCCAGGATTATATTTATGTGGACCCGGAGGAATATTAATAGATCCAACATAAAATGCCCCCCTTACCATCCAATAGGTATCTCTGCAGGGCTGCTACCAAGTCTTTGCCAGCAGCTTTTGACAGTGTGTTAATGGTGGGCAATCATCTAGGCACCGCGACTACAGATGGTAGAAGGTATTGTACAACACTGAGATATAAAGTGGACATCTAAAAATGGGCCCAAAATATAAGATACACGTGTAAAATACATGTGTGTGGTAGTTCAGTTGTTTTCCAACTCAAAAGGTAGAGTTAAAGGAAATCTACCGTAAAAATAGAGCATGATAAATCACTTACTCATAGATCCAGGCACTGCGACTGTGGTTATCTTCTTATATTTGTTTTAACCCCTTCCCGACATTTGACGTAATAGTACTGCATGGCGGGAGGTGCGTTCCCGCAAAATGCAGTACTATTACGTCAAGCTTCCGGCCTGAAGCCAGATGGGGGCGGGCCGGGGCAGCATGCTCAGTGTGTCACATAATACAGTGCAATACATCTGTATTACACTGTGTAAAGTGAAGAATAGCTTGAACAAGCGATCAGTGGATCGCTTGTTCAAACTTACCTATAAAAGTGATAAAAAACAGTTAATAAAAAGAATTAAATAAAGTTAAAGTCCCCTAAACACAAACATTCCCTATACACAAAGTGAATACCTATAAAGTGAAAAAAACACAAAATCGCCAAAACCCCCCCACATATTTGGTATTGTCGCGTCCGTAACAATCCATACAATAACTCAGAAATATAATTGGGCCCGCTCGGTGAACGCCGTAAAAACAAAACCCGAAAAACTGGCCAAAAATGTTAATTTTTTCATAAAATCTCTTCACAAAAATTTTCTAAAAAGTGATCAAAAAAGGTTATGTGCGCCAAAATGGTATCAATTGAAAGGACAACTCAACACGTAAAAAATAAGCCCTAAACTAGCTCTGTCAACCAAAAAATATTAAAGTTATGTCTCCGAAAAGATGGCGATGCAAAAACAAATGAGATTTCCTCTATATTAGTTTTTTTTCCAGTAAAATTGTAAAAGTAAATGAAAAACTATATAAATGAGGTATCACCGTAATCGTAGTGACCTATAGAATAAAGATAATATAGTATTTTTAGTGTACGGTGTATGACCCCCAAAAAATACGAAAAGAAAGGAAACCAAAATTTACAATTTTCTTTTCACCCATACATTCAAGAGTTAATAAAATCTCATCAATAAGCTAATGACCCACTAAAATGAAGTATTTGTAAAGTGCATCTCATGTCGCAGAAAGTAAGCCCTTATATGTCCAAATTGCCAAAAATTAAAGATTGTATAGCCAATAAAAAGTGACAATGTATAATCTGCTCTGAATGGCGCAGCTTCCCTTCGATGCCCTGGCGTGTGCCCACACAGCAGGTTACCACCACATATGGGGTATTGTTATACGCGGGAGGGATTGGGTATCAAATTTTGTGGAGCATTTTGGTATTTTATCCACTGAGAATTTGTACATTTTTTGAAAAACACATTCATTTAGCCAAAAAAAAATTTACTTTCAAAATTGTATCCGATTTTGTTTTAACCCCTGTAAAACAATTAAAGGGTTAACAAACTTCATAAAAGTTGTTTTACGTACGTTGTGGGGTGTAGTTTCTATAATGAGGTAATTTATGGGGTTTTACTTTTATTTAGGCCTCTCAAAGTGATTTGAAACCTGAGCAGGTCCCTCAATATCAGGATTTTGCGTTTTTTTTATGAAAATGTGAAAAATCGCACCTAACGTTCAAAGGCCCATAACATCCTACAAAAATAAGAGTATGCATAAAAAACCATGTCCACATAAAGTAGACATTCGGTTAATGTTAGTTTTTTTGCTGTTATGACTATGTGTGGAAAAAGTATAACATTTTGAAGTTCGAAAATCGCGAATTTTTCCAAATTTTCACCAAATATCTGATTTTCTCATAAATAAATGCAAAACATACCACCAAAATTTTTCAACTAACATGAAGTACAATGTGTCACGAGAAAAGAGGTTTAAAATCACTTGGCTATGTTAAAGCGTTTCAAAGTTATAACCATTTATAGTGACACAGGGCAGATTTGAAAAAATGGGCCGTGTCAGGAAGGTGAAAAGTGGCTTCAGCGTTAAGGCTTAAAACTTTTAAAATTATTCTAATAAGCCAGGTGGGATGGGTGCGCCGGCCTCTGTAAACTAATAGAAGGCACCGTAGGACTATGGCAGTGTCGGAGGAAGAAAACATAAGATCGTTTTACTAGCCATTGTTAACTAGCCATAAGATTGTTTTACTAGCCATCCCATGCCTGCTATAGATTTTGGTAAAGCCTGGATAACCCCCTTAATAGAATCAACTTACCTATTGACTGAGGAGAGTCCATGTAAGGATTGCATTTTGCATAATGTCTGCGGTCAGTGGCCAACATTACTTCATATACTCTGTCTGACTTTATAATACCATTTTCTGAAAAATATATTGAAAAAAAGTTACAGGGAAAAGGTTTAATGGGTTTTCTAGTAATGTGATTTTCTAATAAAGCATTAATGTTTGCTACAGTAACATCTAGCAACAGATAATCTTAGGTTTAGGCTTCATGCAAACAAATATCAAATGTCAAATGCAAGACCCCCTCAAAATGGGCAGGAATAGGACCTGCTCTTTCATCTGTGCATGTTCACATTGTGAATATTAGGGTTGCACTATGTAATGAAACCTCCATACTTGTGCAATACATTCATACTTAGAATGGTTCAATACCGGGATTCTGGAATTTTCGGTAGTGAATGACTCCTGCTGTTGTCAGAGCAGTGCAGAGGGAGCCAGATTCATGAACTCTGCACACTACACTGTGCATAGTTTGCACTGTTTTTGATAAACGTGGGCCATTTACTTTTATGATTGCAAATAATCACATACCGCAAGAAAGAGTCTGGGAATGTGAAAGGCATGTCATTAAACGTAGGGAGAGATTACTCTATGAAATAAGGACTGACTTGGGACACTGCTTATTTATGACTACAGTGTGTGATATTCCATCACTGGTTAAAAATATATAAATAAATGTAAAAGGACTCGTGTGTTTTGACAGCTATGCGTGGGCAACTGGAATAACGCCGGCTTTCAGAAGGCCAGGTCAGGCTACCACTGCAGACGAAGTGTTGGAGCAGCTGGAATCTGCACAGTAAGCAAGTTTTCCTCTGTTTTATTCAGCCATACTGAAATCATAGAAAGGTACCAAAAGATAACAAGGAGCCTGAACGTGGCTTCACATGGTCAGCCATAAATATTGTATAACCATGAAGCGAAGGACAGCTCAGAGTTTGTACCAAGTGCTGATCAGGAGGATGCAACAAGATAAATCAGTAGCTTCTGTTATTTCTACAATTCATATAGTATTCTGCAGGTAGGACAACTATATTCACTCACAATGATGGATTATGAGAACAGAGAGGTAAGGGTGCATTCACACATTAAGTTTTTTAGATGCAGTATTTGGTGTCCAGAGCAGGAATAGAGTATAAAAAAGAAAAAAAAAAAAGGAGAAGTAGTGCCTCTCAATGATATGTCATCACCCATAATCCGCATGATAAATGCATATGAAAAACTGAACGTCTGAACGCGCCCAAAATCAGGCAAAACGTTTAGGGTTTACCCACGGGGGAGGATGCACTGTTAAATTTTTTGTCCCAAGAGTTTAAACCGAAAAACCAAAATGGACAAGCAGATAATACGATCTAGCAGGTAAGGTCTTGTACGGAGGGTAAATCCACAGTATAAAGTCCATGCTTTTTCGAAGTTAGTTCAACAGCTGTGTGTGATCTGACTGCTGGAGCTGCAAAAGATAGATATGGTTCTATTTCTGGCAGAATTTGGACAATCCTTTTCTGTTGACATCGGCTTATGACACCATGGAAAGGTGGTATTAACGCTCGTACACGCGCTTTAGATGCTTGGACAGTTTTGCTCCTTGAAAAAAGCTTTATGCGTAAAAATATGCATGAATCTTTTTCCCTGTACATGCCATATCAACAGCTGCACAGCAATGGGGAGAGCTGTGTTGTCTGCAGTCGGCTGCTCTCCATCCTCTCTCTGGGAAATGGCTCAAGCTTGTGAGCTGTGGGTGCAGTCACATAAATGTATGTATGTATCAATTGTGTATGTTATCGCATGCAGGTTGGCCACAATGATATCAATGGTGTAGAAATGTGCAGTCTTAGCACACCTATTCCTTCCATATGATTCAAGAAAAATCTACATTAAATCATGTGGATAAATCATAGTTAGACTCAGGCCTACCTCTTGGACTTTTTCAAGAACAGAGGTCTACTGACCCCCATCTAGTTGCTGCGCTGAATGGAGTGTGCCACGCATGAGCAGCCCCTCTCCATTCATGTCACGTTGAATGTGGCACACGTGCAGCACGCACTCCATTCAGTCCTGGTGCAGGAAGGGGCTCAGCGGAACACTGATCACAGAGGTAGGACCTTCATCTATCATCTTTATATTACAAATCCACAGAATACATCATACACAGTATATATGGGAAGACCTACATGCAATGCAAAGGTGAAATTCTATTTTTAGCAGGTGACAGGTTTCCAGAAAGAGTCAGTAAATTCCACACCTTTTTATAAAAGCTCTGTGTTTCTGAAATAAGGTATGAAACTTAACCTGGCTCCCTGTCAAATGCTTCAGCTAAGTCCCGGGGAAGAGAGCATTTTAATTCACGTTAGTATGCGCCTTTGCATATTTCTTGCCATCCTTGTCCCACATTCTCCCTCCGATGACTACAGCTCATCACATCAAGTTATTCTCGTGCGGCAAGACCTTTCTCAGTGCGCATGCGCTGTGTCCCTCGGCCTGCTTGCTGTGGCGAGCCAATGTCATCAAGGGGAAGGGAGGATGAGAGAGGAAATATACAAAGGAGCTTTGAAATGCACTGCTGCATTAATAAAGGGATATGAAGTGGCTGTAGCTCACGGAGTAAGATCCTTCCTAATAATAAATCTGCTCCAGTGACATTTATCAAAACATATTTGTAAAGGTTATCCTAGCAGGGCTCATGGCTAATGTTACCCGGTTGATTTATGGACAATGCTCCTTTAAGACCATCTGATTCTAGGACTTAAAGGGTTGGAAGATTTCTTTTTCTATTATTTTTACTCTGCCTGGAATCAACAGTAATCCCATTACATAAAACGGAAGACACCATAACTAGTTGCACAAGGTCACAGCAATGGATAGTCCGATATTAAAACAGCCCAATTTGTGAGAGTTTTTATTTTAAAAAAAAATGACCAAAATCATTAGTATACAGTTTAGGGGAGTAATAAGCATTTCCATGGAAGATAACGATAAATGACCTAAAAACCTGCGTGCCAGCGGAAGACGCCTAGTTGTATCAGCTATTCGCTCCAGCTTGTAATATGATACATCTATGCTATGCGCATTAATATTGATTTTCACTAACAAATGTAAGATGATGCAAACCTGTAAGAAGTACAGTACACTTGAGCTTTGCCACAGCACATCTACTAGTCCCCACTGGAGATCAATACATGGTCCTGCACAGCACCCAGGCCTGGAAGGAAAGCGGCCAGGAATGCTATGTACATGTGGGATTTCAGCCAAACTGCACTGACAGCTTGGCCCATGCCACCTGTATCACCTGATCTTCAGTGAAACAATGTAAGCACATAGGACAGTGGTGGCGAAGCTAAGTCACGGGTGCCAGAGGTGGCACTAAAAGCCCTCTCTATGGGCACTTGCGTCATGACCCCAGCGCAGAGATTACCAGACAGGACTCAAGGCCTCTTGCAGTGCCAGGCAGCCCAGGACCCCAGAAGGAAGCTACAATGATAATCCAAACTTCTTCTCCATCTTTCTACTGTATTGGTGTCCTTTGGTGCCTATACAATTTACACCTGTGACAGGGCACTCAGCCTCTAAGGCAGCGGTGGCGAACCTTTGGCACGGGTGCCAGAGGTGGCACTCAGAGCCCTCTCTGTGGGCACCTGCGGCTTCACCCCAGCACAGAGTTCAGCAAACAGGACTTAAAGGAAACCTACCACTTCTGATGGTAGGTATTAGATGTAAATATCGGGCACCAGCTCAGGCTGAGCTGGTGCCGGAGCTTACCTTAGCTAGTGTTTTAAACCGCTATATCGTGGTTTAAACACATTTTGATTTACAGCCCCGAGGTAGCTTCGGGGCTGTAAATCAAAATGTGTTTAAACCGCGATATAGCGGTTTAAAACACTAGCTAAGGTAAGCTCCGGCACCAGCTCACCCTGAGCTGGTGCCCGGTGTTTACATCTAATACCTACCTTCAGAAGTGGTAGGTTTCCTTTAAGGCCTCTTGTACTCCCAGGCAACTCTGGACCCTGGAAGGAAGCTACAATGATAATCTGAACTTCTCCTTTTTACTGTATTGGTGTCCTCTAGTGCCTATACAATTTAAACGTGTGACAAAGCAGGGAGTAATATGTTACTGCCTAAATCGTTACATTGGCACTTTGCAAAAAATATGTGGGTTTTGGTTGCAATTTGGGCACTCGGTGTCTAAAAGGTTTGCCATCACTGCTCTAAGTGGTTTGCATTAGTGACATAGGACTTTATGCAAACCACTTAAAGGGGTTTTCCCACGAACAAAAGTTAGGCTCTATCCATGGGATAGGAACTAACTTGCTGATCAGTGAGGGTCTCAGTGATGAGACCCCCCCCCCACATATTACAAAAACAAGGGGTCTAATGGGGTCCCATGTAACTCTGTCGTGGCTCCGTCAGACAAATGGAGCAGGCGGCCGCACGTGACCGCTCTGCTCCATTAATCTCCATGGAGCTGATGGAGCAAGTTAGCTTTTGTTTGTGGGAAAACCCCTTTAAGGGTGCTGTCACACATTAGCGTTTTGATTCCGCTTAGAAAATTAATAAAAGCGCATGGGGGTGGGCCACAGCCGATTGCATATGTGTTTCTATGCAAACGTATGAGATCAGCAAAGAGCACTCGGTGTCTTGTATTGTCTAAATGCAAGATATCGGGTGCTGGTTGCCGATCGCATGTGTTTGGTGTAATAGCACCCTAAGGGCGCTGTCCCACGTTGCGTTTTCCAAACGCAGACCAAACCTCACCCACCGGGGCGCGCCGTGGCCCGACCGCATCGGCGTTTCTATGTAAACGCCTGCGATTGGGAACAGCTGCATTAAAGTAACGCAAAACACTGGCGTCTCGTTCCCGATCGCAGGCGTTAACATAGAAACGCCGATGCGATCGGTCCACGGCCTGCCCCGGTGGGTGCGGTTTGGTCTGCGTTTGCAAACACAGCCAAAACACAATGTGGGACAGCCCCCTAAAGGACATCTACCATCAAAATTAAGCATGATAAACCACAGACATCGTAACTGTGGTAATCTTTAATATATATATATTCCTGATTTTCTTCCTCCTAAAATCAACTTTTAAAATTATGCCAATGAGCCAGAAGGTGCTCCTGGGGTTATTACCAGAGCCCCTCTATGCTGTAGTGTCACAGGTTTTATTCACAGGCTGTTAGACTACGAGCACTTCCCCATCCCTACAGCCACAATTGTGGTCGTGTGAACGGCACCTAAGGTTTGTCATGCTTGGTTTTAATGGTAGAATGTTAAAAGGTTAATTGATAACGGCTACGCTATCTTTATTTGAGATGAGAAAAATAGCGAAGAAGCTTCCATCCAATTATCCCCCCAAATAATGCAACAACAAACGTAACATAACATGCATAATTCAATTACATATCCCTGCACCTAATCACAGGCATCTCAGCAATTGGGTGCTGTACTCAGAAATTAGAGCAATGCTTCTGAAGTGGTTTCACATTTAAAGGGATTGTCCACTTTGAGCAAGTGCATGGCATCACATGACCAGGGACTGGTTTAAATCCACAGGAAGTAAATAATGAAGCTTCCCATAGAATGACAGCAACCAGATCTAGAAAACTGTGAGGAATTGATATATAAGTAAAATTGTCTAACTTTTCATTACACAAACAATATCAATTATTTGCTTAAAGTGGACAACCCCCTATAATTGATATGGACAAAAAAATAAAATAAAAAATACAACTCTACTAAACGAGAACCAGCGTGCCATGCATATAGAGCACATGGGCATCCTTATTCTTGTGATTGCTGGGGGAGGGGGTTGTAGTTGGTCCCCAACACAAGACCATGATCAATCAACGAATCAAGGAATGTTGCGCTGGCTGGATTACCAGGACCTACAACAATACAGGAGGATAGGACTATGAGCATGGAGTCCCTTCTTCCCAGCTGAATTGAAGCACCAAGATGAAAGAAGGGACTCTGACCTAAGCATGCATATATCACATGCTATATATGTTGCCTGGAATCATCTCCTCTGAACTGTGGTTTGGCCTCTATCAGAAGACAATACTCTTCTGCCCCCAGAGCTGCCGCCAATACTGCCCACAGAGCGCCGCCCCTGCCCGCGGCCACAGAGCGCCGCCCCTGCCCGCGGCCACAGAGCGCCGCCCCTGCCCGCGGCCACAGAGCGCCGCCCCTGCCCGCGGCCACAGAGCGCCGCCCCTGCCCCCGGCCACAGAGCGCCGCCCCTGCCCGCGGCCACAGAGCGCCGCCCCTGCCCGCGGCCACAGAGCGCCGCCCCTGCCCCCGGCCACAGAGCGCCGCCCCTGCGTCAGGTAGGTCAGTGGACACTTGCTGATCTTACAGTCCCAACAACTGTTTAGAGAAGGCTCCATGACTCTGCAGGCATGGAGGAGCTGACAGCATAGATGACTTGGTAGAGACATAAATTATGCACTAATGACAGCAGCTATAGGACGTCCATATGACAATGATGGGAGCCTGCAGCCCACATAGCAATGCACCATGTGCCAGGCAGCATGCCCACACCATCACCCCCAGCCACAGGCAGCGCAGTAAATGTCATGTCACTGTGGATCCGTATGACATGACAGGGGACGTGCTGTCACCCCATTGCCCCTCGCACACTCACTGCGCAGGTTGCCGACCAGCTCGGAGTGGCTGGCTCCCCCTGACTTCCAGGCCATGGCTACACACAGCGCACGGAGCAGGTACTCTGCTGCTTTCAGCGCGGCGACTGCGCCCAGCAGTTTGCCCAGGAAGCCCAACACCTCCAGCCAGGAGACGTCATCCGCGGGCCCGCCGAAGGAGGAGGGGGCGGAGCCACGCTGGGGCTCAGGGCCGTGTGGCAGCCGTGTGACCACGCCCAGTGCTATCACAAGGGACACATTATTGGCCACGCCCAGTGCTGGCATGGGTTACGTCACGGCTTGTTCCGCATGCGCAATGCCTCTATTCGCCAATAGAAGTTGTTGTGCGGCACGGCTGTTGCTGGGCTTCTCCGTACGTTCTGGCGGTTTTGTGCGCTTCCCGCTCTTCCGCCGTCGGGGGTTAGTGGCTGGATACGTGGGCCAGCGCTGCCGGTGCGGGCCGCTGGTAGCAGTATGTGCCGCTACGGTGGCGGGGTGCAGTGTGCATAGCCTGTGCCTGCTCACATAGCCAGGGCTCTGACTCCGCCCACATCCACGGTTCCTCTGCAGGCTGGTGGCGAGTACAGGTTACTGCAGGCAGGGCCCCAAAATATCACCATCACATTGATTAAGAGGCTCCTTTAGTCCTGCACACAGTAGTATAGTAAGGAAATCTGTGATATCAGACGGTAGGAGAATTCTATAGGAGACAGATAATAGGAAGATTGCTGATAGAAGATACATATGAAAGATTGTATAGATTCATAGAAGCAACATTAGTGGATAAGTAGATTTATAGATATGAGAAAGATACAGTAGAAGATTGATATATAGAAATATAGATAGACTAAAAGATAAATGGTTAGATATGAGAGATAGGAGATAGATACCTACACGTATAGATGATCATCAGCTTCACCAAGGGATATTAAAGGAGCAATACATCCTTTGCCCACAAAACTCCATATGCAGGGGGCCCATTTAGAATAGGAGGCCCTTGGCAAATGCCCAGTTTCCCGCCCCCTATCACCGGCCCTGCCTGCTGTTACAGATATTTTTAGGTGAGGGTCTCTAAACCCATCTCCATGAATAGTAGAATGAATTGGTGATCAATCAGTTAATCCAGTACTAGGATGAAAGCTGTATTCAAGTATCTAGTAAAAACAACTCGTACTTTCTTAGGCCGCGGTCACATGTACCGCTAGGCGTCCGTCATAACGCTAGGCGTCCGCATAACGACATTTACATATTAGGTCAATAAAGTTTCCCTAAAGTTAGCGGGGACGTGAGGATTAGCTCTAAAAAGAGCTAATCCTCACGTCCCTTGCATCCACCTACCACCCGATCTACCTTTATAGGTAGATTCGTGGTGGTAGGTTCCCTTTAACTTTGCTAAACACTTTTAACATGCTGGGGTTGCCATATTGATTGCATGTCATGCCCCATACAGATGACACATGTAGACGCAGATACTCAGGGCAACTTATCAGCGAGAGCTACTGTTGAAGGGGGGAGACTTCAATACTTTGTTTGTTACTTTCTTTCAATCCATGCACAACTACCAAACTCAAAATTGAATGTCCATGTACTGGATCAGTACGATCTACGCTTAAATAAAGAGTCCTCCATGTTACAGTAGAGTAACATGTTCTATTAGCACATTGTAATGAATGAGGAGGAAAATCTCCATACACTGCCATACTGTAGTATGGCAGTATATGGTAGGATCGATAGGACAACCTAGGGGTAAAGTACCATAGGGAGTCTGAAAAATAGTAAAATAAAAATTTAAAAAAAGTAAAAAAAAATAATAATAATAAAAAAATAAAAGTTCAAATCACCCCCCTTTCCCTAGAACTGATATAAATAAACTGTAAAAATCATAAACACATTAGGTATCGACGTGTCCGAAAATGCCCGATCTATCAAAATATAATAACAGTTTTTCACTGCATTTAACCACATAACGGAAAATAGCGCCCAGTCTAAAATGGCTCTTTTTTGCCATTTAAAAAAAATTCTATAAGAAGTGATCAAAAGGTCGTACAGTCCTAAAAATTATAACATTGTTAACGTCATCAAAAGACGCAAAAAAACGACACCTCCCAAAGCTCTGTATAGCAAAGTATAAAAAAGTTATTAGCGCCAGAAGATGTTAAAATCCCAAAATTTTTTGTACAGGAGGTTTTAATTTTTATTAATGTATGGAAACATTATAAAACCTATAAAGATTTGTTATCCCCGTAATCGTACCGACCCAAAGAATAAAGTAGACATGTCATTTGGGGCACACAATGAAATCCGTAAAATCCAAGCCCACAAGAATATAGCGCGAATGCTTTTCTTGCACCAATTTCACTGCATTTGGATTTTTTTCCCGCTTCCCAGGTCATGGCATGGAATATTAAATACCACCATTTTGAAGTGTAATTGTTATGCAGAAAATTAGCCATAACACAGCTCTGTACATGGAATAATAAAAAAGTTATAGATTTTTGAAGGTGGGGAGTGAAAAATGAAAACGCAAAAATGAAAAAGGGCATCAGCGGGAAGGGGTTAAACTGTGAAACTCTCTGCCTCCTTAACTTTATACTACCAATTTAAACTTCACTTCAAAGTTGATTTTCTAGATGATGGAACCACACTGGGCAATGAAAAAAACATGATCTGGAAGGTGTAAAGTTGATAGACAACATACAGTACTAGTAGTAGTTTATTAGGCCAGTTTCTGATGACAGTTTCCCTTTAACCCTTTTAGGACCTAACCTTTTTTGTATTTTTTTCTTTTTTCACTCCCCACAATCAAAAATCTATAACTTTTTTATTTTTACACGTAAGGGGCTGTGTGATGGCTTGTTTTCTGTGTAACAAATTGTATAGGTTTTAAAATGTTTTCATACATTTACAAAAATGAAAAACTCATGTAGAATTTTTTATTTTTTTTTGCCATATCTGGTGCTAATAAATTTTTCATACTTCTGTGTACAGAACTGTGGGTGGTGTCGTTTTTTGCATCTTCTGATGAAGTTTTCAATGCTACCATATTTAGGACTGTACGACCTTTTGATCACTTTTTATAGAATTTTTTATATTTTTTTAAAATGGCAAAAAAGTTACGTAACGGAAAATAGCGCCCAAAGTCTAAAATGGCACTTTTTTGCCATTTAAAAAAAAAATATAAAAAATTCTATAAAAAGTGATGCAATGAAAAGTGATGCAATGAAAAAACGTTATTATATTTTGATAGATTGGGCATTTTCGATACCTAATGTGTTTATGATTTTTACTGTTTATTTATATTTATATCAGTTCTAGGGAAAGGGGGGTGATTTAAATTTTTATGTTATTTTATCATAATTTTTTTTTTACTTTTTTTAAATTTTTATTTTACTATTTTTCAGACTCCCTAGGGTACTTTAACCCTAGGTTGCCATACTACAGTATATGCCCTAGTTTTTAAGAAAAAAAGGCATTAAAAAGTATGCAAATGAGCCTAGGGGCCTCCAGGCTCTATGAACACCTATGGGGCCCGGAGCTCATTTACAGAATTTTAAAAAGCCTTTTTTGTAAAATCTAATGTTATAAGAATGGAAGAACTGATCCTACCAGGCACACATCAGTATATCTGTGTGCTTGGTTTACAATCCTTCATCCTTGTGGTAGATGTCCTTTAAGGGCAATTTCATTTCTCAGGCGATTTTAAGAAAACACACATAAATTACACCATTTAAGAAACTACACCCTTTAAATTATTCAAAATGGCTTTTAGGAGCTTTATTAACCTTTTAGTTTTTTTTTTAACCCCTTTCCGCTCTTTGGCGGTGGATATATCCGCCGCTGAGATGATGCCGGCTCTGGAGTGGAGCCGAACTGGCATTGGTAAACGCGGAGTGTCAGCTATATGTTACAGTGTAACACCCGCGGTCGGAGTGGGTTACGATCACAGGTGCATTTAACATGCCTTTAGGGGGTCTTTCCCCCACGATCGGCGCCCCCGCACCGTTTTTGGGGGGCACCTATCGCTGCTATCGCGTCAGTGACATCATCTTTCAGGCACAGTGTCAGCCTAGGCTGACACTGCTAATACCCTGCAATACATCAGTATTGCAGAGTATTATCATGAACAAGCAAACAGATGATTGTTTGTTCATGTCCCATGGTGGAAACTGTGAAAAAGTATTAAAAAAAATGTTATTCAATAAAAAATAAAGTAATAAATCAATAAAAATGCCCATAAGCCCCATAACATATAAAGAGACATATAACCCAAAAAAAGTCAAAATCATTACACAAACACCACATGCGTAACAACCCGTACAATAAAAGTAAATCATTATTGAACCCGCACGATTAACGCCGTTAAAAAAAAACCTTAAAAATCTGACAAAAATTATAATTTTTACTTATTCAATTTTACAAAAAATGCAATAAAAAGTGATAAAAAAAACATATGTACCCAAGAATGATACTGGTGCAAACATGTCCCACGAAAAACAAGCCATCAACCAGCTCCGTAGCCAAAAAAGTTATGCCACTTGGAAGACGGCAATGCAAAAATGATAGATTTTTCCCTACATTAGGGTTTTATTTGACAAATTTAATAAAACGTAAGAAAATATATTCAAGTCTGGTATCCCCGTAATCGTATCGACCCATAGAATAAAGATATAAAGATAACATTATTATTAGGCTAAACGGTGAACACGAAAAAAAAAAAGGAAAAAATCCAGTATTGATGCTTTTCTACTCCTGCCCTCAAAAACAAGTTCCTAAATTTTCAACAATAGGGGAAACCAACAACAAAATGGTAACATGGCAAAAAGCATCTCATCCCGCAAAAAAAATGCCATAACATGGCCCCAATAACGAGAAAAGGGAAAATTTTAGAGCAATGAGGCAAAGGAGGCAATGAGAAAACTAAAATCCTGGCAGATGCAGGGCGCTTCTTCCCTTCTGCTCACTGTGTGCCCATAAAACGGCCACATGTGTGGGGTCTCCGTAGTTGGGAGAAATTGTAGAACAAATTGTATGGTGGGGTTTTTCTTTTTATCTTTTGGAAATGTGTACATTTTAGGGATAAATAACCGTATAACCGGCACAATTTGACCATTCTAAATTTCATCTCCATTTTGATTCAATTTCTATGAAGATCTCGAGGGGTTAACAATCTTCCTAAAAGCTGTTTCTGATAGTTTGAGTGTTGCAGATTTGAAAATGGGTTGATGCTAAATATGTAAAATTTCATTCAAAATGGTATTTATCCCCCAAAATAGTAGATTCTAAAAATCTAGAAAAGTGATGTTCGATTTGTAAGCCGCGTGACATCAAAATAAATTATCCAGACATTTCAAAAGTTATAAAAAGGGTAAAGTAGACATATGGGAAATGTTATTCAGCAACTAATTTAGGTGGTAAATCTATCTCCCTGAAAACGCGGTGATTTTAAATTTCAAAAAGGGCAAATTTTCCAAAAAATTCATAATTTTTTCTTTTTTTTTGTAAATAAACACAAAACTTATCATCTAACATTTACCACTAAAATGAAGCACAACATGTGGGGAAAAAACAATCTAAGAATCGCTTTGATAATTAACAGTGTTCAAAAGTTATAACCATATAAAGCGACGCAAGTCAGAATCCAAAAAATGGGGATGAGCCTTAAAGGAAACCTACCACTTGTAGTGGCAGGTTTCCGATGGCAATACCGGGCACCAGCTCAGGGTGAGCTGGTGCCGGAGCTTATTTTAGTTAGTGTTTTAAACCGCGGTATTGCGGTTTAAAACACTTTTTAAACGCTATAGCCGGCGCAGGCAGGTACGCGCTCGGCGCTTACCGTGCGCGCGGCTACATAGGAAGTGAATGAGAGCCGCGCGCATGGTAAGCGCCGAGCGCGTACCTACCTGCGCCGGCTATAGCGTTTAAAAAGTGTTTTAAACCGCGATACCGCGGTTTAAAACACTAACTAAAATAAGCTCCGGCACCAGCTCACCCTGAGCTGGTGCCCGGTATTGCCATCGGAAACCTGCCACTACAAGTGGTAGGTTTCCTTTAAGCTGTAAAATGGCTGCGTCCTTAAGGGGTTAAAGTTAAATCAAACTGCAGAGGAGAGGTATGCAGCTGGGAAGAGGTTAATTGTATGTGGTATGCAAGTGATTAATGGCGTGGAAGGTAACTGTAGGCATCTGATCTTGGATCTCTGTGAATGAGAATGAGGAGATCGGATACTGGTAGTGGGAGTTCAGCCAGGGAAAGCAGGATTTCTGCTGTGATTTGTCAGTCTGTACTAAATGACCAATCACAGCAATCGCTTGAGGAGGGGGGGGGGGACTTCTATTCCTCCCCTGACATGTTGCTGGGAGCCTTTGCTCTCAGAAATCACTAGACCTTTGATCCTGTCACCCTGCGTTTTGTCAGGGTGACAGACAGTAGCCATAACATTCCTCAAAGTCATGGTGTATTTATGCACTGTTTCCATGCTGTTGGGGAATATCATGATGGCTTATGGGGTTAAGGAGCTGGGCTTTGAGATATAATAGTGAAATGGAGAAAGTGCTATGTAGGGTACCCAGTAGACTTCTGTTGCTTCCTTAGTCATGTCAGTTACCTGTGTAACTGGTGGTATGTAAATGATATACATCCTGTTAACGAGTATTTCTGTTGCAATTCCTGCTCTGTCAGTCAGCGTGGTATCATCTCATGAAGTAAGTCGCTCACTGACTTCAATTCCATATCCTTCCACGGGCTGTACATCAAGCTTTCCGAGCCTGGGGAGAATTCCCTTTGACACCAAAGAGGAATATGCCTATATAGTAATAAGGGGAGATTATATAGCTTCCAGACCTCTTTCCATTCCACTATTGTAACTCTTAGCACAATTTAATTTTTTTTTGCCATAGGGGGCCACCTACAATATTTTGTGTGTAGAAGCGCGACTAAGTCAAGAGGCACTGCCAACGCCTTCTCTAACTTCCCTGCTAGATAAATTATTGATGGCATGAGCCCAGTCCACAACATGACAGAAGTGGCTCGACAGATTATACCCTCTAATGTTTTGTGCATTCACCTCACCTTGTAGCTTACTCAGAATCAGATACAGGAGTCTGGAAAAAGGAATCAATCTTAACCCAACATCGTAAGGGGGATCTGTTGCCTGCGTGTCAGTTCTGTCAGTATCTTGTTCATTGTATTATTTATTGAACTTGGTATCTGACCAATATGTATTCCAAGGTATGTCAGATGCCAGGTCTTGTCGATTCAGTAAAAGATCTAGCACTTCACTTTTAGCCACATTGATGTGTTTCATGACATTTAAAAAAAAAAATAAAACCTTTCTGTACAAGGGGAGGTTATTAACCTTTAATGGACCCCCAAGAGTACTTTAATATATTGTAGTATATGGCAGTTTTGCTAGTGATCTCCAAGTTTGAGATCAGGCTGAATGACAGGCCTGGGAGTCCAGCATAGACTCCCAGCTGTCATAGCAACTGATCGCCGGATGACAGTGCCTGCATCTATGAGTAAATGTCCATGATTTATAATACTTCATTTTTATGGTAGATTTTCTTTGAATGCCTACGGTAGCTGTGCCAGAGGCATTTATATGGTTAACACATGGTTACCAGCACATAGAGGGCTTTGCCCGTGAACTCTTTACATATAGATTCCTGATGCTGTACCTTAATAGTAAAGCATGTCTGTAATGGGTTAAAGGCTTTTTTAAATAATATACAAAATTATAAATAAAATACAAAAAACATTTTGCAGAGTATTTTATATATAGAGCCTTTATAAAATTCATTATATAAAATATATTTTTTGTCCTGTAGAAAAGGTTCATTATTCTTTTCCCTTAATGTCATACTCCTTGTATGCTTGTCAAAGTATTTTCTATTATCGTTCACAATGAGAGGAAATAAAGGCATGAATCAGTGAGAGGGATAATTTGATAAGTATGAACATTTAAATGGCACTTTGTAATATTTTGTTTTGAACACAGAGAATCAGTCACTGAGGCTATGTTCACATCATATTTTGCCTATTTTTCAAATCTTTTTTTGCTCAATAAAAGCTACAAAAACAAATGTTAAAATATTAGCTTTTTGACTAAACCGAACCATATTTCTACCATAAAATAATTAAAATTTAAAATGTACCTTCTACCATTTTTCTTTGCTAAGTAATTGCTCAGGTTCCTGGGGTATTACAGTTAGTTGTTGAGCACAGCGATGGGCGCAGTTTGTTCCAAATCACATGGCAAGCATTTCACTTCAAAACACTTGTGGATTACAATTCCTTTTGGAAATGCACAAAAAGACACATGTTTCTTGGAAATCTTATAATACCAATACTACCATCCAGAAGTCTTTAGACAACTAATTCCTTCCAGTCGTGTCTAGTCATAATCATGCCTGGATAGTATTTTTAAGTAATAATAACCTCTTAGGGACTGCACATGGTACACATATGTCCTTATGAGGTTGCAGGTGTATGAACGGGGCTTCATACACATCAGGGAAGGGGCCACAATCTGTCTCCATAGCAACATCTGTCTGGAGATCTGTTACAGTTACACAGTATATAGTAACAGTAGGGATGATGGGAGCTGTGCTGGGTGCCACCCTGCTGTGAGGAAAACTCCTCCTTTTCCTCCTCATCCATCTCCTCCTGGCTGGACAGTGGAGTACCTGACCAGCAACCCACCCTGTGAGCACTCTGCAGGCAAGGATGGGGATGGTAGCACGGAGTGCAGATGATAGTGCTGATTATAGCTTCATCAACGTTGACTATGTTGGAGAAGCACTGCAGCATGGCCCAAATTCACCTCTTTTTAATTCACATTACTTGTTTCCCTGCCTGGAGCATGTGATGATTCCTGGGGAGGGGAAGCTGCAGCCTGTATGTGCCTGTGTCTCCTCATGCATTCTTCCTCTACTCCACACCATCCCCTTCCCTCCCCTGCTTATTTAAATGGAACCTGTCACCAGGGACCTCATTTTCACTACAGACAGGTTGCAGAAGCCCATCACACCTGCAATGCAAATCTGCCTTTCTGCCTTTTATAAGCATATGCATTACAATATAATTGTGTTTTATAACTTATCTTGCACCCTGGCAAAATCTTTTGGTAGTCCCAGGGGCTGGGCTTTGGTTTGGATGCATTTCAAAAAACAACATGTGACTTGTATGTGTTACTCACTCCTCACAGCTTGGTCCCCACCTTTGTGCTCCTGTACAGCTTCTCCTCATGCTCTTTCTCATAGGTCACAGTCTGGGGAGATGATATCAGTGGGGGAGGGATGAGCTGTAGAGGAGCACAAAGATGGAAGCAGCCTGCAGGTTGCAACATGTTGTTTTTTGAAATGCATCCAATCCAATGCCCAACCCCTGTGACTACCCAAAGATTTTGCCATAGCTGTGCTGACATCGAGAAAGACTAAAGAGTGACAACATCAAAAGAATTTTTTCCTTTTTAAAGTTTTATTCAAGGTTTTTAAAATATACACACCAAAAACACCAGTAGACATCAGTGAAGACAAATAATCACAAATAAAAGCTGGGTGCAAACAGGAGCACCGTGTAACCAATATGACACCATAAGGGTACCATATTGGTGTCAGTCAAAAACTTTCAGGAGATGAAGGATACACGCAACAGACAGGGGAGGAATGTGCAGTTGATGATAGAGAGAAGAGAAATGCTGCATGAGGAAGCAGATTGGAAAAATAAGGGTAAAGAAGGGGGCTACCACCCCTCACCATCTGGTCCGGCACTCAACAGAAGCCTAGGGCTTGTCCATCTCAGTTGATATATCTCAAGTCAGTTTGAGGTAGTGCTGAGAGGAGATAAAGGAAGACCAATGAAAGCAAGTGGGCTCTGTATTCAGGAGACTATCCAATAAAGTTTGTTATCTCATCCCACCCATAGGTGCAGTGAGGAAGATTAGCTGAGCGCCACCATACAGGTATGGATGCCTAAGCGGCATTCAACAGATCCTGGAGAAGAGACTTTTTATACGTGCCAAGTGGGATATCATGGTAATGTGATAAAACGCAAGCTGGATCATCTTGTAGGGATCTACACATCGCCACAAATCACCTCCAGAACTGACTTCCGATAGGGAATAATTTCCAAAAGATATGGAGGAGGGTCCCTTCCTCATTGCCACAGCATCAGCAGTGTGAGGGTTTCCTTTGGAAATATCTAATGGAGCATGTGAGGCCCTCTGTACGGGTCTGCCTGGGGCCCGGGAGATGGGTCGCAGGAGCACCTGTGACAGTACCCCCCCTTCCTTAGACCTCCCGCTCTTCTTGGACTGGAGAAACCTGTGTAGAAGAGTACGATCCAGGATGTTCTCAGGTTTCCAAGACCTCTCCTCTGGGCCGAACCCCTTCCAGACGACAAGATAGAATTGTTTCCCTCTGACCGTCTTCATATCAAGGACCTCTTTTACCTTGAAGACATCAGAAGCATCAGCTTCAGGAACAGGAGGAGGTACTTGATGGGAGAATCGATTCAGGATGACAGGTTTCAGCAGGGAGACATGGAAAGAATTTGGGATGGGCATGGTGGGCGGAAGTCGGAGCTTATACGGCACTGGATTAATGCGCTCTAACACCTCGAACGGTCCCAGGAAACGTGGACCCAGTTTGTAACTTGGGATCTTAAAACGAACATACCTGGAGGACAGCCACACTATCTCCTGGAGAGAAGATGGGAGCAGACCTGCGTGAGTTTTGGTGCGGGTGGAAGCCCGAAGCAGAAACTCACGAATATGTATCCAGATGGATTTAAGGTCTTCTATCAACACTTCCACAGCAAGAACATCAGCAGACACAGAGAGAGGGGTGTCATCCAGGAAAACGTTTGGTGGAGCTGTAAATAAACCATATGATATGAATTAAAAGAAAATCCCAAAAATCAACATAGGATGTGTGCTACAGAGAAAGGGGTGGGCGTGGATGTCTCCCATACAGAACAAAGAAAGGGGCTGCATATTGCAGCAACCCCCACCTCTAATAACCGCGGTCGGTGCTTGCACCAATCGCGGCTATTAACTCTTCCGATGCCGCCGGCAAAGCATTTAAATCCGGCGGCATTTAAAAGATGGCAACGCATGGCGATCGGTTGCAATGACAGCCTCGGGTGTTCGTCCGCCCCCGAGGCTGTCTGGTTTCTACAGCCACTGGCTCATTGTAATGTATACAGTTCAAAATTGTTATGTAATGCAATACAGTAGTATTGCAGTATATGTTAGGAACAAGTAGACTATATAGGCTTAATGTACTTTTGGGGGATTAAAAAATAGTTAAAAAAAAGTAAAAAAAAAAAAAAAAAAGTTCAAATCACCCCCTTTCCCTAGAACTGATATAAACGTAATAAACAGTAAAAATCACAGACACATTAGGTATCACTACATCTCAAAATGCCCGATCTATCAAAATATAAAAACGGTTATTGCCGGCTCTGAATCACAGAAAATAGCGTCCTAATGTCCGAAACACCATTTTACATCACTTAAAAAATGGAATAAAAAGTGATCAAAATATTGCACAAACCTCAAAATAGCAGTAATGAAAACGTCAGCTCATTTAACAAAAAATTACACATCAGACAGCTCTGTACAAGTATGAAAAAGTTAATAGTATCAGAAGATGGCAAATTTTTTTTCTTTTTTGTACAAATTTGTTTAATTTTTGAAAATGTATTAAAACACAATAAAACCTGTATAAATTCGGTATCACTATGATCAGAATGAACCAAAGAATTAAAGGGGTTATCCGGGTTTTAAAAACTAGTGAGGGCCGGGCTGGGGCGGGCTATTTAAAAATAATAAACATCCACTTACCTCCTCCGGAGCCGCGATGTCCCGCGCCGCGGTCCCTTCGATCCGTGCCCCTGTTTGTTTACAGGCGCACGGAAGCCGCGCACAGGGAGCTTCCGGTCCGCGATGTGGCCGGGTCCTCCCATCCGTCCCTATCTCCCAGCTTTGTAAGCGCTGGGAGATGGTGTCGGATGTGAGCTTCCAGCCGTCCGGAAGCTCCCTGTGCGCCCTTGTAATGAAACCGGCGCACGGAGAAGACCGGCCACGGCGCGGGACATCGGCAGCACCGGATGAGGTGAGTACATGTTTATTATGTTTAAATTGCCCGCCCCAGCACTGTCCTCAGTATTTTTTAAAACATGGATAACCCCTTTAAGCAGAGGTGTTATTTGGAGCACACAGTGAAAGTCGTAAAAACGGAGCCCATAAGAACGTGACACAAAATTTTTTTCCGCATTTGGAATTTTTTTCTAGCTTCCCAGTACAAGGCATGGAATAATAAATTATGCCAAGGAGACGTAAAATTTGTTACGCACAAAATAAGCCCTCACACATCTCTGTACACAGAAAAATGAAAAAGTTATGGATTTTTGAAGGTGGAGAGCAAGAAATGAGAGAAAAAACCCTGCTTCTTTAAGGGGTTAACAAGAAACTATAACAGTTAGTGATGTTAGTGATGTTAATAGAAATGGGCATCTCAGTCCCCAAGATATGCTCACAAACTGGTTAGTGGTTAGTCCTATATAAATAAGATTACAGTTAAAAAATGTTGTTGTGGGGAGAATGTTTGGTCAGACCTCATCTGTGAATGGAAAGGGGTTATAATTTATCACATCATGGGTGTCCTCTTTTTTGATGCCATCAGAAGATTGTGTAGAGTTGAGTATTTTGCTATTCATATCCCTTCTCTCACCATTTCTTTGATTAGCCCCTGTCAGTGAATCTCCCCTTTAAAGCGTGATGCTGATTATCAAACTTCTGTTTATCAAAACATTTTGGGGGTCATTTACTAAGGGCCCGATTCACGTTTTCCCGATGTGTTACCCGAATATTTCCGATTTGCGCAGATTTTCCATGAATTGCCCTGGGTTTTTGGTGCACGCAATCGGATTGTGGAGCATCGACGCCGGCGTGCACGCGACGGAAATCGAGGGGTTTGGCCGAACGAAAACCTGACGGATTCGGAGAAACCGCCGCATTTTAAAAATAAAAAGTGTCGCTGGACACGCACTTACCTTCACCAGGAATAGGATCATGAACTCTGGCGGACCTTGGCGGACTTCAGCGCAGCAGCGACACCTGGTGGACGTCGGAGGAACTGCCTTAGTGAATCACCGGAAGACCCGAATCCACCGCAGAGAACGCGCCGCTGGATCGCGAATGAACCGGGTAAGTAAATCTGCCCCAGTCTCTTAATTTTTAGGTAATGTCCCACTGGGATATTGTTGATCAGATTATTGGGGTATGCCAAGGACGCATGCAGGAGACGCTTTGTTGCTCTTTTCCGGAAAATCTCTGATGTTATGTAACAATCATGATTCACTCCAAACTGCACATTCGCTGGGAGCTTCAGTTTATTGGAGTATGCAAGCCTATGAACACTTTGCACAATGTGAAGCATTGCCTAAAATGATGTAAAGCATGCAGTCAATGGACTCCACAGTAGTAACATATGTTTTGAATGGAAAAATTCATTATGTTTTATTAACCTACTGTTTGACAAATCTGGGTTTAAAGGAAATCAAACACGGCACCTCTTCATCTTGATGTCGGTGCTGTCCGTAACTATCCTTGACATGCCAGGATCACCTAGAAAACAAACTTATAATTAGCAGCATGTAGCGCGGGGACAAGATGTCTGGCGCTCCGGGCTGCTAGTTATGCACGCCGCTGCAGCACAAATTCACCTTGCTCACTCATGTTCCGAGCATGGGAGAGGGAGGTGTGGGGGCATGCATAATTAGCAGCCTGGAGCGCTGGACATCTTGCCAGTGTGCTCTGGTCAGCTAGTTATGTTTGTTTTCTAGGTGATCCTGGCATGTCAAGACTAGGGATGCACAGCGCCAGGATCAAGATGAAGAGCAGCGGGGTTGAGTATTTGTAGGTTTTTTAAATGTTTTTAAAAAAATGTTTTTTTGATTTTTTTTTTGGTGTGTTTTATTTCTTTTAACAGATACCCAAAGATAATTTGGTTTAAGATTGGCTTAAAACACTAAAAAAAAACTGAAATACATGTATTCTCTAAAAATTCTGCAGAAAATGACTGAAACACTTGCTGTTTCTAAATGTATTTTAACGTATGTAACAGAGAAGAGAAGTAGTTTTTCAATTCTAATGGCAATATTCTCATTCATGATGTTAAACTTGTCAAAAAACCCTGATGATTATATAAGTTTTGAGTCTGTTTCCCCTCATAGTTCAGTGAGTCTTTTTCTTTCCAAATGACGTACATTTTTATCTATTGTTCGCTTAAGTCAAAAGAAAACGAAACCTTTTTGCAGCATGTCCAACCAGAATTGAAAAATTAATGCATGCTTTTCTCAGTAGTAAATAAGAGATCTGTGGTCTATTGCAAAGCCTGTTTGTTTGCTGGTGACAGCAAAAAGCCTACAAAGTATAATTCAAAGGCCATCTTTTCTCTATCTTCCGCTGCAATATTCAAAGCCCTCCAAACATCAATAGCAGTACGCAATCACCAAGCCCTGCATGTGACACGAAGATCCTCTGAGGAAAGTACATGTCATTGTGGTTGCAACCTAACCAGTCCCGAGACATACAGCTGTCCACAAACTGCACTTGGGATGACATGGGCCTCCATTCTAGAAACTATCCACCAGTCTATAGCTCAACAAGGCTCCCAACTCGGGTGCTACCTACTATCCATCCCAGAAACTTTGCCAGTGCAGAGCATCCAGGCTACCGCCTATGAGGAAGAGACTCTGACCCCAGAAACTGAAGAGTCGTTAACCCCTGCGTCTCCTACTGTATCAATCATGGACCCAGAGCCTTGGGCTGCAAAAAGGATTGCAAATGTTTCAATATTAATCAACACATTACCCTCTAGGGATGTTTCCCAGGGAACACATGAGAAATTGGAATAGTTCGAGGGCCAGACTAATATACCTAACTTTGCTCTTTTCAAAGACTAGCATCTCTACTTAACAAAGGTAAATGAAACCATTGAAACATTACAAAAACATGAAAATGTGGAGCACAGAATTGTACCATAATTTAACAAACTTTAGCATCTTACATCTTCTGGTGTGTTTTAAAAAACTAACATCACAACTTTACACAAAAAATCTAGTTTTTCAAAGACCAGCCTTACGGTATCAAAGACCAGCATTACATGGTGGTCATAGGTTTCATGAGCGGAACTCAGAGATCTAAGGCCCCTTTCACACTTGCGTTTTTCACGCGCGTTTTCTGTGCATGCTTTTGACGTGCAAAACTTGCATTGCACTCTGACCCATTGTAATCAATGGGTCTTTTCAGACTTGCATTTTTTTTCACGCACACATGCGCATTTTTTTATCGCGCGTTTAAATCTCGACATGCTCTACTTTTGCAAGTCACGCGCGTGAAAAACGCACCATACAAGTCTATGGAGATGCATCAAAAACGCATCGCACTCTGAGACACTTGCAAGTGCAATGCAAGTGCAATGCGTTTTTCACGCATCAATTGCCATAGAAAAGATAGAGCTCATTCCTGAGTCCATTTCACGCGCATTATCTGCGCGTGAAAAACTGAGACACTGAACAAACTCTGACTGAAAACTGATTGCACTCTGATGCAAAATGTGCTTTTTCACTGACCAAACCCTGATCGCACCCTGATCAAACTCTGACGTGATCTGCAAAGCAAGTGTGGAAGGGGCCTAAGACTATGTGCACATACAGGCCCATATTTACTAAAACAGTGCAAACATGATTGCGGCATGTATGTGTCTTCCCATTAAAAAAAAACCGACAACCCCTTTATAGCAGAATTGTTGTTGGACACGCACGGTAAACCTCAGAAAAACATTGAAAAAAAGAAATTTTTCTATTAATACATGTGGTCCCCTTCTTAAGGACACCCGACTTACAGACGACCCATAGTTAAAGACGGACCCCTCTGCCCACTATCACCTCTGGTGAAGCACTCTGGATTCTTTAGTATAGTCCCGCACTGGAATGATCAGCTGTAGGGTATCTATAATGAAGCTTTATTGTTAATTCTTGGTCCAATGACAGCAAAAAATTTTGAAACTCCAATTGTCAAAATTTTTGACAAGTTTTTTACATACAAATTCAACTTAAGAACAAACCTACGGACCCTATGTTGTATGCAACCTGGGGACTGTCTGTACCCTTTAAAAAAGCTCTAAAAAGTTTATGCGATTAAGATTTTAAAAGTTATGTGCTCCAATATAAGAACGCCATAAAGAACAACTCTTCTTGCAAAAAATAAGCCCTTAACCTGATTTGTGAGACGAAAAATAAAAGAAAGTTATGCCTCTGAAAAGATGTTGATGCTAAAATTATTTTTAATTCAGTAAAATTGGGAAAATCCTAAAAAATCCATATAAATGAGGTACATTAGTAATCATGAATCAAGAAAAAGCAAACAAATCTTACCAAAAATGTATGATTTTCATTTCCTCCGCCAACAAAGAATTAATAATATCTCACCAATTACATATAGATGCCCCAAAGTATCAGAAAAGTGCATCTCATGTGTTAAAAAAAAGCCCCTATATATCCACATTCAATAAAGAAAAAAAGTAATAGCCTGTACAATCTGACAATGCAAATCTGCTCTGAATGGTGCTCCTTCCCTTCTATGCCCAGCGGTGCGCCCATTCAGCAATTACCGCCACACATGGGGTATCGGAGAAATTGGGTATCAAACTTTGTGGAGCCTTTTGTCATTGAATCCATTGTGAATGTTTAATTTTCTTCCCAAAAAGAATGTATGGGCTGTCCCCTACTTAAGGCCACCTGACTTACAGACAACCCCTAGTTACAGACGGACTGCTCTGCCCACTGTGGTGAAGCTCTCTGGTTGCTTTTCTTTAGTACCAAACTACAGTGATCAACTGTAAGGTCTCTGTAATAAAGCTTTATTGATAATCCTTGGTCCCAAGGAGCAAACATTTTTGAAAATCCAATTGTCATTGTGACAAAAAATATTTTTGTCTGGAGCTAAAATGATAAAATATACAGTTCCAACTAACCTGCAAATTCAAAACCCAAGGAACCTATCTTGTATTTAAAGGGAACCTGTCACCACTGTTTGAAAAAATTAAGTTGTGGGCAGGTTCCCATAGAGCCCTTATAGCATAAAGGCAACCTTTCTTAATCTAATAAAATCTCTGCTCCGAAAAGGCAAAAATTAACATTGATTCTCTGTCTGGTATCCAGGCAGAGTCTAGCGAGTCGAGGTTGTCGTATACATATGAGCGAGTCTAAGTCTTACTCACACCTACTTTCCCTGCGTCATTCGGCTGTCGGCTGAATTATCATAGAAATGCCTACAGCTACCATGCGCGGAAGCAGGGAGCAGTGAAGCTGCGCATGCGCCATGTGATGATATCAGGGAGAGAATCAATGTTAATTTTTGCCTTTTTGGAGCAGAGATTTTATTCGATGAAGAACGGTTCCCATTATGCTATAAGGGCTCTATGGGAACCTGCCCACAACTTAATTTCTTCAAACAGCGGTGACAGGTTCCCTTTAAGCCAGGGACTGCCTGTATTGTAGATAAATATTAGACTAGACAGTAGACTGTACCTAAATTGTGTTCTAACCCCTATAAAACTCCTAAAGGGTTAACCAACTTCTTAAAAAGGTTTTTTTATACGTCGACGGGTGTTGTTTCCATAATGGGGTAATTTATGATTCTTGCTATCATTTAGGCCTCTCACAGTCAATTGAAAGTTGAGCAAATCTCTCTAAAATTCTAATAAAATATGTGGATTATTGAAAAATCGTGTCAACATAAAGCAGACATTTGGGAAATGTAAGTTATGACTTAAACTGCATGCTATGACTATCTGCTTCAAAAGTAGAAAATTTTGAACTTTCAAAATGGAGAATCTTTTGTGGTTGCATCTGATGCAGACTTTTTTATGCAGCAGGGGGGATATTATGATGTTTTGCAGGAGATGTGTAATATGAGGTTCTGCAACAGCTGAGGTTTATAGTATGATGTCTTGCAGTAGTTGAAGTGTGTATTATGAGGTTCTGCAGCAGGTGGGGTGTTTATTTTGAGTTCTGCAGCAGACTAAGTGTACATTATAATGTTCTACTACAGGTTAAAAGCATTTTAACATAAGTATTATGTGTTGGGGTGGGAACTTTTCTAAAACCTGCTGTGTTTGACAAATAGCCTACAAACTGCCCTGCAGTGGTGTAACTAGAAGCTGATGGGCCCCAGTGCAAAGTCTGTGTCGGGCCCCCGACTATTATGTATGGTTTAGAGTAATAGTCTTCTCATATGGGAAAGTGACACCATAACCGCAGACCGCAACCTCTGCATCCCCTCAAGTTACGCCCCTGCTGCCCTGACTCCTTGCTAAAGAGACTAGAAGGGCTGTAAAATTGGCTGGCTGTATGGAAATAATGTTCACCTTAGGCTTGCAGGAATGCCAGTATGGAGCAGTGGCCAGCTTCAGGAAGCTTTGGGAAGATCTTTTATGGAACCAGGTGGGCTCTGCAGCAGCAATAAAGCAATCAGTGTGCAGAGATGTATCTGAAGAAATCTCAAGAGTGAGACCCAGAGCCCTAAACAGGGCCTAAATATAATTATAGAATTAGAATTGCTTTGTCTAGACAGTTCTGGAATATTCTGAGACTACCAACCAATCCCAGTCTTGCCTACGTCACAAACGTTACAGTAACTTCAGACATAAGATAACCAAAATCCATTTAAATCTTTCAGGTGGCAGATACAATGAAATGCAGATGTAACCACTCCTTCCGGACATTAAATGTAAACAATAGTATGGGATAGCTGAGAAGGTTAAATGGAGGCAATGACTCTTAAGGGGGTTGCAAGATTAAAGGTGACATGGAGTGGTCTGCAGTACATTTCCAGCCACAGCCAAAGAAGGTTAAACAGATGCTGGAGAGTCCTCTCCATATTCAGTGGGTGTCAGATATATTACCCAGTAAACACTGGCTGGTAACCGCTGGGACTGTGATCCTTTGTTTGTGACACATCTGTCATCATTGGTTATATAACTTCCAACTTTTGGTGACGAGAAAGAGGGATAAAATAGAGATTTTCCTCCCCTTAGCCGTACCCTGGTCACACCCCTATTCTGCTTATATATATATAAAATTCCAATTTGAAAGAAAACAAAGCTACTCACATAATTTTAAAATCGCAGTGCAAGTGTAATATGTGACAACACCCTTAACCAACTATAGGCTTTTATGAACTGGTGGTTTAGTGTCCCATTGCGATTTGGGACATTAAACCACAAGCTCATAAAGACCTGTAGTCAGTTTAGTGTCCTAAATCACCCTGATAGGTACCCTTTAACCCTGTGGTGTCACAGTGTTTTTTTTTTTTGTTCATTTTTCTCTCTCCAGCTTCAAAAATCTATAACTTTTTCATTTTTCTGTGTACAGAACTGTGTCAGACTTTATTTTCTGCGTAACAAAATTTACTTGACGTTATTTATTATTCCATGCCATGTACTGGAAAAAATTCTAAATATGGTGAAATTGGCGAAAAAACGCATTTGCGTAACCTTCTTGTGGGCTCAGTTGTTACGACTTTCACTGCGCTCCAAAAGATATGTCTACTTTATTTTTTGGTTTGTTACAATCACTCTGATAGCAAATTTATATAGGTTTGATTTTAATACATTTTCAAAAATTAAAACAAAGTGTACAAAAAAAAATTTGCTTCGCTTTCTGATGCTAATTAATTTTTCATACTTCAGTGAAAGGAGCTTAGTGTGGTGTCATTTTTTGCTAGAAGAGCTGACTTTTCATTTCTACCAATTAGTGGACAGTGCAACTTTTTGATCACTTTTTGTTTAATTTTTTTATGTGGAAAAGTGGCGTTTTGGATGTTTGGGCACTATTTTCCATGATGGGATTTACCACCAGGAATAACTGTTTTTATATTTTGAAAGATCAGGTATTTTAGAATGCAGCGATACCTAACATGTTTGTGATTTTTACTGTTTATTTAGTTTTATATCGGTTCTAAAGAAAGGTGGAATGACTCACACAAAGCTGTCTCTTAAATGCCACCAGCGGCGATCAAGGAGATAAAACTAGCACCGATCCTGGCTACTAGTGGTGGGTGTTTGCTGCAATATGCAAATTCCTGCTGGATACACAAAAACATAGGTGGACATTTATCATAGCCCCTTGCTCCGCATGCGTATGACAAAGGCCCGGCCCTCCTGCCACTGAGGATACATCATAAGGTTTTGTCCTCGTAAAGGGAACCTGTCACCAGGAGACCCATTTTTAGCACTCCCCCAGTCCCCATGGAGCATAGTACATACACTGCCAAAGTGTTTTTGTATAAAAAATTGGTTTTACAGAAAAAAGATTTGTACCTTTCATTAGCGTCTGCTGTGTGACTAGGCAGTTGCCCAATGGGAGGGCCTGGAAAGGAGCAGTTCCCCCCACCCTTGGGAAACGTGACCTTTTCAAATATATGAATAACTCCCCACACTCGGGATTGGCTGTAGAGGAGCAGGGGGTGTTGCTTAGCCAAGTGATGGGTGTTTTCATATATTTGAAAAGGTCACATGCAGTAGCTTTTCCCCAAGGGTGGGGGGGAAACTGCTCCTTTCCAGACCCTCCCATTTGGCAACTGCCTAGTCACACAGCACATGCTAATGAAAGGTAAAATATAACATATCTTTTTTTCTGTAAAACCAATTTTTAATGCAAAAACACTTTGGCAGCGTATGTACTATGCTCTGTGGGGACTGGGGGAGTGCTAAAAATGGGTCTCCTGGTGACAGGTTCCCTTTAAACTATCCGCCATGACGCTACACTTTTGGGCAATTTCATGCCAAATTGGTGATAAAAGCCTGCAAACTTTCAATACTGAAAGCTCACATGGTCTAGCTTATATGCTAGTTTTCTGGTGTAGAAGCACTGATAAATCTCCCCCATATTCTGTATGTATGCTCTTGTCCACACATATAAACACATGTTATCCATCATACACTTAACTTTTACATTCTATGATCTGAGTGGCAGGCAGTCACTTATTCAGTTTATTGCTCAACCTTTCCTCAACTGTACTCTGCAGCTGCCAGCGGTACATGTAAGGGGACGCAACACAAGGAAGGGTTACTTCTTTCCCCAGTGCGCGGCCCCGCTCCTTTCTGCAAGATTGGCGCTGGCCACTTCTGGGGCTGCATTTAATCTGGCGGCTCCCATCATTCCCCGCCGGATCTTCAAGCCATTTCCCTGAAGAGTAAGCCCTCCTGAGTATTCTGCGTTCCTGTGTATCCTGCGTTCCTGTGTATCCTACGTTCCTGTGTATCCTGCGTTCTTGTGTATCACGGGTTCCAGTCCTGTGTGCCAATCCGTTCCTGTGTTCGTGATCCATGTGCAAGTCAGTTCCTGTGTTCCTGATCCCTGTGCCAGCTCCTGTGTTTCCTGATGTAAGTCCTAGTGTGCCTTTCTGTGCTGTTCTCCCGCTGTCACCCTGGGTACAGACTGTCTCGTGTATTACTACCTTGGCTGCTACCGCGGGCTAGTCGCACCTGTGGAACGACCTGGTGGTACCCCACCGCAGCAATACCATCCCGCCTTGCGGCTGGCTCTGGTGAGTACCAGGTGCCACTTAGACTCCAGTCCAAGGTTTCGGCTAGTACCATCTCCCGTGGTGGTCCAGAGGGTCCACAGACTCACAGCCCTGACCGTCCTTTTTTAAAGGTCGCAGATAAGGCCACGTCATTCCAGGAGGGCTCGGATGCCAAGGTACGGAACTTGACAGCGCATTCACAAACAGATGAGTCACCTTGGCGTAGGTTCAGTAGCGCTGTTTCTTCTGAGGAGGCTCATGCGGGTTCCTTAAACACTGACCGGAATTAAGCCAGGAAAGTAGTATGGGTGGCCATAACTGGATCGTTACTGTCCCACAGAGGAGTAGCCCAAGCCAGGGCCTTCCTGGAGAGGAGGCTGATGATGAAAGCCACCTTGGAGCGCTTGGTGACAAACTGAGATGGCATTAACTCTATGTGCAGCGAGCACTGTGTGATGAAACCTCTGCACAGTTTGGGATCGCCATCATATTTATCAGGCATAGATAGTCTTAGCCTAGGCTCTGGTGCCGGTGGACAATCCGGGTTGACAGGAGAAGTCGTAGGGGTAGTTGCTGGAACTGTCGCAGGAGTAGTCACAGGGGCCTGATGCTGAGGCTGAGAGTCAAGCAGCTGTGAGCGGAAGCGACTTGGCCTAAAAGTTCACTTGGGCAGCAATCTGCTGCGACTGCTGGGCGACAACACCGGAAAGTTCAGCTCATTTAATCCATTGTGAAATTTTTATTTTTGCCGTCAAAATTTATATTGTCCCAAAAAAATTGCAAATGGTTAATTCCACCTCCATTTTGTTTTTACCTCTGTAAAACACCTAAAGAGTTACCAAACTTTTTCATGTTGGTTTCTCATAGGGGAGTAGTTTCTATAATGGGGTAATTTTGTGGTTTACTATTATTAGGCCTCTCAAAGTCAGTTGAAAACTGAGCAGGTGCCTGTAAATACAGGTTTTGGTGATTTTCATAAAAACGTGAAAAAAATTGCACCCACAATTCCAAACCGCATAACAACCGAGAAAAATGAGAGGATGCATAAAATGCCATGCCAACTTAAGGTGGACATTCTGGAAATGTTAGTTATAAAGTTACTTGGGTGCAATGACTATCTGCCTGAAAAGCAAAGAGTTCACAACTTTTTAAATTTTTCTTAATTTTTTTTACAAATTTTGCATTTTTTTCATAATTAGACAAAAAACATATCATCCAAATATTTTCACTAATTTTCAGTACAATGTGTGACGAGAAAACAGTCTTCAAATTATCTGGATATGTTAAAGCATTTGAACACAGGGAATAGTAACACAGGGAAGATTGTAAAAATTGGGCTTGGTCCGAAAGCCCTAAAGTGGGTTGGTCCTTAAGGGGTTAATGCTGAATGATAAATCTGTTTTAGTCCAGTGCAGGTAAAGGGGAAGATTTACTTACCCCGTCCATCCGCGATCCAGCGGCGCGTTCTCTGCGGAGGATTCGGGTCCGGCCGGGATTCTCTAAGGCAGTTCCTCCGACGTCCAACAGGTTTCGTTGCTGCGCTGAAGTTCATCGGAATGCACTGAAGTTCACCGACCTCCGCTGGGTGCAGGTAAGCGCGTGTCGAGCTACACTTTTTTTTTAAAAATGTGGTGGTTTTTCCGAATCCTTCAGGTTTTTTTACGGGCACGGCCCCATTTTTCCAATTGTCAATCTTCAATAAGTTGTTATAGTGTCAGTTTGTACATGACATACTGTCTATCTATAAAATTTGAGTTTAGTTCACAAATGTTAATAAATAGAAAACCACTTTACATTGTTACAGTTCATAAATGCCTGTTTAATGTTTAGTTTACAAAATCCTCATCACCATCAAAATGCGTGCAGTACTGTACGTAACATCTGCTGTGTGCTATTTTAAAAGCTCTTTGGCGGTGCCTTTTACCATCAGGTGAAGGGCACCGCCATGGGGACTATCTGTGCACCAACGTACGCGAATATTTTCTTAGGGTGGTGGGAGTCTACAATTGTCTTCTCAGAAGAACTATCACAGTTCACTAAGCACATAGCACTTTGGGGAAGGTATATCGACGATGTCCTGATCCTATGGGAGGGGGATAGGGACACTTTTAAGAACTTCGTCGATTGCCTGAACACTAACCTAATAGGAATGCACTTTACCTCAGAAATACACCAGGACCATATCTGCTTTCTAGACCTTAACATCAGAATAGACGAACAGGGCTCCCTACAGACCTCAATATATAGAAAAGAGACCTCAACCAATAACCTGCTGAGCTGGAAAAGCTGGCACCCAACTCCCCTCAGAAGAGGTATCCCGGTGGGACAGTACCTCCGGGCGAGGAGGAATTGTTCAACAGATGTAGAATTCGAGAAGGAGTGTGGAGAATTGTACACACGCTTTCTAGCTAGAGGGTACCCCAAGAAGGCTCTGCACAGAGCCTATCAAAAAGCGAGAGGAACAGCCCGGGAAACCCTACTAAAAAACGAAAAAAAGCAAGAACAGCAGGGACCATTAAGATGTATAGGCACCTTCGACGGCTACTCACAGGAAGTAATAGATATCTTCCAAAAATACTGGCCGCTTCTGATGGCCGATAAAGACATCCAACCCGCCCTAACAAAACACCCATCGATAACGTATCGAAGAGGGAAGAACCTGAAAGATCTTCTGGTACATAGCCACTTTGCGGAGAAAGGCCCGTCCCCACGGACATGGCTGCCACCCCGAACAACCGGGTCCTTCCCATGTGGGGATTGTTCCCTCTGCAAATATATGTCTCGGAAAAAAGAATTTTCCAATCCAGGTAATACCCGAACCTACCAGATTAGACATTTTATTAATTGTAAAACAACAGGGGTGATATATGTGGCACAATGTAGATGTCCAAAGATGTACATAGGGAAAACAATACAGGAGCTAAGAAAAAGAATCTCCTCCCACCTCAGCACAGTAAGAACAAATAAAGATACAACTCTCTCTAAACACATGAAGTCCACACACAATGGGGACCTCGAGCAACTTCGATTTTGGGGTATTGACCACCTCAGAACAGGCATAAGAGGGGGCGACCTTGACCGAGACCTCCTCCAACTAGAAGCAAAATGGATTTATAGGCTGGGAACTCTGAGTCCGAAAGGCCTAAATGAGGGATTTACCTATGCAGCTTTCTTGTGAATGAATCTCTTTTGGAAAGGAATCTTCTCTGAATAAATCATAATAAACATGAATTTTTAGGACTAAGTACATTCCAATTTAAGAGGCACACCACTCAAAATACTAAACATGTAAGATGAGATACACCACTGTAAATATAGACCTATAAAAGGAGGCCCCCTAAAGAGATTAGAACCGTAAACTAATTACAGATATGTCACTATCTAATATCTCTATATCTTTACATTCCCTAATACCAATGGACAATCGCTAGCCAGCAGAAACTGCATGTCCATTTCAACATTCCCATGTTCCTTATGACCAACAGATAATCCCTAACCAGTAGAAATTGCATACCTACCTGGGCCCACCTTCAACCCTTGTGGGAAATAAGAAACATGGGAGATAGAGTGAAATATCACCTAAGCCCGCAGACATGCGCATAGAGAGTTGAGCTCACGAAACCCTAAGTCCACACGCACGCGCGGGGAGAGGGACCTGAGCGCACGGAGCTCTAAGTTGATGCGCATGCGCAGTGGAAATGCGGACCAAGACAAACAGACATGCGCAGGACCCCAGTCATGGAGCCCAAGCGCATGCGCACTAAGTTAAAAGTGATTAACACTAAGAAAAACTGACATGCGCAATAAATGGCCAGCCTCAGTGATGTCACATTGCGGCTTCATGCTGATTGGATAACAGGGGACACAGCCTCGACTGCCATAGGCTATCGGCTATTACAACCCCCGGCCACCTTTAGCCTTTGGAATAGAGCCCACCGATTGGATATGAGGAACGGGCCCCCTCTTATTACGTCATAATGAGAAGTTATAAAAAACAGTGATTCACGCGGTGTGCCGCATTGTAGCCCCGGCACCCCTGAGGACGCTGCTCTGTGCAGCGAAACATGTCGGGGGGGCTATATTGTTAGGATTTTAGATCAGCACGAAAGTTGTAGAGCAAAAGAGGGATGCTAGCGAAGCATAAACTACTGAATACAGTGTACAATTTACCTACCCAAATGTAGAATCTACGAAGTATATACCGGAACTTAGCAAAAGGATCTAGGGAAGGAGGACCGCACAAATCCTCGGAGCCTAAGGTCATTAGAGGGGCGATACTCGCCCTGGGGTAGGGAGGACCTATACACCCCCACAAATACACCCCCCTGAAGGCTTCCAAATAAATAAAAAAGTGGGAACATATACCTACTGAAGTATCCCTCACTAAATAGATCACAGTGAAATACTGAAACTAATCCGGAGCATATCACCATTACACTGTAATAACACTCAGATGACCTATCCCCCGATCTAGTCTAAAGATAAAAAAGAAAAAGGCTCTTTCAACTTAATCGACTGTAATTTTAATCTTAGTTTATTGGAATCGTACCCTATCTTTCCCTCATTGTGTTACCTTCTATGTTTTAAATAAATATCATTAAAAGTTACATTTTAGTGGCAACTGGGTACACACGTCCGAATTGGACGATAACTCTGCTCTATACCAAAACGTACTTAAAGTACCCAGCCGCAAGTCGGTCACAATTCACAGAACTCTATTCCTTGTATATATTACAATGGGTAAAAAAAAAAAAAAAAAAAAGGGGGGGGCTATATTGTTAGGATTTTAGATCAGCACGAAAGTTGTAGAGCAAAAGAGGGATGCTAGTGAAGCATAAACTACTGAATACAGTGTACAATTTACCTACCCAAATGTAGAATCTACGAAGTATATACCGGAACTTAGCAAAAGGATCTAGGGAAGGAGGACCGCACAAATCCTCGGAGCCTAAGGTCATTAGAGGGGCGATACTCGCCCTGGGGTAGGGAGGACCTATACACCCCCACAAATACACCCCCCTGAAGGCTTCCAAATAAATAAAAAAGTGGGAACATATACCTACTGAAGTATCCCTCACTAAATAGATCACAGTGAAATACTGAAACTAATCCGGAGCATATCACCATTACACTGTAATAACACTCAGATGACCTATCCCCCGATCTAGTCTAAAGATAAAAAAGAAAAAGGCTCTTTCAACTTAATCGACTGTAATTTTAATCTTAGTTTATTGGAATCGTACCCTATCTTTCCCTCATTGTGTTACCTTCTATGTTTTAAATAAATATCATTAAAAGTTACATTTTAGTGGCAACTGGGTACACACGTCCGAATTGGACGATAACTCTGCTCTATACCAAAACGTACTTAAAGTACCCAGCCGCAAGTCGGTCACAATTCACAGAACTCTATTCCTTGTATATACTATTTTAAAAGCAACACCTAGGTGGCGCTGTTTGGCCAAAGTAAATCTTAATAAATGAACGCAAGCAATTCTCTCATCTTTGGATACAAGTAACACTGTCAGAGCAAGTACATTACTCTATAATGTGATACCACAAATTAATTCCAGCGCTGTTTCAAGAAATTAAAGTTTCCAGGCTTTTCTTGAGGCACAGTCAGTATGAAATTTAAATAACCCTTTGTTCTAGAGATTCCTGTTGGGTATCTAGCTTAACCTGAACTCTTTAAATTACATATTGTCTAGATTTCAGTTCTTTTGTTGCTACTAAATCAGAAAAAAAGGTGATTAAACTAATTTCCTAGTTGTCTAAGCAAAAATTTGGGAAGATTAATCTGTTAGAATTAGTCACTAATATTTATCAAAGTAGATTTTGTATCTTGTCATTTTACTTTGTGTCTAAATTACCTGCAAGTTGCGGCTATAATAATCCACAAACAATGCAGTGTGATAAGATCCTAAAGAGTTAAGAGAATAGAAGCGGCACATATCTTTCTATCAGAGACAGGTTGCTCATTGTGAATTCAGCACCGGACAGCTCCCTTGCTTCCATACATGAGCAGTAGAGAGATGTCTCCAGGATGTAAGTGTAAGCCACTCATTACAGTTGGGTTGTTTCTTTTGCTCACATTCGCTTCAGACATCTGCTCAGTACTGATAAAAAGTCCCCAATGTACAAAACACAACCCAGCCTTAAAAGGAAATTTAATTGCAAACTAAAGTCACAAAGATTAAATGTAATGTCATTGTCTTTAGCATAGTACCTGGCTGCCATTGCTCGAAATATGGGTCACACTAAATAATCTGCATGTAATATTTAAATGAATTCCATTATGTTCGATTAGATGCAGATGGTTTGGTAATAATAATGTAATGCAGCATTATGACCCAGTATCAGACCGCCTGAGAGAGTGGAACAGCTGGAAAGGTAGCCATGCAGCAGCTAGGATAAGATGAACAGTACCTGCCAAACAGAACTGTATAACAGCAAAGACATGTTTATGCATTCAGTATCATCTCTTCACACGTGACCATGCTTGAGTTTGTGTGTTTTGCATGTTTGCACAATAATGGTAGTAGATAGTTCTCTGTGATTCTGCCTCATCTGGATGCACATGTTCATTCTTCGCAATTTTGCATTAAGGGCATTTGGTGTGTTGGGATCAGTTGCATTCTACTGGAATTATTTTGAAGGACATTGGATGCAGTCGGACAGCTGTATTCATGTTCATTAGTGCATGTGTGCTGAAGGCTATATTCCACCCCAACACAGTGTAAGCATAAAATGTAGCACCAGATTTATTCACTAACTTATCAGCTTTACAACAGAGGCTATTCTTAATGTAACGTCTTTCTGCATAAGCAACTCAGGCTGAAAATGATGCACAATGATGAAAGGAAGGGTAAACATATCATTAAGATTACACATATAAGACTAAAACTTTTGATTAGAAGCACAATAAGACATAGTTTTCACCTTTTTTCTTTAGTTCATGTTTGATCATTTACATAACTTTCTGTTTGTTACCTTTGTGCTGAAATTCCTTATCTCTGCTTGCTCTAATTCAAACCCTTCATTTCTTACCAGAAGAGTAAATAAGTCATAACTACGTAATGGCCTCATAGGTGCATAGACAGGAGAGCTATAAAAACTTCCCCATAATCAATGAGCAATGCGCCCTTCATCACATGCCAACACAATGGGGCATATTTATCATACGCCGGCGCTCGTGCGCCAATGTGTGATAACCCCGCTGCTGTATTTTCGCAGTGGCACACATCAAGAGGCTTCCACCTCTTGATGTATTGGGGCAGGCGGCTCTGCACCGATTAATCTACGCCAGGTGGTGCCTGACAAAAAAAACAGACGCAGACGGCAACTTTTCACATATGAACGCGGCTTTTCACATATGCCCGCGGCTTTCGCTCAGCCGGTCACTCCCTTCCCATGCCCCTTCATGCCCCACTGGCAAAATAGTCGCAAGTACTAGCAATAAGCTAGCATTTGCGATTATTTCAGGTCCTGATAAATATGCCCCAATTTCTCTTTCAATGACAGCAAGTAGGGATCTTAAAACCCTATAAATTTTGTTGACTTTCTACAATGAATAAATATGCAAAAACTAAAATCACTTTAATCATTAAAATTATCAAAACCTTTTACAGTGTCTTCACTTATTTCTGTTTTAAAGGTGTTAATATGTAGTTAGTGTATATGTGTATTAATGGTTTACATGAAGAGGCTGAAAGCTTATCCTAATCAAACCCAGATGTCTCCAGCCTAGTTAAAATGTAACAGAAAAGGTTACCCGTACAGCTCGAAATAACAGAAAAGTAACAGAAAAGGTTACCCATACAGGCTCGAAATATGAATGCAATCAAATAATGTTAACAACACATAAAGATAGAAATCTTGGTATAAAATTGAAAAACAAAGAATATAAGAAGAACCTGTAGCTTTTCATTAAGAAGTGATTAAATGTATTCTGCTCCTGCTAAAACTGCTAGAATTCCTATCATAGACATTTATGCATATACCGTATATAGGATGTGTTCCATGTGGGTCTCACCTGTATCTTCAGAAAATAGCATCCCTGACTCTATTTGTTTCTTTGGTACCAGTTTTGCATCCAGACTGGGGGTCCTGACTGGTACCATAGCCATAGCCATGTGCATCTCCAAACTTTTCGTTAGGGTTTTCTCCAGCCACTTATAGAATGTCCATAATACAAGATAAGAATACCCCTTTAAGCATATTAGTTTTTCAAGTAAAAGCCATTTTTTCTGCTTACACCCACTACATCTAGGCTTTCCATTACACACTTTGTTTACGGAGAGCATAGAAAAAACTAAAAACGGATGGTCATCTGTTCACCTTTTGTTCCCCAGACACTTTAATGGACCTTCCGTTATAGATTTGTTATAAATAGGTGAAAAAAAGATGTGTTGCTGCACTATTTCTTCAGGTATTAACAACAGAATGGTTAACAGAACCTGTTGCTGGTGTGAACATAGTCTAAATGGGAACCTATCAGGGCTATTTGAGACAATAAACCACCCACAATGCCTTATGGACCAGAATTTTTAAAATACCTGTCAGTGAAGCTGTCCATGGTAAAATGAGGTCTGGCACATGTTCACTAAATAAGGGTGGACTACTACAGCTTCACTTAACCACAGAGTAAGCATCCAGGTGTCTAAAATACCTGTCAGTGAAGCTGTCCATGGTAAAATAAGGTCTGATACATGTGCACTAAACAAGGGTGGACTACTACAGCTTCACTTAAATCCAGGTAGTGGTCCTAGGTAAATATGAACATGTGGCTGGTTTCATGTTCCAAATAGCCCTGACATTTTCCCTTTAGGTAAATAGGTGCCAGCAACAAAAATCTGTGTGCCAGCTTAATGGCAAGAATCTTGGCTGCTTTCCACGTGCAAATATTTGCATAAACTATAAAATTGTTACAAGGTTTTCTCTGTCTTTTTTTCTATTTGGACATAGCATTTTGTGCTATTAGAAGTGGCTCTATCACTATTTCTGTTCCCTGTTCTTCAGCGATCTCACTAACCTCTGACATGCCTTAATTTTACAAATTATATGCAGCTATCATCTCTCACATCTACATATTAAGTCTTAACTGGTTTACAATAAAACATGTCTCACAGTGTATAAAGAGTCATTTTGATATATGTAATAAAACTCAAAGACTGATGACTACAATCATAATAGGTCAATTTCAGCTGTATAGTGTGGAAGACAAATCACATGTCTGCATTTATTGCTGCGGGTTTATACATGCTATGGTCGCATACAGACACCCGTTTTGGAGGCCGTGATCTGGTTGCACGATTTGTGACCACAACACGGCCGCCATAGACTTCTGTGTCTTCCGGTGACTGTGCTGTGAGCACACGGTGTCTTACTGCACAGTCACGAGTCTGGCGGCCACGCCGCAAAATATAGGACGTGTCCTATATTTTGTCAGATTTGCTCAGTACTAATATAAAGATAACTTTTCTGATTTAAGTCCTATTGCACAGTAGAATCTTCCAGTAGAATATATATTGTAGTTATATGATAATTACCAGTGACTGATACACGACATGACTACTGCACGACCACCCCGCCGAATACATAAGGAGGCCGTAGCATCATGATGTATCCGCAGGGATGGGGACTTCATCTGCCAACATGTAAATGTCCTTCTCTTTTCCTAAAGCTGTATGCAAATGACATGAGGAGAGTCCAATCAGCATCTTCAACTTATTCATGACTCTTGCAAAACCATGCCTCCCAGTCCTTGATTGACAGCCCATATAATAATACTAGATTCATATGTAGTTCCTTGTGCTGCCTCTTTCTCCCCGACAGCATGTGAGAGGAGCAGAGATTAAGCCACAAAAAAAAATAAGCATCCATTCTTCATTTAGCTGTTAATGGCTTATTTTTTGCAAAATGAGGCATATGGGCTCCTGTGTACATCACAGAAGCCCCTTCTGGCTCCGTCAGCTGTCCCCGTTGACTCTCTGGCAGGGGAAGGGAGGAGCAGTGCACAAGCACCGAATTAAGAAGTGAATAATTAGCAGCCAAGAGAACTGGAAGTGGCCTATGTGATGTACACAGGAGCCCCTGAGGTTCATTCTTGTATTTTTTAAAGTCTTTTTGCACAAAAAATTGCCATTAACAGCTAAATAATGAACGGATCCTGTTTCAGGGGGCATAAGCCATTGTGTAAGTATGCTTGGGTTAAAACCACTAAATCTATGTGGTTGGTTTTCTTTAACAATGGTAAATGTATGGAATAACAAGATATGGATTAACAAGCCTGGTTTGGATTCCTTGTGAACTGCTCTTACAGGTAGTAATGTCAACATAAGTGACAGAGAACAGCTCCTCCCAGCTCTATAAGTACTGTCAGTGTATACTTACTGCCTAGTGACTAGTAGTCAGGTCTTACTAAATCCTACTGTATGGGCAGTTTGATAGTTACTAGTAGTAGCCATGTCTCTTTCATCCCCACTGTATGTATAGGTCCTTTCAGCTTTATATTTGCTAAGGTTATACAGAATTTCTACTGACTAGTGGTATCCATGTCTACTTCAGGTTTTCTGCCTGAATGGCTCCTTTAAGTGACAGATGTAATGTCGCTGCACACATGTCAGTTTCATCTCTGCTGCTAACAACTTGTGTCAGTGTTACAGACACTACTGCCACTTTCTCAGGGATTGTCACTAGCCATGTCAACCATAGCACTTCCTAAAGTGTTCATTCTGTGACAGACAAATAGAGAGGCAATCCCTAATCTACTCACACAAAACACAATTCTTTTCACTACATCAAGATGCAATCAAGTGTCTTATTATGTCTGCTTGAACATTTATGGATTTTCTACATTGATGTGTTTTAGTAGGATGGCTGTAACATGGAAATAGTGTTATAGCAACATTGTTGGAATTAATATTCAGGCAAAATTAGCAGAATTGCCATTTTGGTGATTTTAGACTAAAAATAGCATGGTAAATTTCTGGATTCCTTTTCGATTTTAACCTCTTATTTATGCATAGTGGTTTGATGTAACCTTAACAACATTGTTGAAATTACTATTGAAGCATATTACCATAATTGCCAGTTTAGTGATCTGCGATTAAACACAACAAGGTAAGTTGCTGAATTTCTCTTGGACATTTAACCTCTTATTTATGCAGTTTAGTGTGATATACTACAATACATTCAGAACAGCTTCTTTCTAATAATGCTATGTGGTGACTTCTCAGCAATATTTATCCACTAGGACACCTCCTGCTACTAATGCTAAATGTACAAAGAGTAAAGTGGAAAATATAAAATCCAGTAAAGTAGAAAATGTAAAATCCAGTGACTCATCTAAGTTTTTTTCTCCATCTAGTTTAGACAGATAGAAAGACTTCCTGAGGACATTTTGTCCCCAATGATTAATCTAAAGCCTCTGGTAAAAATCCTCTAAGCAGAAGTGAGAAATGGTGAAGTGTTTCTTCTAGTGCACACACCTCAAGCTGTGTTCCCTCCCCTATTACAGGACGAGAGCCGGCACAGTATAAGAACATTGCAGACTGGGGAAGCAGCTAGTGATCTGTCTTTGCTCTGTAGACATCTGCTGTCAGATTAATAGACAATTTTTCCCACTTTTGGAGAGTGATTTGTTTTGTGCTTCCCAGATCAGATGCAGGAGAAGAGCAGAGTTAGAGAACTGAGCAATGCATTGTAAAGAATATATTTTGAGCAATATCTGGATACAACTTTACAGCTGAAGACCTACCTGCTGCAACAGTTAGTGGAGAAGAAGCTGGCTGAGGAACAGAGTGCAAGATGATCACTGGGCAGCTCTATAACAGCACCCTGCTTCATACCAATGGGAGTCAGCTAGTGCCCAGCATACTGCCAGAAACATCTCTGCCCCATAATAGGGAGATGGCATTCTTCATAATCCGATGTGTGATTCCTTCTTTATATTTGATCATTATCATGGTAGGACTTCTGGGCAATATTACCTTGGTGAAGATTTTTATTACAAATAGTGCTATGAGAAGTGTACCCAATATTTTCATCTCTAGCCTGGCTGCTGGGGACTTGTTGCTTCTGGTGACCTGTGTGCCAGTGGATGCCTTCAGATTTTTCTTTGAGGAGTGGATGCTTGGAGAAGTCTGCTGCAAGCTTATTCCTTCCATTCAACTTACCTCAGTGGGAGTATCAGTGTTCACCCTCACTGCTCTCAGCGCAGATAGGTAAGCAGTATTGTGTTAGCTATATTTATTGTTTTGTGAAGTATCTACTCTAACCCTTTGGAAGCATTTAGAATAGTGAGAAGACTCGTGTGTTGTTGAAACTATGATATTTTTTGTCCAATGGACATTGATATTGCATTTTAAGATATACAGTATTGTAAAGTGACACACATTGTAGTTAAATAATTTCATGTCTCTATATGAAACACAATGAAATTTCTTTCTATATCTAATTACCTGGAATATACAACTTGTTAATAAAAAATAAAATTGGCCAAAGTTATTGTTACTTAACATTACTAGATATATACAGACAGTCAGTCCCTGACTTAAGGACACTGGACTTACAGACAACAATTAGTCACAAAGGGACCTCTGTTATCACTGTGACCTCTGTGGATTATCTATGGATGCTGGTAATTTACTTTACTTTATGTTGTTATGACCAACTGTAAGGTGTCTGTAATAAGGTTTTATTGTTATTCCTTGTTTCCATGACAGCCCAAATTTTTGAAAATCAAATTGTCACTTTAAGAACAAACCTTGTACTGCCTGCCTTCTAAAACGCTAACAATCAGTTGTCCCCAAGATGGCTTATACTAGGAACATAGGAAATTATGTATTAAATGGAGCGACCAGCATCACATTCATGAAAATAGCAGAGTGGCATAATAAAAAAAAATAGATTTTTACATTTTATAAGGTGTGAAAAAAGTAAAAGTTATATTTGTCTGAAAGGATGATATATTTTGTTTTGTAATATAACCAATATAAACTTGTACTTGATAGCAGGTTACCAGGGGGTGCGGGGGATCTTTCAGGGGGGCCCATTGCAGTTATAAGATTTGGAATTACTATTACATGCATACAAGGAACATGCTGAGTTTGGATTATGTGGTTTTACATGAAATAAAGAACTGTGCAATAGCTTATTAATATTTAGGCACCGTTATCTGTTTATGTTTAATAGATTTTGTTTTTGTTCCAAATATTTTGTGTCAATCTTTTGAACTTTTCCTATGGACTTAACTCCTGGACATCCAGCAGTTCATGAGAAATTAAATTTGAACACAGCATCTAAATCTGGTTCTGATGGTTGTATCTGTAACATGGGTACAAAAAGGTAAAAGGTAAGTCACTATCGAAAGTAATTAGATGAAAGGGTTATTCCAGGAAGAAGCATAATTAGTATTCAAACGTGTCATTAAAATATAAGTTAATATGTAATTAGTTGTTATTTAAAATGAGCAGAAAATGGACATACACTATAATGAAGAATTAAAACTAGTCCCGAGACTTTGTCCAAGTGTAGGAGGTGCCACATGGAAGATTGCTACTTTCTGAGCTGGTCACATGTCCACATCACATCACATGTCTTCAACTGCAGGTCATGTGATCATCACTATATTTGACTGTAGTTGGTTGCTTGCAGTGGGTTTGATGTCATGGAGGGGACAGGCCTATCACAATTCAGTGGCAGAGCGATCATCAAAGAACAGAGAAGCCTCAGATATCTCTGCAGACAGGTCATTTAATGGAGGAGAGAAGTAAAGGTGTATGAGGCAGAGGACTGGTGAAGTGTGTTGATTAGTCAAAAGTGAAGGTGTATGAGGCAGAATGGAATTGGATGTGTAGGGGGAATGGACAAAAGTGAGGTAATTTATTGGGGCTGGAGGGACAGAAAGGGGTGTATTTACATAGGGCTGCATATTAGGCGCTAGAGGGATGTAGTTACATGGCTCTGCAGCTAGAAAACTGGAGGGTCATGAGGAATTCATGTATATGGAAATGCATATTAGGAGGCTGGAGGGAGAGGAAGGATGTAGTTATATGTTAGGAGTCTGTGGGGACAGAAGGGTTCTATTTACATGGGACTGTGTTAAAAGGATTTACTAAGGGTCCGAACGCCGCACTTTCGTCAAGTTTCCCGAATATTTCCGTTTTGCCCTGAATTTTGGTGCATGCGATCTGATTTCGGCGCATTGGCGCCGGCTTGCACGCGACAGAAATTGGGAACGGGCCGTCGGACAACCCGACGGATTCGGACAAACGTGGAATTTAAAAAAAGGTTTTGTGTCGCAAGATCAAGCACTCACATGCACAGCAGCGACACATGCAGGAACTCGGACGCACGATCTTAGTGAATCGCGCCGGACTCGAATCCTCGCCGGACAACACACCACGGGATCGCGACGGGCTCAGGTAAGTAAATCTGCCCCTATATGTTGGGCAGGTGAAACTTTGCGTGTTGGTGGATTTAAAGGAATTGTCCTAGATTTGAGAAACACATCTGCTTCCTTCCATAAGCAGGTAATACATGCTATTTCAGCTCAGTTGCATTATTTTTTCTACAGCTGAGCTATGATGCTATGAGTTCAGGTTATAGAGCTGTGTCCAGTCTGGCAAATTCACCTGACACATGGACTTGTTTCCTGGACTGAACCAGTTTGTGTGAATAAGCATTTGGTCTCATTATGGACGCAAAATGTCATAAACAGTCCCTGCATTAAGAACACCTGACCTACAGAAGTCTAGTTACAGACGGACTTCTCTGCCCATTCTAACCTCTGGTGAAGCTCTCTGGATGCTGGTAATTTACTGTATTATAACCCCAGACTGCAATGACCAACTGTAAGAGTTATCACATGTTCTGCAATGAGGTTTTATTCTTAATCCTTCTTCCAAAAATTCAAAAAGGTGCAAAAAATTGGTCTTGAGTTACACTTAATATACCTATACCTGTTATGAAAAATTCAACTTAAGATCAGACCTCGTACCTAACCCGGGGATTGCCTGAACAAACTTTTCCATAAACCGGTTTGCCTTTTGACGCGATAACTGATAGATTTTGTTTTAATGAACAAGATTGGTATGTTCTGTAGCCGTCACAACATAAAGGGGATTTGTTCAAATAAACAGTACATCTCAAATGTAGTGCTCAGTTTATCCTGTATTCTGTTATTAGAGATAATGCTTGACAGGGAGAATAAATGGCACCCTTGAAATCACAGATAATATGACAGATTACCTATGTTCCCTGAAGCACTTCTATATAGTGTATAGGCTTAGAACATGCTTTCATTTGTTTTTCCCACCTATTAATCACACTGATATTCTGTCTCTTGTGTCTAATACTTGTATTTGTAGGAATGTGGCTGCTAAATCAAGAAAATGGTTTTGTGGCATTTTTTTGCCACAGCTAGTTATTCTACCAGTATCAGTATCATCTTGAAAAATAGAGTCAATGTATTAACCAAACAGTCTTATTTCATTTGTATTTTACTGCCATGAAGATTCCAAGCTCTTAGGGTAAAGAGTCTCTCTCAGAGTGTATTAGTTTCCATTATTTTGTAACCTGTCATTTATACGTGCCATATGCATATACTAATGTATTATATGGATTGGATTGGATCCTGACTTGACATTACTCATTGACTTACCACAACCTTTTCCCAGACACTTATCAAAAGTGGAGAGAGTGGTACAAAAGCAAACCAAATCAAAGGTACAAAAAATATCCACTTTGATAAGCCATAGTTGTGGGGTACAGAGCTTGATATATTAATGATTGATGTGTTTGTTACATCTCCTATTATAATAATTCCAAATAGTTTACAGTAGCATAATCTTGAACTGACTTGTGTAAAGTGTTTTTTAAGAATATTGGTATTTTGGATAGATACAGTATTTTTGGGACTATAAAATACCAAAAAGTGCCTGTGTCTTATAATCTGAAGTCAGGAGCATCCAGCACTGCCAGAACTTCATTGCTATTGTCTTGGAAATCAGGAGAAGTGCTGACAAAGCACTCTACCCCATCTCTGAGAGAGCAATGCCTCTACACCACTATCTCCCTCCCTCTATGAAGAATAAATATTCTTTATACTGTTGCTATAGGAAAGGCGCAGAACAGGGTATCAAAACTGTGTGTATGTATCCATGTAGCAAGGTTCTATGTGCATATATCAGGGCAGATACAATGTGCTATCAGGGTGCAGGGTTTATCTACACTTTTAGTTAGCTTCCAAACATACTACTAGTATCTGGCACATAGAATAAGAGAGATGAGATGGATCAGAGACGAGACATGATGGATATAAAACACAATGACACTCTCATCTCCACCAACTTACCGATAACACACACAGTCAGCTCTGCTATATGCTTCCCTCCCGGATAAAGATCTTACCTGCAGCTAGTAGAGTTACTTTCTGCATAGTGCTGCTTGCCCGCAGGAAGTGCCTGTGTCTGAGCTGGTCTTGTAATGCAGGGGGAGGGGTAGGAGGCAGAGAGCACTGCAGAAGAAGATTTATGATTGTATCCAGGGGCAATCAAAATTTAAACACTAGGTTATAATTATATCTGTCAAATGCTGTATTTTTGTAAAAAAACTGTGAATTAGAGAATATGCTATTTATATTTAAGAATCTTGTCTTCATAGGAATACCCCTTTAAAACTGCATCATAATCAGTTTTGAAGATTTTGATTTTGAAGATGAAACTTGCTCAATAAATGAAATGCATCTGTTCAGTTCATGTCTTGCTCCTTTTAAATTACCAAAAATGTGCCTAAAACCACCTCAAAACTGATTACAATGCAATTTTGAACGTACCCTAAGAGTTTCATTGTGGTTTGTTATTTGGCCAATTCAAGTTAAATCACAAAGTATTAATGGTAAGGAAAAACATTTTCATTATTTTTTAGTCTTTTATAGAAATGACTGCATTCACAATTCTGAAATAAACAATGCAGATTATGTGATAAAATGTATTGGAAAGAATTGTTTTCTTTTCTTCATGTTTTATAACAATAAGGCTAACAAAATAAAATTATGAAGGGAAACAATCACTATTCATAGTTTCTACGGTTGAAAAAAGACACTTGTCCATCAAGTTCAACCAAGGAAGGGAAGGGATTGGATGAGGAAGGGATTTAGGGGAAACAATTCTATATAACATAACCATCAATGTTATTTAGGTGTAAAAAGGCATCTAGACCCTTCTTGAAGCTATCCGCTGTCCCTGCTGTGACCAGCGCCTGAGGCAGGCTATTCCACAGATTGACCGTTCTCATAGTAAAAAAGCCCTACCGCCTCCGGTGATTAAACCTTGATTTCTCCAAACGGAGACAGTGCCCCCTCGTCTTTTGATTTGATCTAATCTGAAACAACTTACCACCATATTTTTTGTATGGACCATTCATATATTTAAATAAATTAATCATGTCCCCTCGTAGTCGTCTCTTTTCCAGACTAAATAAATCTAGTTGTTTTAATCTTTCCTCATAACTGAGACCCTCCATACCCCTTATCATTTTTGTGGCTCTACGTTGAACCCTCTCCAGCTCCAGGGCATCCTTTTTATGGACCGGTGCCCAGAACTGGACAGCATATTCCAGGTGTGGCCGAACCAGTGCCTTGTATAGTAGTAATATTACATCCCTATCACGAGAGTCCATACCACTTTTGATACATGACAAGATCCTACTGGCTTTAGAGGCAGCTGATTGACATTGCATGCTGTTATTCAATTTATGATCTACTAGTACCCCCAGGTCCTTCTCAACAAGGGACTCTCCCAGATTTACTCCCCCAAGGACATATTTTGCCTATTAAACCTCATTTGCCAAGTGGATGACCAAACATTCAGTTTGTCCAAGTCACCCTGCAGCCTATGAACATCCTCCATAGACTGTATTACACTACACAGTTTGGTGTCATCTGCAAAAATAGACACAGTGCTATTAATTCCTACCTCTATATCATTAATAAATATATTAAATAGTAGTGGGCCAAGCACAGAACCCTGGGGTACACCACTCATAACTGGTGACCATTCCGAGTAGGAATCATTAACCACAACTCTCTGGATACGATCCTTCAGCCAGTTTTCAATCCAATTGCAAATGATTTCTGCCAAACCAATAGCCCTAATTTTACCCATCAGGCGTCTATGAGGGACAGTGTCAAATGCCTTTGCAAAGTCCAAGAACACAATATCCACAGCTGCTCCTCCATCCAGGCATCTGCTCACCTCTTCATAAAAGCAGATAAGGTTAGTTTGACAACTTCTATTCTTAGTAAACCCATGCTGGCTGTCACTTATTATACTATTTGATGTCACATACTCCAGTATATAGTCTTCTACTAACCCTTCCAGTATTTTCCCCACAATGGAAGTTAAGCTTACAGGCCTGTAATTGCCAGGCGAAGTTCTAGAGCCCTTTTTATATATTGGCACCACATTTGCCTTGCGCCAGTCACTTGGCACCACACCAGACATTACAGAATCCCTGAAGATTTTAGCCAGCGGTACAGCAATAACAGAACTGAGTTCTTTAAGAACTCTGGGGTGTAACCCATCTGGTCCAGGAGCTTTGTACACATTGATTTTATTGAGCTTAGATTGGATAATGCCTACATTCAGCCAGCCTAGTATATCACAGGATCCATGACCCGCACTGGCACCACCCAAGTCAGAAGTTCTCTCTTCTATTGTATAAACGGAGCTAAAAAACCTATTAAGTATCTCCGCCTTCTCCTGGTCTCCAGTCACCGATGCCCCATTTTCAGAATAAAGGGGTCCAACCTGTTGTGACCCATTTTTTTTTGCATTGATATACCTAAAAAATTTCTTGGGATTTGTTTTGCTATCTTTAGCTACCTGTCTTTCATTTTGTATTTTGGCTGATTTGATTTCTTTTTTACAGATTTTGGTAAGTTTTTTGTAAGTATTGAAAGCCTCAGGTGACCCGTCAGATTTATATTTTTTAAATGCCCTCTTTTTCTCATTAATTGCCCTTTTAACTGTAGCTGTAAGCCACGCGGGGTGTAATCTAGCACGTCTATACTTGTTACCTATTGGAATAAATTTAGAAGTATAAAAACCCAGGATAGATTTGAATTTCTCCCATTTAACATTAGTATCACCATGTGACAGTATCTGATCCCAGTCTATATCCTGTATTGCAGCCCTGAATTTTTGGAAATTAGCCCTCTTAAAATTCAAAGTTTTCGATTTTCCCACCTGTTTCTGCTTTTTAAAGTTTAAGAGGAAAATAATTATATTATGATCGCTGTTCCCAAGGGGTTCCCTGATACTGACATTTTGGACAATCTCCTCATTGTTAGAAATCACAAGGTCCAACAATGAGTCACCTCTTGTGGGATCTTCTACAAGCTGCAACATAAAATTATCCTGCAGAAAGTTGATAAAATGTCTCCCCTTCATAGATGAAGACGAGCCCTGACCCCAATTTATATTTGGAAAGTTAAAGTCTCCCATTATCACTACGGTCCCCTCCTGTGCAGCCCGCCCCATCTGTTTATATAGGTGACCCTCTATTTCCTCAGAGATGTTAGGGGGTCTATAAATTACACCAAAAATAATTTTCTCAAAGCTCTCTTGGCTTTGAATTTCAACCCACAAAGTTTCAGCCTCCTCACACTCTGAGACCACTGACTCATTCACAATCGCTTTTAAAGGGGTTATGCCACGAAACAATTGACTACAAAAAGCTGTCAAAGAGGTTAAAATATTTCAAAAATCTATTTGTAATGGTTACCTGGAAGTAAAGATACCTTTCTATTTGTTATTATGATGCGTGTTCAGCCTCTACTCTGCTCCACACAGAAGCAGATGTGGGAGGGGCCAGGCACATGCACAGCACTGACAGCAGCTGTTATTGCACAACTCAGTGCTACAGAGCGCTCAGCCTTCAGAGTCTCCTTCCACCTGCTGTGCTCAAATAGTCCCTGCATTACTGATCCAATAGAAGTCCAATTGAAATGTGTCATACGCCCCATGTTAAAAGTGCACCAAAAAAAGTTGGTGCAGTCTGTCAAAGCAGATTAAGGAAGAATATGTGCTGAATCTGACACCCCTGCACACTACACAGGACACTGCACATAGTATACATGTACTATGTATTCTCACAGCATCATGGTTGGTCAGGCTGACATGCATGGCGGAAGTCTAGGTGGTTGCAGGGGAGGCAAACCCCACGTGTATCGTCACTCCAAAGTGACACTTACCCCTGAGGAAGTCACTTTGAAGTGAGGATACGCATGGAGTTTGCTGTCCCTGCATTTTTCTAGACCTCCAACATATTTACACTTTACTGTCCGCCTGACCGACCATGATGCTGTGAGAATACATTGTTTTGCTCTTCTTGTATGCACTGATTGTACAAAATTAGGTGCAATAGTTGTTTTTATGACTTTTACTAATAAACTTTTGTATTTGCATGTTGATTGAATCTCTTTCTGTGTATTTTGTAAGGAATTGCAACCAAATCACTAGATAGATAGATATGTGATAGATAGATAGATAGATAGATATGAGATAGATAGATAGATATGTGATAGATAGATAGATATGAGATAGATAGATAGATAGATAGATAGATAGATATGAAATAGATAGAGAGATAGGAGATAGATAGATGACAGCTTCTCACATGTAACTGATCTTTAGCTACTTCCCTGCTAGTCAGGGACAGGGGCCCCTTTGCAGGACAGCAGTGTAACATGGAGGGACAGTGCATGGAGGAGAGTACAGGTGGAGGACTGCATCAGGAGAGATCAGAGCTCAGCCTGTTACTTGTGTTATCTCTGCAGCCTCCTGTGTGACCTGACTAATGGTGGAGGGAGGAAAGGGCTGATACATTGCTATCATCCATGTTAGGGGAGGACTCCTCTGAGCAGACATGTCTGGCTGCAGTTACCTTGTATCTGCTGCTGTAGGCTCCTGTGTAGCTGGTGAGCAGTGGCCATCACAGCACAATCTCTGCCCCTCCTCCTCTCTCACCTCCTATTGGCTGCAGTGTGTCAGGTGATCTCTCAGTGTGCAGAGGAGCTGTGAGCCCGTGGAGTGATCTGTAGTGGAGAACAGCTGACTGACTCCTTGTGCGCAGACTCGGCCAGATCAGAACAAAAGGAGTTATCTCAGTAAGCCTGCAGATTTTGTAATAAGTGTAAATGGTGAAAGTACTTTTAACAATGCATTGGACCCAATTACAGCAATGTGCAATGGTGACACAACCCCTTTAAGTCTCTTCTGACATACAGACATACACCACCTCCCCTCCTATTTGCCCTGTCTTTCCGAAAGAGTGTAAAACCTTGAATATTAACAACCCAATCATGCGATGCATCGAGCCATGTCTCTGCTACACCAACAACATCTAACTGTTCCTCTAATATCAGAGCCTCAAGCTCGCCCATTTTGCCTGAGATACTTCTGGCATTTGTGAACATACAATTTAATTTTCCACAGTTATTTATCTGATTTAAAGTAATTTTACTGGCACATATATCCTCACCACTGTTCTGCAACTTGTGGATCTCCTTATCCACTGCCTTAGGCCCCCATACACAGCCCACATCACCACCCACCAACATAACCTGCCCCCTCTCTGACCTGTCTACCCCTTCAGTGTCTTCCTTTTCCTCCTCCCCCGAGCCTAGTTTAAATACTCCGCCACCCCTGCTAGGATTTTCTCCCCCAGCACAGCAGCCCCCCTTCCACTTAGGTGCAAGTTATCTGCAGAAAACAGCTTGTACCCCAGTGAAAAGTCAGCCCAATGCTCTAGGAACCCAAATCCCTCTGCTCTACACCAGGATCTGAGCCATGCATTTAACTCCCTGAGCTCCCGCTGTCTGCTCTGTGTAGCGCATGGCACAGGTAGGATTCCGGAGAATACTACCTTGGAGGTCCTTTCCTTAAGCTTTGAACCTAGTTCTTTAAAATTATTCTTCAGGCTCCTCCACCTACCATCTATTCTGTCATTGGTACCAACATGGACCACGACAGCTGGGTCATCCCCTGCCCCTCCCAGTAATTTATCCACCCTTTCCACCACATGCCGAACCCTGGCACCAGGGAGACAGCAAACCATTCGGTTGAGGCGGTCTTGGCGACAAATTATTCTATCCGTCTTCCTGATTATAGAGTCCCCTACAACCACTAGCTGCCTTGGCTTATCTGCACTCCCATCCACCCAATACTAGCTGGTCTGCTCCCCCGGCTGTGAGGGAGAGCAGGATCCGCTAGGGCTGCCATTTCTGACACTGACGTCCTTACATCATTGCACAATTTTGCAATTTTGCTTGGATGTTCAGAGTCAGAGTTGGCCTTCCTTTTCTTTGACCCCTTCCTACCCCCTCTAGTTACAGTAACCCAGCTACCCACCTGGCCCTGCTGGCTTTCCTCTCCACCCTCCACTTCTACCCCGCTTATTGCTTGCTCAGTGAGCAGCATACTCCTCTCAAGATTGTCAATTGCTCGCAGCCGTGCAATATCTTCCTCCAGATCTCTAACACGAGCTTCCAGTAGAAAAATATGGGCACATCTGTCACAGCGGTATTCACCCTCGAACTCTTGCTCCAGCAGTGTATACATGCGGCAGAGTGTGCACTGGAGCATACCACCAATCTTGCTAGCCATATCCTAGTAACAAAACAGTGATAAGTATATAAATCAAGAGATATAAAATGTAGGTTACTTACAGTTCTGTGGACTTCTCTTTTTCAAACTCCGCTTTTTTCAACTCACTTAAGTTCACTAGCCACTTGAAATCACAAGCCAAAACTGAGCGAGCTCAAAAGTGAGTTGCTAGACCTTAACTTATCAGGTGTGAACACTAATCCCTCCTCCCAATTAGCAGACCAGGCAAAGAAAGGAAAAAAAAATCTATTTAAATTGTGACACTAAGAAAAGTGCTATTACCTATATACTCAGTCCACAATCACCCAAACAACAGATTCACTCTTAACACACACAAAACTCCGCTTTTTTCAACTCACTTAAGTTCACTAGCCACTTGAAATCACAAGCCAAAACTGAGCGAGCTCAAAAGTGAGTTGCTAGACCTTAACTTATCAGGTGTGAACACTGATCCCTCCTCCCAATTAGCAGACCAGGCAAAGAAAGGAAAAAAAAATCTATTTAAATTGTGACACTAAGAAAAGTGCTATTGCCTATATACTCAGTCCACAATCACCCAAACAACAGATTCACTCTTAACACACACAAAACTCCGCTTTTTTCAACTCACTTAAGTTCACTAGCCACTTGAAATCACAAGCCAAAACTGAGCGAGCTCAAAAGTGAGTTGCTAGACCTTAATTTATCAGGTGTGAACACTAATCCCTCCTCCCAATTAGCAGACCAGGCAAAGAAAGGAAAAAAAATCTATTTAAATTGTGACACTAAGAAAAGTGCTATTGCCTATATACTCAGTCCACAATCACCCAAACAACAGATTCACTCTTAACACACACAAAACTCCGCTTTTTTCAACTCACTTAAGTTCACTAGCCACTTGAAATCACAAGCCAAAACTGAGCGAGCTCAAAAGTGAGTTGCTAGACCTTAATTTATCAGGTGTGAACACTAATCCCTCCTCCCAATTAGCAGACCAGGCAAAGAAAGGAAAAAAAAATCTATTTAAATTGTGACACTAAGAAAAGTGCTATTGCCTATATACTCAGTCCACAATCACCCAAACAACAGATTCACTCTTAACACACACAAAACTCCGCTTTTTTCAACTCACTTAAGTTCACTAGCCACTTGAAATCACAAACTGAGCGAGCTGTAACTATGAAAAAGCATAAGCTGTAACAATGTAATAGAGCTGTGCTGAGCTATATACAGGACACTGTACAATCTGCTCAGATCCTTTTGCTCTATGACAGTGATGGCGAACCTTTTAGAGGCCGAGTGCCCAAAATGCAACCCAAACCCTT